>NW_012120766.1:347840-425637 GCF_000951035.1 Colobus angolensis palliatus | reverse complement strand
GGTGTCCTTCTTGTTTGTTAGTTTTCCTTCTAACAGTCAGGACTCTCAGCTGTAGATCTGTTGGAGATTGCTTGAGGTCCACTCCAGACCCTGTTTGCCTAGATATCAGCAGCAGAGGCTGCAGAATATAGAATATTGCTGAACAGCGAGTCGTATCTGTCTGATTCTTGCTTTGGAAGCTTCCTCTCAGGGGTATACTCCTCCATGTGAGGTGTGGGGTGTTGGTCTGCCCCTAGTGGGGGATGTCTCCCAGTTAGGCTACTCAGGGGTCAGGGACCCACTTGAGCAGGTAGTCTGTCCATTCTCAGATCTCAACCTCTGTGTTCGGAGATCCACTGCTCTTTTCAATGCTGTCAGACAGAGTCGTTTAAGTCTGCAGAGGTTTCTGCTGCTTTTTTGTTGCTGTTGTTGTTGTTGTTGTTGTTGTTGTTGAGCTGTTCCCTGTCCCCAGAGGTGGAGTCTACAGAGACAGGCAGGCCTCCTTGAGCTGCTGTGAGTTCCACCTAGTTGGAGCTTCCCAGTGGCTTTGTTTACCTACTTAAGTCTCAGCAATGGCGAGCGCCCCCTCCCCCAGCCTTGCTGCTGCCTTGCTATTAGATCGCAAACTGCTGTGTTAGCAATGAGGGAGGCTCCGTGGGCGTGGGACCCTCCCGGCCAGGTGTGAGATATAATCTCCTGATGTGCCCGTTTGCTAAGTCCCTTGGTAAAGCGCAGTATTGGGGTGGGAGTTACCCGATTTCCCAGGTGTTGTGTCCCAGGTGTCTCAGTTCTCCTGGCTAGGAAAAGGGATTCCCTTCCCCCTTGTGCTTCCCAGTTGAGGCGATGCCTCGCCCTGCTTCAGCTCTTGCTGGTCGGGCTGCAGCAGCTGACCAGCACTGATTGTCTAGACTCCCTAGTGAGATGAACCCAGTACCACAGTTGAAAATGCAGAAATCACCTGTCTTCTGTGTTGCTTGCGCTGGGAGCTGGAGACTGGAGCTGTTCCTATTCGGCCATCTTGCTCCGCCCCCCCGCCCCGTTGTTTCCTTTTTAGTGATGGCCATTCTAACTAGTGTGAGATAGTATCTCATTGTGGTTTTGATGTGCATTTCTCTGATGACCAGTGATGATGAGCATCTTGTCATATGTCTGTTGCCTGCATAAATGTCTTCTTTTGAGAAGTGTCTGTTCATATCCTTTGCTTACTTTTTGATGGGGTTGTTTGATTTTTTCTTGTAAATATGTTTAAGTTCTTTGTAGATTCTGGATATTAGCCCTTTGTCAGATGGATAGATTGCAAAAATTTTCTCCCGTTCTGTAGGTTGCCTGTTCACTCTGATGGTAGTTTCTTTTGCTGTCCAGAAGCTTTTTAGTTTAATTAGATCCCATTTATCTATTTTGTCTTTTGTTGTCATTGCTTTTGGTGTTTTAGTCATGAAGTCCTTGCCCATGCCTATGGCCTGAATGGTATTGCCTAGGTTTTCTTCTAGGGTTTTCATGGTTTTAGGTCTAACATTTAAGTCCTTAATCCATCTTGAATTAATTTTTGTATAAGGTGTAAGGAAGGGATCCAGTTTCAGCTTTCTACATATGGCTAGCTAGCCAGTTTTCCCAGCACCATTTATTAAATAGGGAATCCTTTCCCCATTTCTTGTTTTTGTCAGGTTTGTCAAAGATCAGGTGGTTGCAGATGTGTGGTATTATTTCTGAGTGCTCTGTTCTGTTCCGTTGGTCTATATATCTGTTTTGGTACCAGTACCATGCTGTTTTGGTTACTGTAGCCTTGTATATAGTTTGAAGTCAGATAGCGTGATGCCTCCAACTTTTTCCTTTTGGCTTTGGCTTTTCTTGGAAATGCGGGCTCTTTTTTGGTTCCATATGAAATTGAAAGTAGTTTTTTCCAATTCTGTGAAGAAAGTCATTGGTAGCTTGATGGTGATGGCATTGAATCTATAAATTACTTTGAGCACTATGACCATTTTCATGATATTGATTCTTCCTATCCACGAGCATGGACTGTTCTTCCATTTGTTTGTGTCTTCTTTTATTTTGCTGAGCAGTGGTTTGTAGTTTTCCTTGAAGAGGTCCTTCACATCCCTTGTAAGTTGGATTCCTAGGTATTTCATTCTCTTTGAAGCAACTGTGAATGAGAGTTCACTCATGATTTGGCTCTCTGTTTTTCTGTTATTGGTGTATAAGAATGCTTGTGATTTTTGCACATTGATTTTGTATCCTGAGAGTTTGCTGAAGTTGCTTATCAGCTTAAGGAGATTTTTTTTTTTTTTTTACATTTTTTTTTAAAAATACTTTCACAATGTTGCTCTTCTGTCTTCTGATTTTCATTGTGACTAAGAAGTTTTTTGTTAATCTTATGATTTTTGTTCTTTGAATAATGTCCTTTCTTCTCTGAGACTGTTTTTAAGATTCTCTTTCACTGGTTTTCAGCAATTTGATAATGATGTGCCTCTCTGTAGTTTTCTTCATGTTTCTTTTTTTCACATTCACTGAGCTTCTTGGATACATGTGTTTATAGCTTTACATCACACTTGGAAATAATTTGGTCATTACGTCTTCAATTATTTTTTTCTGCTGCCAATCCTGCAGTACTTTAATTATACATATATAAGGACATTTGATATTTTCCACAGTTATTTCATGCTTCGTTCATTTTTTTTTCCGTTTTCTTTTATGTTTTATTTTAGATTCTCTTGATGTATTCAAATTTATTGGTCTTTTTTTTAATGCAGTACCTAATCTGCTGTTAATTTACTGTTTTTTTTTTAAGGCAGTGCCTAATCTGCTGTTAATGCCATCTATATTTTTAATCTTTAGAAGTCCAATGTGGATCTTTTTTATATTCTCTATTTCTCTCCTCATTGTGTTCATGCTTTCCTCTAACTTCTTGAATATACATTGTATATTTTGCATGTTTGTAATAAATGCACACTTGCCTACTAATTTTATATCAGTATTGCCTCTTGGTCTGTTTCTACTAATTTATATTTCTCTTCATTATTAGTCATATCTTCCATTGCATGACTATTCATTTTTCATTAAATGCCGTGAATTGTGATTTTATATTGTTGAATTTTAGATTTTCGCTAGGGTATTACTTAAAATATTTGGGGTTTTGTTCTGAGAGGAAATTACTTGAAAACAATTTCATACATTCAAGCCTTGCTTTTAAGCTTTTTGAGAATAACCTGTAGTTTGAGGCTAATTTTATCCCACTACTAAGGCAATATTCTGTGGTATCTATCTGATGGCCTCTACATCGGGAGAGCTTTTCACTCTGCTTAGTGGAACACAAAACATTACCATCCCTATAAGAGTTCCAAAAATTTCCAGCCTGCTCTTTTCTAGTCATTATTTCCTAAGTCTTGGTAGCTTCTCCACATATAGGCACACTGATTGGTACGCACCCAAAGGTTCTTGGGAAAACCCCTACAGCTGTCCTGACCTCTGCCTATGTAGCTCTCTTCTGTCTGGTACTGTGCCACACAGACTCTGGGTGCCTTTGCCTATATTTATTCTAAACTTTATCATCTCATCTTGGTGAGACTGCTGGGATCTGTTTAGCTTCCTTTTCCTTATCCTGGGACCAAGAAAATCTCTCCAGGCAGTGAGCTAGACACTTGTTGGGCCCATATCATTTGCTTCCCTTTTCTAGGGTCACTGTCCTGTGCTGCCAGTGGTCCATCATGGCCAGAAACAGAAGTCTCTCTATTTTATTTTCTTGAAAATAATGGTTGTACATCTTTGCCCATTGAAATAGGATTTTTTTTTTCTTTTTTCAGTAACAGTTAAAAAGTCATTCAGAGCCAAATTGGCTTAATAAGGGCAATAAATTAGGAGTGACTAAAAAGGAATGTAAGTTATTTTCTCATGCAGCCTGTAAACTCTTTTCTTGTCTACAGGTACAGGACACAATATCCAATTCTAGGCCTCCTGTATGATGACTACGAATATATACCACCGGGTAGTGAAACACAGACTATTGTGATTGAGAAAACAGAAGACAAATACACTTGTGTAAGTTCACTTGGACATTTTTAGCCCTATTTTGATTATATATGTACAGTTTTGTTTTTGGTTTTGTTTTGTTTTGTTTTGTTTTTTTGAGACGGAGTCTCGCTCTGCCACCCAGGCTGGAGTACAGTGGCGCCATCTCGGCTCACTGCAAGCTCCGCCTCCCGGGTTCACGCCATTCTCCTGCCTCAGCCTCCCTAGTAGCTGGGACTACAGGCGCCCACCACCTCGCCTGGCTAGTTTTTTGTATTTTTTTAGTAGAGACGGGGTTTCACTGTGTTAGCCAGGATGGTCTCGATCTCCTGACCTCGTGATCCGCCCATCTCAGCCTCCCAAAGTGCTGGGATTACAGGCGTGAGCCACTGCACCCGACCGATTATATATGTACAGTTTTTTAAAACTGACGTAAAAAATCAAATGAACTAAAAACTTTTGAGTATTTTTTTCTCTTGGAATTTTCTGTTTCCATTATTGATATATAGTGGGAATTAAGAAATTTTGGAAAGATTCATACATGGGGCAATATAATTGATTATTTAAACTATAATATAAATATAATTTTTGCCCCACAAAAGGAAGATTAACATTAGTGATATACTAATTTTATTTATTTTCTTGCCTAGCTCAGTAGTTATTGAATGGTTCCATTCAAATTTTCCAAAAAAGTTTCCCTTTTTCTAAAGCAGGTAGCAAATGTCATAGACAATTATGAAGGCAACTGGAAAATGGAGAAGAGGCATGTTTCAATAGAATTGTCTTGCAATCTTGCATGTGGTACTTATTCCTGTGGATTTTACATATATATATATATATATATATATGCACACACACACACACACACGTATATACGTGTGTGTGTATATATATGTGTGTGTGTGTGTATATTAATTAGGATTTAGAAAGAAGAGATGCTTCTAGCTTCCTCACTAGATTGTAACATCCTCCAGCTTTAAATCCCACAGTTATAGTGAGGCTGCTGAAGAATACTTTAAACATCATATACTCCAATATTTACTCTACCTTCTACAACATCCTCCAAAATGGCCAGGTGAAATGGGCCTTAGCATCTTTTAAGTGGTCCAATCCATTGCTAAGGGGACTGATTATTGAAACCTTCTTATAAAGGAATGAGAGCTACTTCCCTAAAACTTTCACATATTGCTCTATTAAGTTTTAAAGTAATGATCATCAAACAGGGGGTATATAGTTGTCCTTCAATATCCATGAGAGATTGGTTCCAGGATCCCCTGCAGATATCAAAATCTGTACATGCTCAAGTCCCTTATACAAAATGGCATAATATTTGCATATAACCTATGCACATCTTACTGTATACTTTAAGTCATTTCTAGCTTACGATACCTAATTCAATGTAAATTCTAAGTACGTGTTATACTGTATTGTTTAGGCGGTAATAACAGTAAAAAAAGTCTGTACATGTTCATTACAGAAGTGATATTTTTCCTGAATATTTTCAACCCATCATTGGTGGAGAACCCATGGATACCAAGGGCCAACTACATATTCCCTAGCACAGTTGCTCTCTGCAGCAGCAATTTTGTACCTTAGGGGACATTTAGCAATGTCTAGAGACATTTTTGGTTTTCACAACCAGAGGGGTGGGTATTATTGGCATCTAGTGGTTAGAGAACTAGGATGCTGCTGAACATAATACAGTGTGAAGGACAGTCTCCCACAACAAAGAATTGTCCAGCCCCTAGTAAACTGCTAACAGAATGTTCTTGGGTTTTTTTCCTAATTATATACTCCTACACTGGTTCAAGAGATTCTAATAGTAAGCCACTGGTAGAGATCATAGGAATGTGTGATATCCTTCTGGTGAAATGAACAGAGAAAAGTTTGAGGATTCTAGTTCTCAAATCATACCGATCTGACTTAAAATATTGTGAAAATGACAGCCTTTGACTTCTTATGACAAATTATCTACCTGTCAAACTACTGAGGTACTAAAAGTAGGCAAAACTAAATCTATGGCTATTAAATAAAGAAATGGTTATCCTTGTGGGGTGGATACTGATTAAAAGGAAGCATAAGGAGGGATTCAGGGTCTTAATAATGTTCTGTTTCTTTATCTGGGAGATGGTTGCATATGCATGTTCAGTTTGGGAAAATTCATTTATTTGAATACTTATGTCAATTTTTTCTATATGTTTATTATACTTCAATAAAAGCCTTAAAATGCTTAAGTATACCATGGTGAGCAATAGACAAATATACAAATATCAATCAAGTATTCTGCAGAACCTTTTGAAAAATATTTAAAAATTACACTTCAGATGTATAGTTAATAAACTTAAACATCTATTAAATAACTTTTAGAAACATCTTTTGGTTGAATAAGCTCAAATACTTAAATCAACAAAAAAATCCAAAAAGTTTCTTTAGCGCTGAAGACCTTCTTTAACTACAATCCAGCCATCAATCTTTTAAGTATGGTTGTTATCATCAATGAAAGCAACCAATGTTTAGTAATCCCAAAATAAAAATAACTGCATTTAAACTCTGAAATGTTGTTTTTGTCAGGTCGTTAATTAGCTGAAAATTACTTACTACTAATTATCAACCCATAGAATTTAAAATTTGCCAAAGATAATTTGATGCCGAAAGTTAAGACTGAGAAGCAATTGCTGCTACTAACCCTAACCACATGTGTCCCAGAGGTGGCAATATGAAGACCTGCCAAATAAAGGGTCTACAGAACAGTAGCCGGTACTTCTGTTTCCAGTAAAAATGTGCAGCAGTAAAAATCAAAATTGATATTTGAAGAATTTATAGATACTGATAGCAAGGTCAGAATATATTTAAATACATTCACAGATGAAAATCCATATTTATTAAGAGACAATTGGACATATTTAAACTCTAAATAATACTAAGAAGGAAATCTACTTAATTCTCCTTCACTCTTAAAGTCATTTGAAACATACCATGACTAAAGGAAGAAAGACAAATCATTGTATCATTGAATATATGTCTAAAACAGTGCCACAAAAGTGCAATGCATGTCCTTTTGTTTTATACATACCATTTTAAATAATTTTCCATAACTTTGCATACAGTAACATTGACTTTAATTATGAACCAGTTGTAAGATAACCTTTTTTTTTTCTTTTCTAGCCGTGAATGGATCCACTTCAAAGTATTACAACTCAAAGGCGTTTTTGTTTTGTGTGTGTGTGTGTGTCTGCATTAGTACTTTGTTATTTTTCCATCACTAAAGGCCAATCAGAATTTGGAACCATGCTGCTAACCCAAGAAATCTAATGGAATGAATTAGTTCTGTAGATGACAGTTTCTTCAGCCATTTGTGAGACCTAAATCTTTTCTGTAACACTCATGTATTCAATATAATAACATACTAACTGAAAGAGGGACCTGCTTGTTTAAAGTTTGATTGCAGACACCGTAGAACATAGCTCATTATTTTTCAGATAGGGTGCCTCCTAGATATTGAACTAATTTGTTGGGGTAGAGATTTTACAAGTTATGCCATTAGAAGATTTTCTCTGATATTATATGTGCAGTTCAGTCACAATATGAAATCATGGGTTTTTTTTTTAAACAAAAAAAGATAAAATACAGTTGAAGCAAAAAATAATAGCTAGTATATAATATCTGTCTACAGTCCATATTTGCTTTTCACACTAGGCCTTATGACTAAAAGATATGCTTTATTCACACTATTTTCACCTGTTGGAGAGATAGCTAAGTCAAAGGTGATGATTAATTTCATTTAGTAGGGAAGTGGAATAATATCTTTTGAAATAACTAAGTCCACTAAATTATACAGTATGCTATTCTGGTTCTAAGTACATATTAGTCCCTTGGCAAATCTGTTCTTTTAAAGCATACCTTCCCCAAATGAGCCTACCTACTTCTTAAAAAACATATAACACAATATGGTAGTAGTAGGTGGAAGGAAGGTAAGTTTTTTCATGGTGGTATGCAAACATATCATTGAAATATTACATAGATATCAAGACTTAGGGAATAAAAATAGCAACAGCAAATACTTGATAGATTTATCCTACTTGGGAGAAATATTTTGTAGCAGAGTATTTAGTATGCTTAGAAGTTGACTTAGCAATTGGGCTATAATGACCTTACAAAGTGAACATAAGTGAACACAAGTATTTTTTCAATGCAAGATGAGTATGAAAATTTTAAATTTCAACCCATCTGGCTAAAGTTAAGACTTAGCAAAAATTAAAATGTTGCCTTTGTCCAAGTATAGATTAAGGCAACAAACATATTTGGGTATATAATTTGAAGTTTTGAACTGAAATATCTTTGCAAGTATCCACATAAAATTCTGCAATGCCTTATAATTATATTATAATAATTATGCATTATACTAAGAAACCATTAAGAACAGTTGAGGCACTACACTAAATCAAACCATAAATGAGGAAAAGACTTTTAATGTTCTTTTCTAGAAGTATTCAAATAGGCCTTGATATGAAGCTAAAAGCCTCATTTATATTATCTTAATATTTTGGCTAAAATGTTAAGCTCCATAACATGAGTTGATACAATTCCAGTTTTATCAATATTTTGTGATAGAAAAATGTTAATATTCTTCATGAGCTATACAGTCCTTACATTTTTTTTCCCTTGGTGTAGGAATAACAGAGGAGTTTCTCCTCTGCCAACAATTCATATATGTAACTGTAAAAAAAGTGTTCTATGTTATGCACACATTACAAATAATATAAGGGGAAGTTTTATTAGCTTAATAGGAAACTGTTATTATTAAGGTTTAAAAATGAGAACAGGTGTGAGTTTTCCAAAATACTTAAAAAAAAAGTGTCCAAAATTTGGGGGTAGTTAAGGAGTCATGGATGGAACTAGAGTTCACTATGTTAAGTGACATAAGCCAGAAACAGACAAACATTGCATGTTCTTAATTATTTGTGGGATCTAAAAGTCAAAACAATTGAACTCATGGATATAGAGAGTAGAAGGATGGTTACCAGAAGCTGGGAAAATGGGTGTGCGAGGGGAACTGGGGATGCTTAATGTGTACAAAAACTATATAGTTAGAAAGCATGAATAAGACCTAGTATTTGATAGCACAACAGGGTGAGTATAGTCAATAATAGCTTAATTGTACATTTTAAAATAACTAAGTATAATTGGATTGTTTGTAACACAAATAAATACTTAAGTGGATGGATACTCAATTCTCCAGGATGTGATTATTTCACATTGCATGCCTGTATCAAAATATCTCATGTACCTCATAAATATGTACATCTATTATATATCCACAAAGATTTTAAAAAGTAAGAAGTCAGCATTTTATTGGCTCACTTGATCCATGGATAGTGAATTGGGGTCATAACAATGTCCTTATCATACTTAACAGTTTTTTAAATTGTAATACAAAATGTGATATAAAGAGCTGTTCTAGATATTTAAATGACTACTTAAATATATCTTTTCCAATTTGTGATTAAGATCAATAGAGGTAGTAGTGATAAATTTCCCTCTCATAAGTTTCACACCGCTTATCTCTGAAAACTTCAAAGTTGTCAGGTGAGGAGTGCCTATTTACCTAATTTCTATTCCAGTATGTTTTCACTTTAGATTTGTCACATAAAATGGAGACTGCGCAATGACATGCAAAGTAATCTGTTTATGTGTCTAAATAAAATATGTGAAGTATTTACATGGTTTGTGTGAAAGTCCAAGTAGAAAATATGCAGAAGGATTTTTAGTTTAGCTGTATATTTTTGTCAGGAAATTATCATCATGTGAATGTTTATGTTGGAGCTAACAAGCATCACTCTCATTAAAAACAAAAGCAGAAAACTTCCTTATGTGGACTACTTTAACATAGTTCAACCTCCAGTTGAAGCAAGTTTCCTCTTTAAATTAGAATTTCTTTGCTTTCAAACTGATTTCTAAGTTCCATAACTCACTTGTTCCATAAAGCATTCTTCCCATCCTTGTAATGGTGCTTTTGCTGCCTTACTCCTTCTTAACATAAAGGAACAAAATAAAACTTTAAAAAACTTTCCATCTCACCGCCCAATTTAGATCACCTTAACAAAAAGCCATCATCACACCTTTACCATTATTGCAATCCACAAAGATGACATGTTTCTTTCGAAAATATTAATTCTTTTGAAAGTAAATAATATGTTGTGAAAAGGTTTCCTTATGAGGTACATCTTCCCCACCACATGCCAAAACTACATTGACTGGATTTCCATAGTAGTTTTTTGTCCAGTTAAAAAAATACGAAGTATTTCATGCACAACTTAGGATATATGAAATAGTACATAGAAAACATTTAAATAAAGGAAGTAATAAACAAGTGCATCTTTCTTAATAAATCATTTAACAATATTTAGTCCTGAAGAAGACATACCTCAGAATTGTTTTACGAGAAAATTAGATAGCTAGGCAGTCTTGGTATGCTTAGATTGGCCTGTCACAGACAATGAGATGTTGTTAAGTTCATAGCCTTTACGCTTGGTTTCCCATCCTACCACATTAAAATAATTATTTTTCAAATTGAAGTATATGTTCCAGAGATCCTTTATGTTGGAACAGTGTTTCCAATGTAATGCTTTGATTCTGTAGTTTGTTTGCTAACAGTGTTGAATACTTATAATTCATATGTGCCAAGATCCAATAAGGCAGACAAATGTCTTTAAATGTGAGAAAATATAGGCTTTTGGATCTAGTTCCCTAAAAGAGTCTGATGAGCCAGCCATGTCATGATGGGTGAGTGGCACTGGAATCTAGGATAAGAGGGTTTTGGAATCAGATGGGAGGTGACTAGGACTTACATTATAGGTTAAATGAGATAGTGTCAATATTGTCAATTGGTCCAGATTTTAAAATGGAGGAGATTTCCCTTTGGAGAAGTTACTTGGGTAATGCTCAAAGAGAAAGGCATAACCGAAACAGGCAAGCGACACATTTTTAGTTTGGGACATCTAATGCTATACCCTTGAAGTTACAAATTAGCCAAGTTCTTCTGAAGGACCTTTAGGAATCTAAAGATCCCTCATAACAATATCCAGTTCTTATCCAGGATCCAAGACAATAAGAGATCTTTCTCAATCAGTTCCAAATTTACAAGTTATAATTCTTTTGGAAGGACAGGGTGGAGTTGAACAAAGTTGGGAGATTGGGAATGGTCTCAAACCAATTATAAGGTTCTAATCTATTCCTGCAGCTTCTCTAAAGCCTTATTAGTTCAAAAAAATCGTACTGTATGGAATATCAAGTCTAGTCAGCTTTTTCTTGGTTCTCACAAGGGGAAGTTGAAAGAGTTAAATCAAATGATTATTTTGTCCCTCCGCCTTCATAGAAGACGAGTCATTTCCCCCGTGAAAGTAAGCATATTAAGAATTGTGCTGTATCCTTCAAAACTTGTTGCAAAGACGTCTGGGATTTGCTACAAATTAAACCAGTGGGGGAAGGAAGCATCAAAATAAGCTAATCAGTGGTAAGTGGATGAAGGGATAAGTGAGGAAGAATACAAATGAAACAAGATTGGCCATAAAGTGATAATTATTGAAGCTGGGTGATGGCTATATAGAGGTTCATTATATTTTTCTATATGGTTTTCTGCAATTAAAGGGATATATATCTTTAAGGAAAGTTCAAGTTTCAAACTAAACTTGTGGTTGTCCTGTAAGAGACATGAACAGTTGAATTTAAGGGTCCTATCTGGGTAAGAGTTCCCAAATACTATCTTCTCCTTTATGGCATAAGCAATTTAAAAGTGACAATTGGATAAATCCATCTACACATATGACCCTGAATTGTTCTAGAAAAATGATTTTTCAGTAATTCCCAATTTTTTCTTTGTCTTGTGAAGGTACTTTGACTTACAGATTTACATTTTTAGGTGGAATCTGTTCTGGTATGTAGGAAAGCATTATGCCAGGAAAATCCGTATTTTAAAGACAATATTTTGTTTGTAACATGGGCTAAATTCATATCTGCTCTACCTGGGCTGACATTTTCTAAGCCCAATATATATATATTTCTAAGCCCAATATATATATAGAAGAAAATCCATATACTTTTCTCCAGCTCCACTGTAACCATGACAACTAGAATAACCTCTTAACATGGCTGCATCGTTCAGCTCCTCTGCATTTCTTAGAGCCTCCAGAGTGATTTTCAAAACATATAACAGTATTCTTTTCCTTAACTTTTCCCAAGGACTTCCCATTTCAAACTTCTCATAGGTCTCTTTTTTTTTTTTTTTTTTTTTTGAGACGGAGTTTCACTCTTGTCACCCAGGCTGGAGTGCGATGGCGCAATGTTGGATCACTGCAACCATCTCTTATCACTCTCCCTTGCTAACGACTGTCCAGCCAAAGCTTGTTGTATCTCAGGTTGTTTGCATCTGCAGGTTTCTCTGCCTTGCTCTTCCACAAGATCTGGCTGGCTACTCCTTGCCACTCATATCTCAGCTCTCATGTCATGTCCTCAGTAAGAATTCCCTCTGTCCACTCACCCACAACTATCTGTTTAAGCATAGTAAATAGCATGTGCCAGAATTACAGTAGGTGCTTTTATCTACCACCTTATTACTCATATGGTAGCAACACATGGGAACTTAATAGGAATGCAGAATTGCAGGCCCACCCCAAATCTATTGAATCAGAATATGCATTTCAGCAAGTTCCCTAGGTGATCTCTACAGACTTTAAATTTAAGAAGCACTGGTCTAACATGTGAGGCTGATATTTCCTTTTCTGCTAGTGATTAATAATAATTAATAATTCAATTGACAAAGAGTTTTAACTAACCATGCCATATATATAGAATTCTATGAAATGCTCACTGGTTTGAACATAGAAAGTTATTTTTATGCTCATTTGCAGAAATCTTTGCCAAATACACACATCAATACTTTTCCTTTTGAATGTATATTGGGAACATAATTAGATGTATTCACTGCTCAGGATTGTATCATTTAAGCAAGTTAAGAACTTTTAGTTTTCTCTATAATATGAAATCTAAGATCTTAAAATGGACACTTTTATTTATAGTTATTTCATTATGATTTTAGCAAATAACATATATTCTTAAGAAATGTGCATTACACAGTCATCATAACTGTTTAAATTCCTAGTTCATGTTGTTGTTAATGAACAAAATTCACCAAGACATTAAAGAAAGGACCAATCTGCCTAAGATAAATCTGAAGTGAAGTCTTTTAATACAAAATATTGCAACTTTAAATAAACTCATAAAACCATGAAGTGCAATAAATGCTTTTTATTGTATGCTCATTTCAATGAGTAACATTTAGAAATAATAAACCCACATAACAGTAGCGATCTTATTTTACAGCGTGTACATCATTTACAGCCACATAACACAGAATTTTAGTAGATATTCCAATTTTAATATTCTGAAGTTAAGAAAGATAAAAAATTTATTCTCAAGGAACTGATTCTTATCTGGTGCAAAAACAGAAAGGTGAACATTACTTGAAACACAAAGCCACAATATAGCATGAAGTAAAATTACATTTTAATTATGTTGAACAGCTGAATGTAAACATGAAGCAACTAAAACTTAAAAGTACATATCATACGCATTACATTTATGAACAGGATTTTCATAAAATTTCCCTAAACCAGTTTTTAATATTAAGTGCCATTTTGATTTGCAGCATGCTAACACAAAGCGTTGTTAAAGGGATGCATATTTTAAGTTTATACACTGTAAACTAAATATCCACCTCCAAACTCTATTGGCAGCATATTGCTCTGTTTAAATACTGCATAAACACTGCCTCGTATTGAAAATGCATGTTAATAATATGGTATATAGATTTTAAAAATCAATTTCAATAATGGCATAAAATTGCACCTTTAAACATTAGAGCAAGTAAGACTAGAACAATCATACTTGCTAAGACTGTCCTAAAAAAACTCTAGACATTATAATATTTAAGAAAACTGTGTTCTCTCCGTTTAATCTTTAGATCATTAAGAAATATAGTGCTGATTTTGTTTGCAATGCTAATGTTGCATCCATTTTCGAAAGCCACATTTGACTCAAATATACTTTTGTCATATATGCCATACTGAACAACAATCAACTTGAACATCAGAAAAAAAGGGAACTTTAATCTTTATAGACTTCACCTTAGACCTCAGCACAGAATGCTATATTTTAAGTATCCTATCCTGTGATAAAATATTAACAGCTCTGAATTCTTTTTTAATAGTACTGAATTAATCTAACCTGCTTTCCAGTTAGTTTTCTTTTAATGAATACACAAAACTTTTGTTGTTTCTGGAATTTAATTTCCAGGTACAATATAAAAGGCTCAATGACTAAGTGACTGCTGAATGACCACATTTTGTCTCCCCGCCCCATTTCTAAAATTGCATAAAAGTGGGTTTGCTTGCTATAGCAAAGCATCGCTAAACTCAATTATGTATTATCCTTTCAGAAACATTTGTATCTAACATAATCAGCCAAATAAAGTATTTGTCTTTGCTTTTCCCCTCTGTAGTTTAAGTATGCATATAATACTTTACATAGATACTTAAGAAGTTTTTCTGTGACCATTCTATAGTGCTTCTTAAATTCTTTAAGTAATTTTCAAAGGGCTATGGGATCCCCCATGAATTCAAATATTTTAAGATCTTTAACACAAAGAATGTAAAGTCATGGTTTAGTATCAAGCTTTGAAACCTGGTGAGACAGTTAGTGAGAGTTTTCTCCCAAGTAGCATATCATATCTCCTAAATAGCTTCTTTCTTTATATTGATCTTATTACATAAGAGCCTCTTTGTGGTGCCTCATAATATGCTGATTTTTTTCTGATGGTCTTCGGAATCCCTTCTTGCAGAATTCACACCTGTGTGGATAGTCTTTTGTATGTATCGATATCACATGTCGTTTAAAGCCAGATGCATCTGTAGTGCTGTATTCACAATACTCACATTGGTAAATCTTCCTTCCAGTATGGGTCTTCATATGTTTTTTGAGCTCATTTTGTTGTCTGAATCCTCTCTTGCACCTTTTACATTTCAATGGCTGATCTTTAGTATGAACTGAAAGGATATGGCCACTAAGAATAAATGGATCGGATGTTTTAAAGTCACAGTGCCTACACTGATGAATCTTCCTACCCTTATGGATATCACTATGCTTTTTGAGCTCAGAAGGACGATGAAAACCTTTATCACAGACCTCACATTTGTGAGGAAAATCCTTAGTATGAACAGATATGATGTGCCGCTTAAGGTCACTTGAATTGGTGCTCTTATGGTCACAATGAGGACACTGGTGTGTCTTATGTCCTTGAAACAAATCCAGATGACGTTGAAGCTCCCTCTCATCACCAAATGCTTGGGGACAATGCTCACATTTGTATGGCAAATTGTTACCATGTTTAGACTTAATGTGAGTTTTCAGATTTGATTGATCTGCACACCTGAAAATACAATACTGACACTGATATGGCTTCTCACCAGTATGGGTTCTCATATGTTTCTTGAGTTCAGAAGGATGTCGAAAACCCTTCCCACACTCAACACAAACATGAGGAAAATTCTTGCTGTGAACGGCCAACAAATGTCTGTTTAACAGTCCTTGTTCTGCAGTTTCATAGTCACAGTATTTGCACTTGTGCATCTTCGGCTCCTTGTCTCTTAAAATAAGTTTATTGGAACTCAGTGGACTAGCCTCTCTGTATCTTCGTGTGTATTCTGTAAATTCATGGGTTTTGTCGACTTTGTTTATAAGCTTATGGCTTTCTAAGTGGTTATGGAAACTCACTTTCTTGTTAGTTGTAAAGTCACAATCTGTACACTGATATTTTTTTCTCATTAAATGATCAGGATGATTCTTCATGTGTCTTTTTAAGAATCCCCTGGATTTAAACTTTTTTGTGCAAATATGGCAAGGGTACACTGTGAGGGGCTGTCCATCAGGACCTATTATAACAGCTAGATAAAGAAAAGAGAAAGTTGTGACATTTGGTCAGACTGTTTTAAAGGATTTTATAACAAAGGTGCCAAAACTAGTTGGCATTCACTATGTGAAAACTATACTAGTTGAATAAAATTCTGTAACATAACAAATACATAATAAAAGCAATTTATGCAAAGTAGCTCACTAAAAAGTAATGAGCAGCACTCTACTATGAACCACTCACATGTCAAAATGCAGTATCATATATATTTTGAATACCAAAAACAGGTATCCTTTATTGTTAAACCAACTTGAAAATTCTCTGTAAGAGTATCTTTGGAATAAAGAGCAAACAAGCATAGTTTTATTAAGTACCAGTCACACAATATGAAAAACAAAAACCAATTATCTATAGCATACACAAACAGGCACGTGGAGAGTAGAACTGCCATGTAAACCACAGATATTTTTCTTTGGTGACAAAAAAATACTTCCACATCTCAAATAATTATAATATTCATAAAGCAAAGTATTTACCTGTTTGCCACTGCCTGGTTTCTCCCCTTCTCCTCTTCTTGGCTTTTTGTTTAAGTACTTTATTTGTATTAATGCTGTCACAAATTTGAAGGTACTGTGCTGCTGTACTACTTCTGCTTTCTAATGCTGAGTCCAAAGTATTTCCTGGAAAAAAAATTGAAACATCATTAAATTACATACATTTATACTTTTTTGGTTCTGTTGGATGAGTTACTATAGATGACATGACACCAAGTTACCACTGTGGTAGTAAATTTCACAAAGTATATCCATCTTATGATTCTCTTTCTCTCTCTCACTCTTGCTCTCTCTCACTCACAAGTCAAGACATATATGTGTAAACACTTTGAATAGGATATCATGTGAAATTAACTTTAAAATATCTCAGTTTGATCATCAATTAAATTTAAAATATCTCAATTTTATCAGGAATAAACTGATAAGATGAATGTAACATAAGAAACTGGATTTGGGCTGGGCATGATGGCCCACACCTGTAATCCCAGCACTTTGGGAGGCTGAAGCAGGAGGATTGCTTGAGGTCAGGAGTTTCAGTCCACCCTAGGCAACATAATAAGATCCTGTCTCTACAAAACACAAATTAGCCAGGCATGGTGGCATGCACCTGTAGTCCTAGCTACTTAGGAGCCTGAGATGGGAGGACTGCTTGAGCCCAGGAGTTCAAGGTTGCAGTGAGCTATGATTGTGCTACAGGACACCAGCCTGGGTAACAGAGCAAGACCCTGTCTCTTCAAAAAAAAAAAAAAAAAAGAAAAGAAAAAGAAGAAACTGAATTTGAAACAAAATCTTGGCATCAGACCAATTTTTTTTTTAACTAATGAAGGCTGATGAAATTAATTGAAAAAGAAATAAGAAATGCAGATATATTAGTGAACCATTATAGTTATGGTGACTATGTGTAATGCATAAAAAACAAAACAGATCTCTTATAGATATGCTTCAGAATAATGTACTTGATATAAAGAGTACTACATATTAATATTGATTTTAGGGGTTAACATATGGTAGGCAATTTATTGTAATTTCAGTGTGATCAGTGCATACATTAAAAAGTACTTAATAAAATCCTAGTTCTCAAAAATCCGTTGTGGTTTTATGCAATTTAGCTAAAAAATGCAGACCTACAAAACTGTCATGTTAACTTATATGCTGTGACCTATACTTCTCATCAATTTCTCAAAATCAACACTTAAGTTTAGAGAGTCAAACACTTCCCAAGGGTAGAAACAGAACAATGACACGTTATCATAAGAAAGTATCTCCTTGCCTAAGAAAACTTAACAAGAAGATCAACTAGAGAATAACACTATATAGAGTCTATTAAAACTAAAATAAAATTAAGCTGACACATGGGTTTTATATAACAGTTATATATAAATGCACTGGTTGCCATAGAAATTAAGAAAACAGTTCTGCCCCGAAAAGAACACTAACAAGGGGTTGATATCATGAATAATTGTTACTTTTCTGTCCAAACAATTTCTATTTTATTTTTTCCATAGCAACCTGTTATGGTCCATGTGGTAAACTGCCCGATGCTTAAAGTTTGAGGGAAATCTAAATTGAACTGCATTTACAGATTAACACACATTATGTCCACACATAAATTAATTCCTCAAAGAGGCAAACTCCTATTTAACTAACTAGATTAGGTATGACTAAGCAAGTAAGAGTCCAACAAATGTGTCTGTAGACACAAACTTGTTACTTACCAAGCAGTATATAAAGTCAGACCTTTAACTCACATCTCATATACAATGCTCTCTCACCTGATGCTTGACAATCTTCATATCTTCGGGAGACTCTTCTTTCATCTCCTTAAAAAAAAAGACTAATTAAAAACTGATATGCTAATTATAATGACTACTAGTGGATCACATCTTAATCTACAGAATCTTACTTTGCCTACCATTCCTTGGGTTAAAAAAAATTGTTGCGTTCTTCCACTCCCATAGGTTAGATAATGTCACATACTGAAAATAAGGGCTGCTGTCAGCATCCTTGGAATTGTCAACATCTAGAACAATTTTACTTTTTAAATGAAAACTGGGTAGATATTTCTGCAGTGTACCCCCAACTTTGAAGATGCTCAATAAATGACTGATGAATGAATGAACCTTTGGAAGAACGAAGTTTAGATAAATTAATGCATTTGAACATCAAAATTTTTCAAAGTAAAAAGTATACCTGGACCATCTTGTACATTACATAGGAATGAAATAAAATAAGACTGAAAGGGAAAAAATAAGTTGATAAATTTACCTTTCATTATATACTTTCTAAAAGAGCATACCTGGGTTTCTGTTTCTTTTTCAAAACCCCAAAACCTTATCATCTGTAGAGTTAATAAATGAAATAAGTTTTTCCAAAAGAGGAAGGATCGATTTTCAAAGGATATTCCTATTTTAGAAAAATAAAATTTTTTATGGCACTCACTTATACAGGTAGGATTTAAAATAGATCATACTGAAAAACATAATGCATTAAGCAAGATTCATTTTAAATAGTACAAGGTGTGTGGTAGGAAAATCATCTAAAGTAACTAGAGATGAATCAGTCCACAGTGTAAAACATTTTATTATATTAGCCAATTCATGGTGGCGTTCACACAGCTTATTTAATGGCCTAAAGGCTGAGTAAATACATGTTATGTACTTATCAGGTGAAAAAATGCCAGTATCCTACCATATGCCGCAGCCCAGACAACAGGGACAACTGTTTTATTAACATCAGAGTCCTCAAGCTGAATCTCAGGGAGAGAAGTTCCTTCCTCTTCCCCTACAATGACTTCCATGTAAACTTCATCTGCTATTTCAGCGCAACCTAAATTTTAGAAATAATTGCTTGTTTATAACCCCAAATATTTAATAAATGGGTAAAAATTCCAAACAATGTAAATCTTTCAAACTTTCAAATTTCAGTTTGGTTAATTTAAAAATTTATAAATTTAATTTCAATTTATATTAGGCACTTTTGGAGGCTAGTGCCACTAGGAGACAATCATTTACCAAAATTCTTATTCTCCTCTTAGAACCAAGTCCTATGGAAATGGCTTTTAAAAATTTTATAAAAACATGTGCGCTTGAAATATACGGAATGATCATACATTCTACCAGGCATTATACATTTATTTGCCTGACAGTCTTCTGGGACTCAGAAAATATTTCTCATAGAAATAATACTAGAAAATGGTCCATACTATCTCATATACTATATTATAAATGAAATGCAGCATTATACATGTAATAAAAAATCATCAAAAATACTAATTGAAAAAAATTTAAAATTAAAATTAAAATTATATATGTATATAATGCTAGTGATCAAGAATATGTGGATACTCTTCAATAGGCCAGATTTTAAGAGATTCTACTGAGGAGAGAAAGCATTAATGAGTTTCATTTAACAAAACAATATTGCGGTAAGAAAAAAATTTTTAAACCTAGAGAGCCACAATATACTTTATATAAAATAATCTGTTTACATTTAACCTGTTAAATAGAAAATTGTCTTGAATTTTTACTTTTCCTTTGATTCACATACTGGGATCCTGGATGACTACAGAAGAAATGTGGGGGAAAACATGGGGAAAAAGTATCCCTCTTCTCCCAAGTTTGTCTTCTCTCTATTAACCAAAAACAGACACTGGTCTAAGTTTCCCACATTCCCACAGAATTCTGGTATAAGTTAAGTTAAACCTCAATCTCTCATTTCCTACTGTGCCCCTTTCCTTACCAATGAATAAAAAAATAAAGAATTTAGAGACCAAATAGAAATTATTTGATTAAACTATTTTCCTATCCATCAGAATCTTCTCCACTCATTTGTTCTGGTATTTTCAGTTGTAATATATTACTCATGTTTGGGGGTGGAATTCAGCACCCTACGACTTCTAGGGAAGGAAACTTGGAGTAGGTATCAGATGCAGCACAGGTAAAGCCCAATATTATCAAGTTAATGCAGTAAAATGGAGGCTCTTACCCTTATAGGGCAAGGCAACATTGTGTTTTTCTCAGCATAGTAAGAAGACAGGAATAGCCTTAGGAAAGGGCTGCATTCCTATACTGAGGTGACGAGAAAGTAGGCAGAGAGTAAAATGTCTTCATAAGGAAACATGCAGTATGTCAGGAAAGGAAACCTGAGGAGGTTTGATCGTCCTGTGGTACTTAGCCCCACAAAACCTTAAGCAGCAACTGCTTGGAGACCATCAACAGCATAAGAAATCAAACTCCTGGCAGCTTGGCTTGGAAGCATACTTACATAAGATAACCCCTTAGTGACAGGAGAACAAACCATCAGCCCTTCCATTGCTAAATCCAGAGAGAAGCCAACAGTGTTCACTGCCATGTGAAAAGAACACTGGCAGTGGAGTTAGATAACCATTAAAATCTTGCCCTTCACACTTAATATTGGAATGATCTTGGATAAATTGTTTTCCCTGAATCCTTTTTTTCCTTCCATAAGACAGAGAAAATACCACCTATCTCAGATACGAGTGGTAGAATTAAATGACATAACATCTTGCAACATATTCAGTAACGTACAGAAAGTAGGTACTCAATAATTACATATTCGTGAGCTTCACTGATGTCAGGAACTGTATGTTGCTCATCTCTGTATTTCTAGTATAGTATATTAAGATACATTATTTCATGTTTGGTGATTTGAACAATACATGTAGAAATGAATGGTCAAAAGGACCCTTCCCTTTTAAATTATTTACAGCAAAGGGTCAAAGGGTCAGGCTTATTTTATTGAACTTTGTTCCTATACAGTGCTTGTATCTCTGAGATTTTTTTTAAAGAATACATGATGGCTACTGATAAGTCACTACAGTGCCCTTATTTTCTTACTGATATCATCTTCTTCTTGAGAAGAATCTTTAACTGCCATGTAAACCATCTTCTCCCGCTGCATTCGGCTCTGGTCAAGCACTCCAGCTACTGAATGTCCACTGGTGTATTCACTCTCCGTGACAATTTCTGTTCCACCTTAAAAATTAAAACACATATTAAAATAGAGAAGTATCATGGAATAATCACCTAAATTAATAAGGAGAATATATAGAAATATTTCCCTTTAGAAAAAAAATAAATTCCAAAATAAATTTCAAAGTGCCAAGAACATTTTCATATAAATTATACTTTAAATTTTCAGCTATCACTGAGAAATGACAATTGTTCATCCTTACATCAAACTTATACGTCAAGCAGTATATAAGTCTTTTATATGTATTTACCCATTTAACCCTCACAACAGCCTTACTAGGTAGCTGTTATTATTATGGGCATTTTATAGATGAGGAAACAGACAGAAGGGGGTTAAGTAACTTATCAAAGGTCACTTAGCTAAGTGGCAGGACCTATTTAAAACCCAAGCAGCCTGCCTCTAGAATCCATGCTCGTAAACACTCATTATAGTTTCTTAATCTAACCCAAATCCTCTCCAATCATATGTTTTTGATATTTTCTGCTGTAATATTCTACTCATGTTTGAAAGAATCAAAGAATGACATATTCTGCATTCCTGCTTTACATTCATATACAATTTTTAAAAGTAGACTATCCTCAAAGAAACGTATAATAAAAAACCATGCTTTGAGAATGTTTTTAAACTAGTCCCCAGAAAACAGATTATAACTCCTATTAGAGCAATAAATTAAAATTAGTATTTGTACCTATTTCAACATCATCTTCAGCCTCCGCTTTAAATATATACACTTTTATTACTTCTGAACCAAACCCATCTTCTTTAACATCTTCTTGTGAACCATCACTGCCAATTTTTAATGGTGTATTACCCATATGCTCTAATTTCTCTCCAACGTCATCCACTATAAAATACAAACAAAATTAATTCAGTCAAAAAGTACCATTGACAAAAAACAAAAGAAGAAAAATTACCACTGACATTTACTGGGTGTTAAGCTGAAAGTGTAACGTGAAATAATGTTAACCACCTACCTATTGTATTCACTTAATAACCTATTATGAAGCCATTAAAAGTGTTATGGTTCATGAATAATAGACATTGGGGACTTCAAAAAGGCGGGGGGAGGGGAGATTGTGAGGGTTGAAAATTTATCTATTGGGTACAATGTTCACTATTCAGGTGATAGGTACACTAGAAGCCCAAACCCCACCACTACACAACATTACATCCATGTAATAAACCTGTACATGTGCAACATAAATCTATAACAATAAAATTATTTTTAAAATTTAAAAAAGTGTCAAGGTTCATGAGAAACAGTATACATGATCAGTTATATTACATAATCACCATTATATAAAAATCTATTTATAGATTTCAATTAATAGATACAAAATACTTAACCATATAGCTTTAATTAAAATGGCTTCATATTTCACCACTTTCAACATTTTCAGGTAAATCCTAACACCAAATTTAATAACAGAAAAATTAAGAACATAAAACATATATTACTCATAAAATGAGTTCACATAAACAACAGTTCCCAAATTAAATAGTGGTTGTTTCTAAAACAAATTAGCATACAAGATCTAGGATTAAAAAAAAAAAACACAGAGAACACCTAAATGACTATAAAAAGGGCTTTTCATAAATCATGGAAATAAAATCTTAGTAAATACTCTAATTTCTGCAGGGTCAATGGAAGACAACTTCAAGCCATAAATTTTGTATATATCTAGATTTTGCAATGTATGCTTTACTTCAAAATTATATGTAAGGGAAATAAATGGGTATTTCCCCCTTTTTTTCCTTATTAAAAGTAAATCATATATAAAGATAAGGCAACAGTATTTGGGCCTATTTCTTACATTTTAAATATACTTAAAATTTTTGATTCTCAACTATATAGTCTTTTAGGATAACACTTAAGTTTACATGAATACTATGCATGAACTATGCAATGAATAGATTAATAAACTCTGTCCTCTGACCATAAATAATATTCAAACAATATATTCCTCCTAAATATTATATGCCTATAATTTTTTATTTTAATGCTGTTCCTATAAAAACACAAATGTAATCTAAATTGAAAATCTGCTCCTCATTATATATATCACAGTACTACATATGAAACATC
The DNA here is from genome assembly GCF_000951035.1 of Colobus angolensis palliatus. Classification (NCBI taxonomy): domain Eukaryota; kingdom Metazoa; phylum Chordata; class Mammalia; order Primates; family Cercopithecidae; genus Colobus; species Colobus angolensis. Next base: position 402,062 of record NW_012120766.1, on the reverse strand, counting down.
AAATTGTGAAGCCCCTACATACATCTAACAATTCTAGAACCATTAAAAACAGAATAAAGTGGTATTAAAAAGTTATTAATTCAGCACTCCTAAAAACAATTTTAGCAAGGTCTAAATGAGTCAAAGTCTAGATTTTCCTTACTTCAGTTTCAAACCTGATACATACAACTTCAAAAATATTCCTTAGGCCTTTCAACATAGTGGAAAAAAACACATATCAAAAATTATTTTTACATTGCAGAGCTACTTTAACTTTGTGATTAAATATAAATGATTCTATCCTATTTACAAATTTTAATAGCTTATTGTCTATGAAAGAAAGCATCCAAATGATCAAAATAAAGACTACATATTTTCATTCCATCACAGCTCCTAATTATATTACTAAACTTTTGGCAACTTTTTTGACAATGGGACAAATTAAAATGAAAAAAAAACAATGATTAAGTATTTGATATTACCGGCTTAACAGCTTCTCTTATAAAATAATGTTGAATAAAAATGATATTATAGAAAAAATTATGATTAAGTTTTCAGAAAAAAACTATATTCTCATTCTTTAATTAAAAACAGAATATTAAAAAAACTTCAAAAAGTGTCCAAAATACAAACTTTTAGGCTGAAATAACTTATGGTAAATTAATAAAATAATAAAAATACTCTCATTTTATAAATTCTGCTTTATTATACATGAATAGTTTAAAGTGATCACAGTTTCTTCTGGGATAAGCTGAGTTAAAACGATTATTCACAAAATTAAAGTTCATGAAATGAAAGTCACATTTTTTTCACCACTTCTCAATAGTTTTGTACCATAATTTTAGCATTAAGTATGAAATTACTAATACTATTCTCTCTGATTCCATTTCTACCTTTTCTTAAGGTTCATACTTTTAAGTTTAATGCATTCATTAATTTTTACTTAGATTCCTCAGAATGAGAAATTTTGAAATGTACTAACTGAACTTATTCTATATTTTAAGTTCACAGAAGATGATAAAATTATTAAAGATGTTGGCATGCAGTTTTAGAGGTAAACCATCAACTTGAACAAGATTTATTCTATATTCTTTGTTATGGAAAGTACGAAATTAACAAAGACTTAATAGGCAATCAACTGACTTTAGAAATAAATCCCCAAAGGCCCTTCTTAATGCAGATAATACTCAAAATACTTTAAATTCAAGCTTAACTTTTTTGCTTGTTGTAAGGTATGCAATATTCAAGTCCAATAGTGTTATTTCTTAATCCAGCAATAAGTGAGTAATAAAATACCCACCACAGAATTCTTCTGGTACTAAATATAATATAAGAAAGTGAGGTGCATTGTTTGCCAACACTGCAAAGTTTGGTAACATTCAATATTTTTTTTATGGCCCACTTGCACAATTTAATTAAAATTTCATTTTAGTAAAATGTACAATATAACATTCCTTTTTAAAAGTTAGATAGGCTTTTCATTTTACCTGTTGTATGTCAGTTAAAAAACAAAACAAAACAAAAAACTATACAGTATACTGATATACCACGGCAATGGGATTAGGCAATATACAAAGGATCTGTATTTCACAATAGTGAAAAAGCAAACAAGACAGTCACGTTTATATTTCAGAGGTATGCCACTCCCAGGTATATACCCAAGAAAACTAAAAATATGCACCTACACAAAAACTTGTACACAAATGTTCATGGAGCATTATTCATAATAGCCAAAAAGTGGAAACAACCTAAATGTCCATTAACTGATGGATGAATGGATAAACAAAACTTGATAATACCCATATAATGGAACATTATTAGTAATACTGAATGAAGTACAGTTGACCCTTGAATAACATAGGTTTGAATTGTGCAGATCCACTTATCCATGAATTTTCTTCTGCTCTGCTACCTCTGAGACACCAACCCTTCTTCCTCTCCCTCCACAGCCTACTCAATGTGAAGACAATAAGGATGAGGACCTTTATGATGACCCACTTCCACTTAACGAAGAGTAAATATATTTTCTTTTCCTTATGATTTTAACATTTTCTTTCCTCCAACTTACTTTATTGTAAAAATACAGTACATAATACATATAACATACAAAACTGCTATTGGTAAGGCTTCTGGTCAACAGTAGGCTGTTAGTAGTTACGTTTTTGGTAAGCTGAAAGTTACATATGGCTTTTCAACTGTGTGTATGTCGGCGGGGGGGTGGGGTTCAGCACCCCTAACCCCTGCATTGTTCAAGAGTCAAATGTACTGATACATGTGATGACATGAATGACCCTTGAAAACATTATGTGAAGTGAAAACAAAAAGCCAGACATAAAATGCCACATATTGCATAACTCCATTTATATGAAATGTCCAGGACAGGCAAATCTATAGAGGCATGGTTGCCTCACAGTGGATGGAGAGTGGGGTAACAGCTAAGGGGTATAGGGTTTCTTTTTGTGGTGATGAAAAAGTTCTAAAATTCATTGTGGTGATGGTTGTACAACTCTGTGAATATACGAAAAACCACTTATTTGCACACTTCAAATGGGTAAATAAAATGATGTGTAAATTATATCTCAAAAAAACCATTATAGTTTCTAAAATTATAAAGGCGTTAACTTTTTTTACCCCTGAAATTAGGGAGGTTTGAATGAGATCTCCCATCATGATGTTAACAAGATATTTTGCTTCATACAAAATTATGTTCCTTAAGCAAAAAACCTCAAGAAAATACCAGTAAACTAAATTCAACAGCACATCAAAAACTTAAAACACCATGATCAACTAGGTTTCATTCCAAGGATGAAAGGTTGGTTCAACATATGCAAACCAACAAATGTGATTCACCACATAAACAGAATTAAAAGCAAAAACCATGTGATCATTGTAATAGATATGGGAAAAGCTTTTGATAAAATCAAAATGTATTTAGCCCTTCATGATAAAAACCCTCAAGAAACTAGGCATCAAAGGAATGTATCTCAAAATAATAACAGCCATTTATGACAAACCCACTGCCAATATCAAACTGAATGAGCAAAAACCGGAAGCATTCTTCCTGAGAACTGGAATAAGACAAGGATGCCTACTCTCATCACTCCTCTTCAGCATAGTACTGGAAATCCTAACCAGAGCAATCAGGCAAGAGAAAGAAATAAAAGACACCCAAACAGTAAAATAAGTCAAACTATCTCTCTTTGCTGATGATATGATTCTATACTTAGAAAACCCTAATGACTCTGCCAAAAGGCTATTAGAAGTGATAAACAATTTTATCAAGGTTTCAGGATACAAAATCAACGTACAAAAATCTGTAGCATTTCTACACACCAACAACATCCAAGCTGAGAGCCATATCAAGAATGCAATTACATGTACAATAGCTTCAAAAAATACCCAGGAATATATTTAACTAAGCAGGTGAAAAACCTCTACCAGGAGTGCTATAAAACACTAATAAATGAAATCATAGATGACACAAAGGAAAAACATACCATGCTCAAGAATTGAAAGAATCAGTATCATTAAAATGGACATACTACCCAAAGCAATCTACAGATTCAATGCTATTCCTATCAAATTACTAACGTCATTTTCAGAATTGGAAAAAACTACACTAAAATTCATATGGAACCAAGAAAGAAATAGCCAAAATAACCCTAAGCAAAAAGAACAAAGCCAGAGGCATCAATTATGCAACTTGAAACTACACTACAAGGCTACAGTGACATAAACAGCATGTTACTAGTACAAAAACAAACACATAGACCAAAGGAACAGAAAAGAGAACCCAGAAACAAAGCCACATAACTACAACCATCTAATCTTTGGCAAAATCAACAAAAGTAAGCAATGGGAAAGGACTCCCTATTCAATAAATGGTGCTGGGATAGCCGGGAAGCCATATCCAGAAGAATGAATCTGGACCCCTACATTTTACCATACAAAATTTAGCCAAGATGGATCAAAGATTTAAAGATAAAACCTCTAGCCATAAGAATCCTAGAAGAAAACCTAGTAAACACTATTCTGGACATTGGCCTTGAGAAAGAATTTATGACTAAGTCCCTAAAACCAATTGCAACAAAAGCAAAAACTGACAAGTGGGAACTAATTAAACTAAAGAGCTTCTGCACAGCAAAAGAAACTATCAAGGGAGTAAACAGACAACCTACAGAATGGGAGAAAAATATCCACAAACTATGCAACTGACAAAGGTCTAATATCCAGAATCTACAAAGAACTTAAACAAATTAGCAAGCAGAAAACAAGTAACTCCAATAAAAATGGGGAAAAGGCAGAAACAGACACTTCCCAAAAGAAAACATACAAGTGGTCAACAAACATAGGGAAAAATGCTCCATATCACTAATCATCAGAGAAATGCAAATCAAAACCACAATGAGACATCATCTCACACCAGTGAGAATGACCATTATTATTATTATTATTATTATTATTATTATTATTATTATTTTGCCTGTTCATACTGACAAAGCTATTTTTTAAAATGTTTTTATTTCAATCGCTTTTTGGGGAATAGGTGGTGTTTGGTTACATGAATAAGTTATTTAGTGTTGATTTATGAGATTTTCGTGCACCCATAACCCAAGCAGCGTACACTGTACCCAATGTTTACTCTTTTACCCTTCACCACCCCCAACCCTTTCTCCCAAGTCCCCAAAGTCTAACGTATTATTCTTATGCTTTGCATCCTCATAGCTTAGCTCCCGTGTATGAGAGAGAACATATGATACTTGGTTTTCTGTTCCTGAGTTACTTCACTTAGAATAACAGTCTCCAATTCCATCTAGGTTGCTGCAAATGCCATTATTTCATTCCTTTTTATGGCTGAGTAGTGTTCCATAGTGTATATATACCACATTTTCTTTATCCACTCGTTGACTGATGGGCATTTGGGCTGGTTCCATATTTTTTTTGCAATTGCAAATTGTGCTGCTATAAACATGCATGTGAAAGTATCTTTTCTGTATAATTACTTATTTTCCTCTGGGTAGATGCCCAGTAGTGGGACTGCTGTATCAAACAGTAGATCTACTTTTAGTTCCTTAAGCGATCTCCACACTGTTTTCCATAATGGTTGTACTAGTTTACATTCCCACCAACAGTGTAAAAATGTTCCCTTTTCACTGCATCCATGTCAACATCTACTATTTTTTTTATTATGGCCAGAATGGCCATTACTAAAATGTCAAAACAAAAACAAAAACAGATGTTGGTAAGGCTGTGGAGAAAAGGGGACACTTAAACACTGTTGGTGGGATGTAAATTAGTTCAGCCACTGTGGAAAGCAGTTTAGAAATTTATCAGTGAACTTAAAACAGAACTACCATTCAACTCAGCAATGCCACTCTGGGTATATATCCAAAGGAAAACAAATAATTCTACCATGAAGACACATGCACTTGTGTGTTCATCACAGCATTATTTACAATAGGAAAGACAGGGAATCAACCTAGGTGCCCCATCAACAGTGGACTGGATAAAGGAAACATGGTATATATACACCACAGAATACTACGCAGCAATAAGAAAAGAAGAAATTACATCCTTTGTAGTAATACGGATGCTGCTGTGGGCCATTATTCTAAGCAAATTAATGCAACAATGGAAAACCAAATACTGCATGTTCTCACTTATAAGTGGGGTCTAAACATGGGGTCCTTATGCACATAAAGATGGCAACAACAGACATTGGGGACCCCTAGAGGTGGGAGGGAGGGAGTGAGGTGAGGACTGAAAAACTGTTGGGTACTATGCTCAGTACCTGGGAGATGGGATCATTCATACCCATACAAATCTAAAATAAAAGTTGAAACCAAACAAATGAAAAAAAAAAAATTATATTCCTCAAAGGAGTCTTTGTATTTGATACATGAGGTAGTTATCAAAATAATTACTCTAACTTAGAATATTCCAGAAACTTTTTAAAAAAACTTTTGCAGAATTAAATCATAGAAGATAACACAAGGTATGACTATTCACAATACATGACATCTAAATTTTGCACTACTTTAATATCAAACAGTTTAAATTAATGAATACTCTTTCAAAGACATACCAAATTTATTTTAGTATAGATTACCAACTTTTGCCACATCATTTTATATGATAACCATAACTATAAGTCTTTAAAAATGCCACATTAAGATGTAAATATGGAGTTGCTTTAGTAATCTATATCTATTTAAAAATAGGTAACAATATTTGCAGTCTTTTAGTGACTTACATCATTCTCTTAAAAACAATGTAAAAATTCACCTTCAAAAGTGTTTATATAAGAAAAAAGTTAACATGCTAAACTTCAGAATTAAATTTATAAATTAAAGAAATCTAGTTTATTTTCAGCTTTAAATTCTCTGACACACATCTGCATACAATCACTTTATACACACACAACACACCTACTCTACCTGGCGATTAACTTCCCAGTCAACCATTTTTGTATTTTAAAAATAAAAGAATAAAAATCTTCCCTGGAAAAGTCAAAAAACATTTGTCTAATCTTTACTACTTGTAGCATGATCCCTTCAAATTTAATAACCAATATACCTACTTCTTTAAGCTCCATCAATAACTTATCAAGATATTTTCTATTTTTGTTGCTGCTCTCATAAACCCATCATTTAAAATGAGAACAAAATATTTCTATCTTCCCACTTCAGATAGAATGTTTTAAGAATCTTGCAAAGCAGTCTAAAATAAACATGTTAAATAGCTTTGCATAAAATATACACGCACATATTTAGGCAAATGCAATATAAACACAGGGATAACTGTAGGACATTATCTGAGTTTATGATTTACTTTTCAAGTATTTAATTTAAAAATCAGCACAACATTTCTTAACATATTATGCTTAAGTTCCTAAGAAAAACTTAATTGACAATTCCAGTGCCTGTCATATTAAAAAAAAAAAGCAGTGGCTACATAAGAAAGCTCCCATGTTGAAATATATATATTTGTCATTAAAATTGTGTATCAATGTTCTTGTTGTTGCCAAATATATAATCCTATTTTAAGATACTAATAAACTGCATTATTTTACTTCATTTCAGGTATGAATTTTCATTGAGTAAATTAAAAACATGAGTAAACTCAAAAGAGCATCTTAATGACACTGCTTCAAAAAATTATTTTTCAAAAAGATTCCCCCATAACTTTTATTATCCCTCATCCCAGAAAACTTTTCCACATTACATAAATCAATCTCCTGAGTAATTATGGGCTTTATGTTTCACTTACAAGATATCATTAAGTAGTCTTCAGAAGTGCTCTTGACATCATCATCATCATCATCTTCGGTTTTTATAGTAACTGTAGAACCAGGAACACCTCCAGCTGCTTGAATCACAGTTTCTGTATCTGAATTAGTTACAAGAACCTCCTCTGATACCATTGTGGGAGAGTCGACTCCTGAAACACAATCTTGGACCACATGTTCTAAGTGTCCATTAGGACCAGTAACAAGGTCAGCCACGAAAACCTGCTCTGGTACCCTAACGGTTTCTGTAATTAGTTCAGAAGTCAAGATGTGATCACCATCATCTTCCTCTAAATCCTCTTCAATGGCAACATCAGCTTCAAGTACTGCTTCAGGAACAATCACACCTTCTGTTACCACATCAGTCTCTGTGATGATGTCAGGTCCATGGACAACCTCAGCTGCAAGGCCATGATCAAGAGTTATCCCATCATCTGTGACAACATCAGAAACTAATACAGCTTCAGGAACTGAAACAACGATATGGTCTCCATCGATATGTGCAGTACCAGCCATTCCAGCCACTATAATACAAACAATTATCCAAAAAAGGTAAAGTTATTTTATTAATTTAGAGTACTGTATTTAATAAATCAAATGCTATAAATATTTCTTAACTATTAAGTAATCTTGGCCAAATAAATTGTTTTTTTAAAATCACTGACAATTTAACTGCAATTAAAACCACCAACAACCAGGAATTGGGTTAGAGTTGGGTGAAAACAATATTAGTAAAATCTACATGAAGACCTTAAAATAATATGCTTTATTTTCAAGTAAAACACAAAAGACATAATGAGATATCACTACACCCCAATTAAAACAGTTAACATAAAAAACAGCGAGACCACCACAGGCTGGTGAGGATGTGGAGAAACTGGATTTCTCGACTGTTACTGGTGCAAACGTAGAAGCCACTCTAGAAAATAGTTTGGCGATTTCTTACGAAACTAAATATGCACTTACCATACAATCCAACCATTGCAATCTCGGGCATTTTTCCCCAGAAAAATGAAAATATATGTTTATACCAAAAACTGTACAGAAATATTCCTAACAGCTCACTGTAGCTATTACTCATAGTAGCAAAAAATTAAACACAACCCAAGTGTCCTTTAGCAGGTTAATGGCTGGTTCCGCCAACTCTGGCACATCCCTACTATGGAATACTACTCAGCAATAAAAATGAACACACTATTGATAAAGTCAACAACCTGAATTTCCTCCAGAAAATTTTGTTGAGGGAAAAAAAGACAATCACCAAAGGTTATGATACTGCATAATGTATAAATGAATTTATATAATCTTAAAACAATAAAACTGGAGAGATGGAGAACTGATTATTGGTTGCCAAGGGTGTGTGTGTGTGTGTGTGTGTGTGTGTGTGTGTGTGTTTGTGTGTGTGTGCCTGTGAACACACAGGGATAGCATATATATAGTGATAGAACAGCTCTGCATCTTCATTGTGGTGGTATTTACACAAATCTATATGTGGGATAAAACTGCATAGACTGTATACATTCACACACACACACACAAATGTATGTTAAAAATGGTGAAAACTGAATTAGGTCTGTAGTCTAGTTAACAGTAATGAGTGAATGGTAATTTCCTGGTTTTTGTATTGTACTAAAGTTATGTAAGATGCCACCATTACAGGAAGGTAAGTAAAGGGTACACGGAGTCTATGTACTCCTTTCCTCTATTGCTTGGGAGTCTACAATTGTTTCAAAAAATTAAAATAAAAAGGCACAAAAACATAAAAGAATACTAATATGTTAAGTAGGTTAATAAAATGTTCTACTATAAAATGTGTATTATAAACATGAAAGTGTCTGAACTTCTTTAACTTACAAGAATTACTATATCCAAAATTGGAAGGCATCTTTCAACACCTGATTTAGGGAGAAAAACTCTCTACTCACCTTAGACTAAGATTTGGTTTGATAATAGTAAATCTGTAGGAACAAAGCTTTAATGTTTTTCTTGAGCAGCATGGTAAACACCAACTCCTACCTGCCCTGTAAATATTGTATGAGTGTAAAATCCCTTCACGAGGAATTCTGCTAAGTTCTGCTCCCTGAGGTGGTACAAACACAAATTAAGAGGGTTTGTGGATCTGGTTATAATAAATTATATACAATAAATCATCCAGTACAAAACCTTTTGATCACTTTCTATAAAGTAGTACCTGAAAGAGTGTTATTTGTCATATAATGTTCATTATTTTTAATCAATGCATTATGGAAGTTAGTTACCAAGTTAGGATGGAGACCAGTGGACACCATCAATACCCTAACACATCAAAGAACAAGGTGAAAAGGGAAAGCTGTGCTTTCAACAGCGTTTTGGGGATACTTTCCTTTCAACCCTTTTAAATCTTTCTCGTCATTCTCAAACTCTCACCTAAACCACTAAATTACCCCAAAAGGACACAGCCACAATCCTGGAAGTCTGGTACACGAAGGGAGTATGTATAAAACAAGTATTTTTAATTCAGTTGTTACTCCACTGGGCATTTCAGAGATGGGGATGAGGTGGGGGTTCAAATTTAGCATTTAATCAGACTGGAAATGTGGTTTATTAGTAAGGAAAAAATTAAAATATTAATCCTGTAAAATTAACTATACTGGAATTCTATATATCTAAACATTAAAATTACTAATTCACAAAAATCTTCTCACAAACCAAAGATTTAAAATATGGGAAATCCCATTTATTTTAGAACACTGCTGAAGATTAGTCTGGTTCCTGAAAGCAGACCACAGGGAAGGAAAGAAGGGTAGAATAATGCTAGTGCTGACCTGGTTCAGATCAACCTGGTTGGGTGGATTCTAAGAAGATAGACTGAAGGAGCAGTGCTAGTTCACCCAGCCTCTAGCAGGAACTTACAAATCAAAATAGATCAGATCTAAAAAAGTAAATAAATAAATCCAAATATGTTTTTTTTTATCCTGAACCAAATGCTCTCAAGGATCCTAGACCAAGAACTGATAAGTCCCTCACAGGGTACCAGCAGATTACTTAAACCAAGATCCAAGATATCTCTTATTAAATTTTGCTTGTTCCTCTTATCAGTTCATCTGTTACATTCCACTGACTTTCTAAACAAAGTCACTTAGCTATAGATTAGCTATATTTATTGTGTACTGACTATCCAACAAGCAACCTAATAATACAAGTATCATCTCATTTAATCCTCAGAACAACTGTATAAGGTGAGTGCAAGCATCCTCATTTTAAATAAGGAGGAACTATGGTTTACAGATGTTATATAAAGTTTCCACAAGGTCCTAGCTGGAAACTGAACTCATTGTTTGACTACAGGCTACCTGTTTTCTACTTGCCTAGGAAGAGGTTAGAGTATATTTACCCTAGATACTATTTTTTAAAGAGATGTGTAAGATTAAGTGAAGCACAGCTACAGGAATAGCTTGAGATAAAGAGTAAAATGGCCTATCACGTGGTCACTCATTTAAATTTTAAATCATTTAGTAAACAGCATTAAATTGCATTAATAATTTATCTTACTAGCTTAGAAAATTATAAACAATAAGAAAAAATCATTTAAAAAGTATAAAATTAAATACTCAGGCAACAGTAAGAAACATGTCCTGATTTCAAGTATTTCCCATTTTATTAAAGTTATTTCATTTAAATATGAATATTTGGAACATCACCAGAATGACAGCATAAAATCTGTTACATGTCAGGTCTGTCTTGGGCCACTATCTAAGGGTATTTTGCTATTTATATCCCAAAACAACACAGGCTTTTTGCAGCATTAAAATCTTAAACAACTATTAAATTCAATCTCACACTTCAAGAACAGCTATTATACTGAGACACCAGCAAGGTTATTGAACAAAGTTGTAAATTTCTAAGTGTCATACATTCTTCAAAATAAATTGGTCCAATGAATTCTGCATTAAATTAATGTTTTGGATTTTTGGTATTGTACCATCCAAGAACCTTACAGAATTTGAAGATCTTGTGCCACAGTGTTCTTATTTGGTTAGCTCTGTGTATGTTAAACTCTAAGTTTCACAAATGTCAATAATTTATGGGGTTGCAAATATCTAAGTTTTGATGCTAACAGAATTTAAAGAGAATGTATCTAATTTCTAATGAAATTTTAGAATTTAGAAATTTTAACAGGGAGGCAAAATAAGCATGGGGAGGGCTGCTTTCAGAAGAAATCTAAGTTATCAGGGCTAAAATTTCCAAAAGTCCCCCAGTAAAGGTCTTTTTAGGTTTAGGTCTGTTTGACAACCTTTGCATTTCACAAAATATCATACAAAAAATGACAATGCCTATAAATGAAATTGTGCTTGGAACTGCATATCAAAAATAGAGTGAGAGTTACTGTCTTTTAAGAGTTCAGAATTTACCAAGGACAAATGGCAACTTAACATATTTTAGGGCAACATTATCCCTAAGCACAAATGAGTGAGCATTACCCATATTAGTTATTCTTTATCTAACAGCAAATTCAGAAAAATAGTCTCACCAAAATGCAAAGTAATTTAATTGCCATTGATTTATATACCTTAAGCGAGCATAAAAATAAGAATGCATCATTTGAAAAAACCACTAACTTGAAATACTACCAGACAGCTAAATCATAAACAGGTATATAACAACAACAACAACAACAACAAAACGTGCCTTTAAACTTTTTTCTGATATAAATCGGTTTACTCTATTAAATTCATTTTAGAGAGGGCTTTCAATGATAATATGAAAATACCAATTAAAAATTAGAAGTAGTTTGCAAACCTTTCGATTTTATTATTTCTAAAAAGGGAGGGGATAGTGAATAAAAATCTTACTTTCTACATATTTATGCAGTTATAACTGTGTATAGGTATATGTGTGTATATATATTCTCCTCAATTCAAATGAAAAAAAAATTCCAAGAGGCTGTGCTATTTATTCTGTGGTTTCAGGTATGCCTTGGCATACTATACTGTCACATGCCTCCAAAGGCACTCATACTCCAATCTAAGATGCAAAGTTTATTTTGTCAAACACAAAATATTTCTAGTGGATTAAAAATATTTCAAGAACCCAAATATCTATCAACTGATAAACCAAATGCGGTGTACTCATACAATGGAATATCATTGGCAGTGAAAACGAATGAAGTATATACTGATACATGCTATAACATGGATGACACTTAAAAACATGCTAAGTGAAAGAAGCCAGACACAACGACCATTTATTATATGATCCCACTTATATAAAATGTTCAGAATAATTAAATCCATAGACAGAAAGATTAGTGGCTGCCTAGGGCTGGTGGGGAGAGACAGAATGGGGAATGACTGCTAATGGGTATGAGGTGTCTTTTTTTAGGATAAGAAAATGTTCTAAAACTAGGTACTAGTGATGGTTATACAATTTTGTGAATATGCTAAAAAACAATGAGTTGTATACTTTATAAAATGGGTGAGTGGAATAGTATGTGAATTATATCTGAATAAAAAGTAAAGAAGAAAAAACACATATGTTAAATATTTCAATATGCATATTCTATTCCCCTAACAACTAAAAGAAAAATAGTAGTAGATGTAATAAAGGAGTAATTAATCCTAAAGACAATGAGGATAAACAATGGAAAGGAAGGTTAAGAGGAACATTATGTAAATATTCACCAGTACCTATCAGATATTTTTTTCATCTTTTGAAAGGAATCACACTTTAGTAGCTAATAGGCAACTTCTTCAGGAATGAAGTGAGTTTTGGCACTTTATCAAATGGTATAGGAGAGGTAATATTTTGTATTAAATGGAGAAACTACTATATTACTTCTATTTTAAAAAATATCTTATTTTGAAAGGTAAAAAAGTAAAGTTGACATTTCAACCAAAATTTATTTACCATATTGAAATTCCAGTGTTCCATTATTCTAAAAACTATCAACTCTCCACTAAAGAATTCATGGGAACATCTTTAACCTCTTACTCTCTGGCCCTATTATCCTTCCTCTAGAATTTATTGATTAGTTTTTTTCACCCAAAGTCATTTCTAAATCATCCGTAGTCAACACAATTCACTTAGCTTTCACAAGAATATATCCACGATTTCTTTATATTTCATCAATTAACTCACATCCAATCTTGGACTACTCAACTTTATTCATCAGAAAGAAATGTCAAAGAAATCTATAACTGGAGAGGACCTTAAATGTTATCTAGTGCAATCATTATAAAAGGGAATTCAGTAATTTATCCAAGTTTACACAGCTAGTTAACAGCACTGCCATGACTAGAATACGGCTTTACTGACTTCTGTTACTGTGGGATTTACTACAGGGGACCAAATAATACATTAAATCATATTACCAAGGAACAGCAGTAGCATTTTCTTAACTTAGCAAAGTATCACAGTTCTATTCCCTAATCACTAATTTCAGCTTCAACAATTCCATATTACCTCGTTTCCTGTTCTTTTATCGCAGTTCACCATTTGTCTTTTCTGCTTTCACTCCAATCTTATCTTCAACTCTTCTGATCTCATCCCTGCCTTTTATACTTCAAACAGCTCTATCTCCTCTGTAATTCAGACCATCCCTGCCCAAATTCAGTTTGTTTGTTGAATGCCAATGGAGTCTTGGCATCTTCATCAAAATGACTACTGTTAAGAGGCTACTTACAAACAAACCTGGCCACAAGAGTAAGGAGTCTTTTTTTTTTTTTTTTTTTGAGACGGAGTCTCATTCTGTCACCAGGCTGGAGTGCAGTGGCACCATCTCAGCTCAGCTCACTGCAACCTCCGCCTCCCGGGCTCAAACGATCCTCCTGCCTCAGTCTCCTGAGTAGCTGGGACTACAGGAGCGCTCCACCACGCTCAGCTAATTATTTGTACTTTTAGTAGAGACGGGGTTTCACCATGCTGGCCAGAACGATATCTCGATCTCTTGACCTCGTGATCCGCCCGCCTCGGCCTCCCAAAGTGCTGGGATTACAGGCGTGAGCCACCAAGCCCGGCCTCTGTTTTTTTTTAAAAAAAAAAGAAAGAAAGAAAGAAAAATGTATTCTAATGGTAACTACTTTTTGGGGAAATAGCATCACAATATAATTAATCACCTAGTGCATGATTTTGCATATCGCTATATAAGCATCTTATTTTTTTGGCTGATGTAAGCACTTTTTTTCAACTTTATTAACAATGCAACTTAAAATGTATTTTAGAAAGCCAGTTTAACATTTCCTTCACGTGAGAGCTGATATACACTATCAAAACAGAATGTGATATAATCATGCAGTTATTTATGTAAATTGAGTTTTTCATTTCCAGTAACATATTACCACTATATTTCAAGTGTCCCTAACACAACCTTCCCCTAAATTATGAGTGATTTTAAGTAGCCCATTGATACAGAGCTTTATGAGAATAAGCTCTACAAATGTATTTTCCTAGTAAAAGAACAAGTTTTCATTGTAATTCTCCCCTTCCTCAACTTATTTTTGATTTTTATTATCCCCTTACTTTTAAAAAAGAAAAAAAATACAACAAAGAAAATGGTTTACCAAAATCTTGCATAATCATGGTATGGGCCATTCTAGAGTCTGGCGTGTGCAATCCAAGACTTCCACCACCTGAATCCATACTTAGCAAAGCTCATTCACCAATATCTGCAAAAGAAATGGCTTTTAAAATAGTTTTAATATGTTTAGCCCAAAGTTAGTTGTTTTGAGAAAAAAAAAAATGCAATTGACAATATGCCTTTCAACCAAGTGTGGAAAGCTCATTACAAAAGAAAGCAAAACAAAGAAAAACCATGGTTAGATGCTTTATGTGACAACTATAAATAAAAGAAGTGCCAAGTGGAAGTAAACCAAAAAATAATGGAGACGAAGGCACAGTCAAGCTGACGAGCCATAGGGAAGTGGTAGAAGAAAGCAAAACAACAAAACTGCAGTGCTAAAGTTCCAGTTAAAACATAGGTTATAAAAGAAGAACGAGATGACAACAAACAATAGTTAGGATATTTATACATTACTAGAGGACTCAGATGTCTAGTATTAGTGAATTTCATCCACTGGCTCTCATCCATTTCTTCCAGACCCAGATCAGCCCTGCAGCGGAGCTCTGCAGATAAACTTGTATTCACCTCTGGCTCCCAGGGTTCTACTTATAATGTAAAATGTTCTATCCCAGTTTCCCCGGAGTTCTTTGAACCAGTAAGGACTTCTGGCCTCACTCTACTACATTCTCTTGTCTCAGTTTTGAGGACTCATGAAACATGACTGCTTCCTAAATATGGTAAAAATAAGATCAATCACATATTAACATTTAGCAAATTACTTATCATATCATTTACTTGTAATTGTACAACTGACTTTTTATTAGTGATTAATAAAATTATGCTAGCTTCATGGTGGTTTTGAAAACAAGGGCTCAATCTATTTCATTTCAAATGACTTATCCTATATTTAAGACAATTTGATAGTATGGAACATAAAGTCAGATGCTGTCACTCAATATATTTCTTAGAAATACATATGTGCATTTTCTCTTCAAACATAAGATTCTGAGTAAATCAACAAAAACCTGTCCGTTTTATAAGGCATCTATCTCCTTTTCACGTAGGAGTGCTTAATAAATTATACCGTATTGGACAACAGATAAAGCTGCATCCTTAATGAAAGTTTTAGAAAGGTGCCATGTAATACAACTTAATATATTCTTAAATAAATGGGATGGCTAAACTGGTATTCAAGGGGCAGGAGAGTCTCACAGAGTAATCCCTATCAATATTTCAGGTGTATACATAAATATGCTACAGAAGGTGACATTTCTGTATATCAAACGATTCAGACAAAATTACTTTATGTACGAGCAAAAACTTCACATTTTTAGAAATTCTTAGTTGTGTTTTATGTTTTTTCAAATACCACATTGTTTTCTGCTTTGCTGTTATGCAAAATGAGGTCCAGAGGCCAAGAGAGTTCACAATAAACTACCTGTGTGTTAACAAAATAAATCTGAAAGGGATTTGTTCTTAACATTTAAAACTGTGTACTATTCGGATTTTAATTAGAGTAATTACTTTCTTTACCACATAACTAATAGAACAACTACAAATATCTTAAAATGTTTTTAAAAACTTAATTTTATTAAACTGTTAAATAAGATAAAACAGTAAGTAATTTGTTAATCACCTTTATATGAGTGTCTCGAAGAAATTGTAGATTTTCTTACATAAAGTAAAATCTGCAGTAATTTCTTTTTATTTTTCCTTCTGTGCTATGTTATTTTCTTTGGGAAAACGCTCTCTTTACCTATTATAAAAATACATTCAAAATCAGATACTTTAAAAACATTTTAAACTAAGTTTCTTACACAACTTAATATTTTTCTTTACACCTGAACTTGCATAGTGAGGCTGGGAAGGGTTCATATGCTCAAATCTGTAGTAATCTTAAAAGCAACCAAATGGATTCCAACAAAAACAACTACTGACTACATTAGCAATGTTTTTATACTTCGAATGCTACCACTTGCTTAAACCAAAATCTTCTCTAAAGCACATCTTAAAAATCACAAACAACACCTTATTTTAGAAAGTGAAAGAGAACCAAGGGCAAGCTTTATCCTTGCCAAATCCATACTGAAAAGTCTGCACTAGCACTCAATGAAGTGTAAAAATTACAACACATAGTGCAACTATTATAAAAGTATTACACTGTGTGAATACCAAATAAATAAACTGAAGTATCTTTCCCCACATAGGAAGTTTCAATAAAATCAATAATAAATGAAGTATGAAAACAGCAGTGTGTTAAGTATTTAATAACCATTAGAGATAGCTAGGCTTCTTGGTCTTCTCCAGAGTGTATCTCACATCTTTATTGAATGGAGATAACCCACCAAGTACGTTTCAAGTAAACATCTTTCCATTAATGCATGGGGAGCAGAAATCACAAAAAGAAAATCTGTCTCTTCTAACACAGCTCATTCAGGACCTAGCTTCTCAGTGATGTCAATAGGGTGACGGATAGATGAGAAATGGTAAGGCGGCAGAACAAGAGAATGCGAAAGTAGTATTTGCAGAGATGGGAGACAAAGGAGCCCTGGCAAGTAGCAGTATTGCAGCTTTGGACGCAGCCCTCTTCCCGCATAAGTCTCCTTTTCCCACGACCATGCCAAGTTTCAATCATTTCGAGCAGAATGCACACACGTGCCCTCTGAGGTATTACCCATCTGACTAGATCTTAAACCTAAGAGAACCTTCGCAGTAGAAAGGAAGAGACCGATGAGACAAGAATACCCTTTCCCCTCCTCCCTCCTCTCACTTGGTGCAGCGGTCGCCACCGCTGCTACCCACGCCATGCTGCCCAGCCCCTCAGCCTCCTCCAGCTTCCTCTGCCCCGCTACGTGGGAGACGGTTGGGAACCAAAATGGTGGTGTTTTAGTGTAGGCGACAGTTGTCGCACACGCCTCCCCCCTCCCCCCAACTCCCAGGCTCTGACGGCTCCCAGTCCCCTAAAATGCCGATTCGGTGCCACTTCCTCGCACACGCCGCCATCCCTCGCGCATTCCAAAGGTTACTATTAGCTCGGTCAGGGGGCGGGGGCGAGGCGACGGGGGCGCCAGTGAGAGGAATATGGGGTGGAGGGATAGCTGAGAGAAAATGCCAGGGGGACGCTGCATTCTTCACTTCGCCGTTTTGTTTTCCGCCATTTTCCCGTCACCCTAAACCACCGACGGTCTCAACGACGGCTCTAGCTCCCTGGGGCTCTGGCCTAGGGAAAGAAGAGGTTGGCTAAGGGGGAAAACCCTTACTTTCCTCAATTCCTCCAGCCCCCGGCAGCGGCTGAAGAGGAAAACTCCGCCCGAGGCGGGAGGAAAGCTCAGGGACTGGACGCCACTTCCATTGTTCCCTTCGCCCTACGCTACACGCTGGGTGTGAGCCTCTCCTCCCTTCAGACAAGAGACACTGAACACGGTGGATCCACGTCCCTCTAGTTTCTCCTCAGGAGTCTCCTTACCTGCTGCTGCAGCTGCAGCTGCCGCTGCCGCCGCCGCTGCCGCCGCCTCCGTGCCGCCAGTCGGACTGTGACCGCGCTCTGGATGGCTGCGGGGGGCGGCAGCTGTGGATCCCTTAAGGTCCTCACATTCGGGTTTCCGAGGTTCCGCAGCCCGAGCCAATCACAATCTACTCTGCGTCTGGGAGGCGCGCCGCCTAGTTCTCCTTTATATTGCTGCTGACATGCTGAGGTTGCATTACGTCACGCTACCCTTGCTGCAGGGTAGGGGGCCAAAGGGGGGTCTCGCGCACGCGCGCGCGCGGGAGATCGAGGCTCCCGCGCTAGGTTAGTGCGAGACCCCGCCGGCTTGAGGCGGGGGCTGAGCGCGGGCCAAGTCCAAGTGCGCAAGCCCAGATCTTGGCGCGCCCCTGAGGAGTTTCTGTGGGAAGATTTTCTGTTTTCCAGGTTTCCCAAGGGAAACGAAGAAAGGGAGTGGGAGAATCCATGACTGGACCTCTAATAGATGTTGGACGACTTAAAAAAAAAAAAAAAGTATCGGCCCTACCCTCGAGGATTTGACAAATTAAGCTGGCCAGAGTGATAAGAGGTATGCCTCTCCCCAATAAAACCTGTGTGTGTGTATTGCAGTTTCCCTTCCTCCCTCCCTTCATTTCTTTTCTATTTTGTAATGGTAGACAATTAGATGAAGAAAGTAAAGGAGAGTGAAGAAAGGTATAGAAAGGAAAAGGTGAACAAGGGACCCCAATGAAGTGGACACTGAATATCTCATGAATGTGTCACTTTCAGCTTCTGTCTGCAAAAAGTGGGAGGACAGTGAGAAATTCATTAGGTGAGGGTTGGGGAGAAGAGTGATGAGATGTGATGAAAGGTAGGTGGGGACTAGATTTCTTAAGCAAAGGGTCTCATGTTTTGCGATTTTAGCTTTAATTCTATAAGCATTTGGAATCAATAGCAGTGTTTAAGCAGGGAAAGGATAGGATCTTAAAGAAAGTAACTCTTTATCTTTGCAAATCATTTGAATATTTACAAATAAAACATGTTATTATTCTAGATTCTAGATACATTCTTCAGGTCTCTATAACCTAATATACCACTAAAAGTTTTGATAAAATTATAGAAGATGTGAAAGTCCTAGCACAGTACCTGGCTCATAGTAGACCAGGAGTCGGCAAACTTTCTCTATAAAGGGCCAGATAGTAAATATTTTATTTTTGTAAATAAATAGTAGTAAGCAAAATATTTTTTGAGGGCTATAGCGTCTCTGTCACAACTACTCTGCTCTGCCATTGTAGCCCCAAAGTGGTCATAGACACGTTCAGCAGAATGAGGAGATATAATTTCCAAGCTTGAAAAGGGTGAAATTCAGTTA
Source organism: Colobus angolensis palliatus (assembly GCF_000951035.1). NCBI lineage: Eukaryota > Metazoa > Chordata > Mammalia > Primates > Cercopithecidae > Colobus > Colobus angolensis. The sequence continues at coordinate 382,423 of NW_012120766.1, read as the reverse complement.
TTACTAAAACGTGAAGTGTGATAGATAGATAAGAGGTTGGTAAATTGCCTTCCAGTGTGAGGTTCAAAGTTTCTCTGCAAGAAATGCAATTTCTGCAGAACCCATACACTGTGGGCAAAGAGAAGAAGCACGCTCGTGAGCGCGCATTTGGGGGGTGTGTGTGTGTGTGTGTGTGTGTGTGCATGTGTAATGATGGTAAAATATTTGTTTTCCTTACTCTTGAGTTCCAGGGAGAGATAAGTGAGCATGGCTGTGTTCCAGTAGAACTTTATTTATGAACACTGACATTTGAATTTTATTTCATCTTAATGTGTAGTGAAAAATTATTCTTCTTTGATTTTTTTCAAGTATTAAAAATGTAAAAATCCCTCTGAGTCATAGGCCACAGAATAAGAGGCAACAGTCCAGATTTGGCTTGTGGGCCATAGTTTGCCCCCCTCTGTAGGTTTCATTTACTTAAGCTTTTATTTTCCATTCTAGAAGAAGAAAGATATTTTTATGAGTATGTCCTCATACATGACATTTTTCTATATTGGATAGCCTGGGAAATACTACTTGTAGTCTTGTCCCAGTGATTATTTCAACAGGACACTTAAAGAAGAAAGCTGAGAAAGATGTGGGGTTTTTATATCAATCACCTTTGTGAATGGTACACTGTGGGAGATAATTTTTAAAACCTGAAGGCCATCCTTGCTCTTCCCTCTTTCTCCAAACATCTAGTCAATGAAAATATCCTGAGAATTCTTCCTCCTTAATATCCATGGAATTAATCCCCCTTTTACCTAACATCATTACCTTGTTCAGGTTCACATGCCTTCTTAACTGGATTATTGCAACACCTTGCTAACTAGTTCCTCTGTGTCCATTTACTCACCAAATTCCCAAATCAAAAGTGACAAAATCAGAAAAATATATCACATTGATTCTCCCCACTGCATTTTCACTTCAGTTGAGGCCCTCACCAATGGGACAGTAGTAATAGTCTTCTGACTTATTTCTCTGATCCACTTGATAACTTTTACAGTGTAGAGTCTGCATCATCACTGAATTCACTTGCATAACAAAACAAACAAAACTGATTATCTTACTCCCCTGCTTAAACATTGCTATCAATTTCCACTAGAAGTCAAGGATAACACCCAGACAAGTACAGAAAGAGAGTTGTGGGAAACCCAACTCTCTTTTTGGGGAGACCATCCAACGTATACCTTTAGATATTTGGCCAATACTTACTTAAAGGAAGAGACTGACTAATATATGGGAAAAAAAAAACTGTTAGAGATGGCTGTTTATGCTATTTTGGAAAATAGTGTTGTTTTTATATGCATGCATTAGCATTTTTGAAGTTTCATATTAGTCTCAAGACCAATAATATTAATTAGGTGCTATAAACTTTGTAATTTGTAGCTTCTTTGTTGTGTAGGTGGCTCACTTCCCTCCCTCTACTAGCCTTGGTAATCCTGGCCAACTAATAGTGTTTTGCTATGGTACATTTAAAAATTGCTGTCCCTTCTGCCTCTGGACTCACAGTTTGTTGTCAACTATATTATCTTCAATCTTAACCTCATCTAGGAAAACTCATACCCTGCTTTCACTGCAACCTGGGCAACTCCCAAGGAGATAATCTAAAGTAAATTAACATGAGCATATTCTGGGTTATCTAGAAAACCTCCTTATAACTAAATACTGTCATACATTATCAACACTCACATTTGTATTTGTATTTACAGCACATTAACACCAGAGAGTAATATTTTAATTGTTTTGAGGCGATTTGAAGTGAAGACATCATACTTTGTTTTTAAATTATCTGGTTCTATCAGGTTCACTATACATAATACAATTTCTTGGTAGTTAGAATAGAGTGGTGGGGGAAGTGAGTCAGCTCATAGTGTACAAGAAGGCAAACCACATTCAATATGCCAGTGCAGAGTCATATTCATGTTGTGAGCTGCAATTTAATTTCAGCAAAACAATATAATTCATAACATGAAATTAATGCTGTTAAATTATTGATTTTGTTGTTTATTGTGTGATTTTATAAGTATATAAGCATCGTAAGCCCAAAGCATTCATTTTTTTCTATTTTATTTTAAATTTTCAACTTTTATTTTACATTCGGGGATACATGTGGAGACTTGTTACATGGGTATATTGCATGATGCTGAAATTTGGTGTATGAGTGATCCCATCACTCAGGTAGTGAACATAGTACCCAACAGGTAGTTTTTTAGCACTTGCCCGCCCTCCTTCTCTCTCCTCTCCAGTAGTCCTCAGTATCTGTTTCCATGTTTGTGTCCATGTGTACTCAATCAAAGCATTCATATATATATATTGCTCTACTGTTGTTCATATTTAAGTAACATTATAATAAAACTACCATAATTTAAATGAATATTGAGAGCACAATTTTTCCTTTCAAATAGTCTAATAAAAAAATACAAAATGACATACAAAAAGTCTGTAAATACTATGCCACGTAAAAGGTACCAGGACTCCTTGGGGGGAATAGCAAATTCCAAGTTTGAGATAAAAAAAAAAAAACAAGATGAGATTGTGACATATTGTGTCAGAGAGCAGGGGTACCATCAAAGTCTAATGTCAAAAGTACACAGGAGGCTGGGCGCAGTGGCTCACGCCTGTAATCCCAGCACTTTGGGAGGCCGAGGCGGACGGATCACAAGGTTAGGAGATCGAGACCATCCTGGCTAATATGGTGAAACCCCGTCTCTACTAAAAATCAAAAAAAAAAAAAAATACACAAGAGCGTCAAACAATAATAGTAACTTTGAATGATGAAAACACATTGACTATATAAAAATTCATGAGTTGATTAATGATACCGATAGAGAGGGATCTCCCTACTCCCAAAGAATGAAACCTCATTGAATACCATTTAAGGTAAATAGAACATCGATTTCTTATTCTGACAATTAGCAGTCAAAAGAAAAAAAAATCAGTATTTTATTCTGCTTTTTCTGTACAAACTTTCAGAACAACCAGAAAGCCCTAGTTTGATAAGAGAACGTTCTTTTTGCAAGAAATACAGTTAGTAAATGTTGAAAAAAAATCCAGAAATAAATGTAGAAAATCACTATTTTACAATGTCCAATGATGTAACAGATCCAGGCAAGGATCATCAGTGGGTGAAACATGAGATGGAAAAGTTTATAAAGGAGTTCAGGCCGTCTTCACCTGAACCCTGTATTAATTTTATCGTTGACAGCATTTGGTATTGTCATTATTCTTTATTTCAGCTGATCAGATAGTTGTATAGTGATATCTCATTGTATGACAGTTAATAATTTGTCTAATAACTAATAATTAACACCTGTTTGTGTCCTTATTTGCCATAACTTCTTTGATGAAGCGTCCATTTAAGTTCTTTGCCCATCTTCTAATGCGGTTGTTTCCTTACTATTGAGTTTTCAGAGTTTAAAAAAAATACATTTTCTGGATAGTAGTCCTTTATCAGATAGTAATTTGAAAATGTTTTCTGTACATCATTACTGGGTCTTTTCATTCACTTTACAGTGCCTGGGGCAGAAAAAAAGCTTTCAAATTTGATGAAGTTGAATTTGTCATTTTATTTTCCTTGCATGCGTTGTGCTTTGGTGTCAGTTTTAAGGTTTTTTTTTTTTTTTTCCAGAATTACGGTTACTAGAGGATGGGACATGTAGTGCGAGGTTGGGCGAAGTGGGGATAGTGAATGGGCACAAACTTTCCCTAAAAGTTTAACGTTTTAGTTTTTACATTTACATATATTATTTATTTTGAGTTGGTCTGTATATGATGTGTGAAATTTAGGTTAAGGTTCATTTTCAAAGGTTCTAGCAGTATTTGTTCAAAAGACAACCCTTTCTCCACTGAATTGCCTGTGTATCTTTGTAAAAATATCAAATGGCCATATTCATGTAGGTGCATATCTGTCCTATTTTTTAGGTTCCATTGATTTGTGTATCTAACCCTTCACGAACCCTGCTCTGACTTTATTATTTCAGCTTTATAGTAACTTTTAAAATTAAGTAGTGTGATTCCTCTAACTTTGTTTTTCTCTGTCAAAATGTAATGAGCTATTCTAGTTCTTGTGTCTTTACATGTAAATTTGAATATTAGCTTGTCTATATCTATACAAATTTCTGCTGGGATTTTGGTTGATATTGTGTTAATCTATAGATCTCTTTGAGGGAGAATTGACATCATTACTATAATGATTGTTCTATTCATGAACACAGTATGTCCATTTATTTAGGTCTTGGATTTCTTTCATCAGTGTTTTGTCATTTTCAGTATATACATTCTGTGCACGCTTTGCTAGGCTTATATGAAATGTTTTCAGTTTTAGGAGCTATTGTAAATGGCATTTTTAAAATTGCAGTTTCAAATTTTTCTCCATATTTAGGTATAAGCAGTTTGAATATAATATGTCTGGGCTTGGACTCTTTTGTGTTTATCCTGTTTAGGGTTCACTCAGCTTATTTTATTTTATTTTATTTTATTTTATTTTATTTTATTTTATTTATCATGGTAAGAACACTTAACATGATAGCAACCCTTTCAACAAATACTTAATTGTACAATGCAGTATTGTTCATTAAAGGCACAATATTGCACAGCATATTTGTAGATATTAATCACTTGAGTACTGAAACTTTATACACATTAAAAACAACTGCACATTTCCCAGTCCCCCAGCCCCTAAGAATCACCACTTTACTCTTTCATTCTATGCGTTTGACAATTTTATTGTATTTTTTGTATTTAATATTTATGGGTACATAGTAGGTGTATATATTTCTGGAATACAAGAGAGAGTTTAATACAGACATACAATGTGTAATAAACACATCTCAGGGAAAATGGGGTATCTCTTGTCCCAAGCATTTATCATTTCTTTGTGTGACAATCCAATTATATTCTTTTAGTTATTTCTGAATGTGCAATAAGTTATTGTTGACTGTAGTCACACTGCTGTACTACCAGACACCAGATCTTTTTCATTCTATTGAACTATATTTTTTGTGCCCATTCACTATCCCCACTTCCCCCAACCTCCCACTACATGTCCCAGCCTCTAGTAACCGTAATTCTGGTCTCTATTTCCATGAGTTCAATTGTTTTAATTTTTAGCTCCAACAAATAAGTGAGAGCATGCAAAGTTTGTGTTTCTGTGCCTGGCTTATTTCACTTAACATAATGACCTCCAGTTCCATCCATGTTATTGGAAATGACAGGATGTCATTCTTTTCTATGCCTGAGTAGTACTCCATTGTGTATATGTACCACATTTATCCATTCATTTGTTGATGGACACTTAGGTTGCTTCCAAATCTTAGCTATTGTGAGCAAGGAAATGCAGATACCCCTTCAATATACTGAATTCCTTTCTTTGGGGTATATATGTAGCAGTGGGATTGCTAGATTATATGGTAGCTCTACTTTTAGTTTTTTGAGGAACCTCCAAACTGTTCTTTACAGTGGTTGTACTAATTTACATTCCCACCAACTGTGTACAAGAGTTCTGTTTCCTCCACATACTCACCAGCATTTGTTATTGCCTGTCTTTCAGATCAAATCCATTTTTTTCTGGGGTGAGATAATATCTCACTATAATTTTGATTTGCATTTCTCTGATTATCAATTATGTTGTGCACGTTTTTATACACCCGTTTGCAATTTGTATGCCTTCTATTGAGAAATGTCTACTCAGATATTTGGCCCATTTTTAAATTGAATTACTAGATTTTTTTTCCTATTGTTTGAGCTCCGTATATATTCTGGTTATTAATCCCTTGTCAGATGGGTAGTTTGTAAATATATTCTCCCATTTTGTGAATTGTCTGTACATTTTGTTGATTATTTCCTTTGCTGTGCATAAGCTGTTTAACTTGATATGATCCTATTTGTCCATTTTTTCTTTGGTCCTGTGCTTCTGGGGTATTACTTAAGAAATCTTTGCCCAGATAAATGTACTGGAGAGTTTCCCCCAGTGTTTTCTATTAGTAGTTTATTAGCTTGAAGTCTTATATTTAAGTACTTAATCTATTTGGATTTGCTTTTTGTATATAGTGAGGAATAGGGATCTAGTTTCATTCTCTGCATATACAAATCCAGTTTTCCCAGCACCATTTATTGAAGAGACTGTCTTTACCCCAGCGTATGTTCTTGGCACCTTTGTTGAAAATGAATTCAGTGTAGGTATGTGGATTTGTTTCTCGATATTGATTTGGAATTGGTTCTCTATTCTGTTCCATTAATTTATGCGTCTGTTTTAATGCCAAGACCATGCTGCTTTGTTCCCTATAGCTCTGTAGTGTAATTTGAAGTTAGGTAATGTGGTTCCTCCAGTTTTGTTCTTTTTGCTTAAGATAGCTTTAGCTATTCTGCATCTTTTGTGCTTCTGTATAAATTTTAGGATTGCTGATTGTAGCAATCCTAACAAACATGGATTATCTTTTCAGTTTTTTGTCCTATTCAATCTATTTCATCAGTGTTTTATAGTTTTAATTATATAGGCCTTTAATTTATTTCATTAATTCATAGGCACTTAATTTTATGTGTGAATATTTTAAACGGGATTTTGAAAAAATTCTTTTTCAGATTGTTCACTGTTGGCATATATAAATGCTACTGATTTCGTATCCTGTAATGTTACTGAATTTGTTTACCAGTTCTCATAGTTTTTGTGTGAAGTCTTTAGATTTTTTCCGAATATAAGATCATAGCATCTGCAAACAAGGATAATTTGGCTACTTCTTTTTAAATTCAGATGCCCTTTATTTCTTCTGTCTGATTGGTCTAAGTAGGACTTCCAGTACCACGTTGAATGATATTCATGAAAGTGGGCATCCTTGTCATGTTCCATATTTTAAAGGAAAGGCTTTCAGTAGTTCCCCATTCATTATGATACTAGCTGTGAGTCTGTCATATATGACTTTTACTGTGTTGTGGTACATTCCTTCTATTACCTGTTTTTTGAGAGTTTTTATCATGAAGGATTGTTGAGCTTTATCAAATGCCTGTTCAGCATCAATTGAAATGATCCTATGTTTTTTGTCCTACATTTTGTTAGTATGATGTATCACATCGATTGATTTTTATATGTTGAACCCTAATTACATTCCTGGGATAACCTCACTTGGTTCATGAAGAATAATATTTTTAATGTGTTGCTGGATTCAGTTTACTAGAATTTTGAGGATTTTTGCATCAATTTTCATTAGGAATATTAACCTGTAGCGTTACTTTTCTGATATGTCTTTGGTTTTTGCATCATGGTAATATTGGTTTCATAGAATGAGTTCAGAAGCATTCATTCCCTCCTCTTCCTCTATTTTTCAGAATAGTTTGAATAGGGTTGGTATTAATTCCTTAAATGTTTGGTAAAGTTCAGCAGTGAAGCCATCGAGTCCCAGAATTTTTGTTACTGGAGAATTTATTACAGCTTCAGTCTCATTACTTGTTATTGGTTTGTTCAGCTTTTGAATTTCTTCATGGCTCAATCTTGGTAGGTTTTACGTGTGTAGGAATTTATCAATTTCTTCTAGGTTTTCCAATTTATTGGTATATAGTTGCCCATAGTAGTCTCTAATGATTCTTTTAATTTCTGTGGAAATTGTCCTATCTTGGAGAATAATTCATGTGCTAAGTAGAAGAATGTGTATTCTGTAACTTTTGGATGAAGTGTTCTGTAAATATCTATTAGGTTCATTTGGTCGATAGTGCAGATTAAGTATTATAATGTTTCTTTGTTGATTTTCTGTATGGATGATCTGTCTCATGCTAAATGGGGGGTCTCCATCTATTACTTTATTGTGGTATGTCTCTCTCTTAGCAGTAATAATATTTACTTTGTGTATCTGCGTGCTCTAGTGTTGGTTGCACATATAATTGTTATAACCTCTTTCTGAATTGACACTTTTATCATTAAGAAACCTTCTTTGTTTCTTTTTATAGTTTTTGTCTTAAAATCTATTTTGTCGGCCGGGCGCGGTGGCTCAAACCTGTAATCCCAGCACTTTGGGAGGCCGAGACGGGCGGATCACGAGGTCAGGAGATCGAGACCATCCTGGCTAACACGGTGAAACCCCGTCTCTACTAAAAAAATACAAAAACTAGCCGGGCGAGGTAGCGGGCGCCTGTAGTCCCAGCTACTCTGGAGGCTGAGGCAGGAGAATGGCGTGAACCCGGGAGGCGGAGCTTGCGGTGAGCTGAGATCCGGCCACTGCACTCCAGCCTGGGGGACAGAGCAAGACTCCGTCTCAAAAAAAAAAAAAAAATCTATTTTGTCTCAAATAAGTATACTTACTCTTGCTCTTTTTCGGTTTTATTTGCATGGAACGTATTTTTTCATCCCTTTATTTTCAGTCTATGTGCATCTTTATGGGTGAAGTATGATTCTTATAAGCAGCAGGTTGTTGGGTCTTCTTTTTTTAAATCTATTCAGCCATTCTATGTCTTTCGATTGGAGAGTTAAGCCTATTTACATTCAGTGTCATTATTAATATGTAAGGATTTACTCCTGCCATTTTATTTTTTGTTTTCTGGTTGTTTTGTAGTCTTCTCATCCTTCTTTCCTCCCTTCCTGTATTCCTTTTAGTGGAAGTGATTTCCTCTGGTAGCATGATTTAGTTTCTTGCTTTTTAGTTTTTATAAATCTGTAGTGTGTTTTTTGATTTGAGGTTAACATGAAGCTTGCAAAGAATGTCTTGTAATCCATTACTTTAAACTGAAGGCAGCCTAATACTAATTGCATAAACAAACTAATAAACAAAAAGAAAACTAATGAAAAGTACAATTTAGCTTTGTGTCCCATTTTAACTTTTTGTCATTTCTATTTATGTCCTACTGTACTGTCTTATGTGTTGAAAAGTTGTAGTTATTATTTTTGATCAATTTATCTTTTAGTCTTTCTATTTAAGATATGAGTAGTTTACACATTCATAATTACAGTGCTATAATATTCTGTGCTTTTCTGTGTATTTACCACTATCAGTGAATTTTGTACCTTCAGGTGATTTCTTGTTACTCACTAACACCCTTTTCTTTCAGACTGATGAACTGCTTTTAGCATTTCTTGTAGGACAGACCTGGCATTGCTGAAATCCCTCAGCTTTTGTTGGTCTGGAAAGTCTTTATTTTTCTTTCATGTTCAAAGTATAATATCACTGGGTATGCTATTCCGGGGTAAAAGTTTTTTTTTTTTCCTTCAGCACTTTAAATATATCATGCCACTCTCTCCTGGCCTGTAAAGTTTCCACTGAAAAGTCTTCTGAAAGATATATTGTAGTGCTTTTGCATGTTCATTTGTTTTATCTTGCTGTGTTTAGTATCCTTTCTTTATCCTTGACCTTTGGAAATTTGATTATTAGATATTTTAAGGTAGTGTCATTTAGGTTACATTTGCTTGGTGTTTTATAACCTCCTTGTACTTGAATATTGACATCTTTCTCTAGGTTTGGTACGTTCTCTGTTATTATCCCTTTGAACAAGCTGTCTATCCTGATCTCTATCTCTCTACCTCCTCTTTAAGACCAATAACTCTTAGATTTGCCCTTATTGAGGCTATTTTCTAGATCTTGTATGCATGTTTTATTAATTTTATTCTTTTTGTTTTTGTCTCTTCTCCCTGCGTATTTTCAAATAACCTATCTCAAAGTTCAATAATTCTTTTTTCTGCTTGATCAGTTAAGAAAGTGCAGTTAAGAAAGTGATACATTCTTCTGTATGTCCATCACATTTTTGGATTCCAGAGTTTCTGCTTCGTTCTTTTTAATTATTTCAACCTCTTTGTTAAATTTATCTGATAGGAGTCTGAATTCCTTCTTTGTGTTATCTTGAATTTCTTTGAGTTTCCTCAACACAACTATTTTGAATTATTTGTCTGAAAGGTCACATATCTCTGTCACTCTGGAATTGATCACTCATGCCTTGTTTAGTTTGTTTGGTGAGGTCGTGTTTTCCTAGGTGGATGTTTGTGAATGTTCATTGGTGTGTGGACACTGAAGAGGTAAGTATTTCTTGTAATCTTCACAGTCTGGGCTTGTTTGAAGCCTTTCTTCTTGGGAAAGCTTTCCAGGTATTTGAAGGGACTTCAGTGTTCTAAGTTTTTGTTCACTGCAGCCATATCTTCATTAGGAGATACCCCAAGACCACTAGCACTGTGGTTCTACTGACTTAAGGTTGTCTTGGTTAAGATCTGGAAGAATTCTCTGGATTACGAGGCAGAGAATTTTTTTCTCTTCCTGTACTTTCTCCCAAATAAATGGAATCTGTCTCTATGTACTGAGCTGCCTGGAGCTGAGGGAAGGGTGACACAAGCAACCCTGTGGCCACCACCACTGACACTGTGCTGGATCAAACCTAAAGCCAATAGGTTAAGGAGGTCTCACTTAAGGCCTGCGGTAACCACTACCTGACTACTGCCTATATTTACTCAAGGCCCTACGGCTGTACAATCCGAATGTTGTGAAGCCAGCCAGGTTTGTGTTTTTCCTTTCAGGATGGCAAGTTTCCCCTGTCCACAGGTAGGTCCAGAGATGTCATCCAGGAGCCAGGCCCTGGGGTTAGAAACCTTAGAAATGTACCTGATGCTCTATTTTAGTGTGGCTGAGCTGGGACCCAAGCCACAAGTCAAAGTCCTTTACACTCTTCCTTTTTCTTTTCACAAGCAGAGGAGTTGCTTCCTGTGGCCACAAATATCCCAGAGCCATGGCGAGCACTGCCTAGATACCGCCAGTGTTCACTCCAGGCCCAAGGGCTATTCATCCTGTTGTGGTGAATGCTGCCAGGCCTGGAACTCTCCCTACAGGATATTGGACTTTTCTCTATCCCAATGTAAGTCTAGAAATGACATCCAAGAGCCAAGGGCTGGATTCAGGGATCCCAAGAGTTTACTTGGTGCTCTTGTTCACTGTGGCTTAACTGGTAGCCATGTTGCAAGGCAAAGTCCCCTTTACACATTCCTTTTCTTTTCTCAAACAAAAGGAATCTCTCTCCATAGCCAAACCAGCTGGGAATGTGCTGGATTAAGCCAGCACTCACCACCTTAAGCCAGCACATCTCTGAGTATCACCCAAAACCCACACTGAGTGTTGCCTGGGTACCATTCAGGGCCCAAGCGCTCTTTATTCAGCAGATGATTAATCTTTCCAGGACTGGGTTTTTCCCTTTAAGCTTGTGGGTTCTGTTCTGGCCCAGGTTGTGTCTAGATTTGTTGTCTGGGAGCCAGGGTTTGTAATGGGGGCCTCACAATTTGGCTCAGTACTCTCTCCTACTGTGGGTGAGCTGGTATCCAAGTTGCAAGACAAAGTCTTCTTTACTCTTGCCTCTCCTTTCTTCAAGCAGAAGAAAGGAGTTTCTTTCAGAGCTGTGAGCTGTGTGCCTGGGGTTGTGGGAGTGGTGGTGCAAGCACTCCCTTGGCTGCCCCAGCTAGTGTCTCATTAGATTGCATGTCTCCCAAGTCCACTAACTCTGAGCCTAGCACAGCAGGAGTACTTGCATAGGAATTGCAGTCTTTATGGCCTAGACTGCCTTTCAAGTTTATTTAGATCCACAGAGCACTTTGGCCCACAGTGGCAAGGCTTTCTGGAACCCAGGTTGCAAGTACTGGGATGGCCTTCTGGCTAGAGCTAGTCTAAATATTCCCTCTTTGGGTACCAGCTGAGTTCTGCCGGATGTCGCTTTTCACTGTGGCAGGAGAGCACTGAGTTCTAATGCAAAGTCTCACAGTCTTTGCACTCTGCCTCCCAAAAGCACACAGGTTCTCTCTTTGCACCACTCTGCCACTGCCCTGGTGAGGAGGAGTGGTGGCATTGGAAATTGAAGACTGCTTTTCCTACCTTCTTCAGTGCCTCTTTCAGTGATATGAAGTTAAATCTAGTTCTGTGATCGCTTACCTGATTTTTGGTTCTAATGAAGGTACTTTTTTGTGTGGGTAGTTGTTGCATTTGGTGTTCCCACAGGGAGGATGACTACTGGAGTTTTCTATTTGGCCATCTTACTCTACCTCCCACTGAGTTTGAGTATTTTAGATACTGCCTTTAAGTGAAATCATGCAAAATTTATCCTTCTGTGACTAGTTTATTCCTTTTAGTATAATGTCCTCCAACTTCATCCATATTAATCCAAGTGGCAGGATGTCCTTTGTATTCAAGGTTGAATAGTATTCTTTTGTGTGTATATACCACATTTTCTTTATCCATTCATTTGTGGGTAGAAATGTAGCTTGTTTCCATTTCTTGGCTACTATGAATAATGTTTCAGTGAACATGGGAGTGCAGGTGTCTCTTGGAGATCCTTATTTCAATTCTTTTGGATATATACCCAGAAGTGGGGTTGCTGCATTATATGGTAGCTCTATTTTTAGTTTTTAAAGGAACTTCCATACTTTTTCCATAATGGCCATACCAATACACATTCCCACCAGCAATGTACAAGACTTGCCAACATTTGTTGTGTTTTTATTTTTTAATAGTAAACATTCTAACAGATGTGATGTTACTTCTTACTGTGGTTTTGATACGCATTTCCTGATAACTAAGGATATCAAGCATCATTTCATACATTTATTGGCCATATGTATATCTTCTGTGGAGAAATGTCTATTCAAGTCCTTTGCCTATTTTTTAATTGGGTTATTTGGTTCTTTTGCTTTGTTTTGTTTGCTTTTTATTTGTAAGAGTTTGTTATATATTTTGGATATTAAATCCTTATCAGATCTGGAAATATTTTCTCTCATTCCATAGTTTGTCACTTCACTCTGTGGACTGTTTCCTTTGCTGTGTAGAAGCTTTTTAGTTTGATGTAGTCCCACTCGTCTATCTTGGCTTTTGTTGTTGCTTCTGCTTTTTGTCTCATATTCAAGAAATAAATGCCAAGACAAATATCATAAAGCTTTTCTCATATGTTTTCTCATAGGAGTTTTACAGTTTTAAGTCTTATGTTTAAATCTTTAATTCATTTATAGTTGATTTTTGTGTATGACATAAAGAAATGATCAGTTTCATTATTTTGCATGTGTATATCTAGTTTTCCCAACACCTCTTCTTGAAGAGATTATCATTTTCCCATTGTGTATTCATGGCATCCTTATTGAAGGTCAGTTGGTTGTATATGCATGGTTTTATTTCTACGATGTCTATTCTGTTCCATTGGTCTGTATGTCTGATTTTATGCCAGTGCATATTGTTTTCATTACTATAGCTTTGTAATATATATTGAAGTCAGGAAATGTAATGCCTCCAGCTTTGTCGTTTCTCAAGATTGCTTTGGCCTTTTGGGTTCTTTTTGTGGTTCCATATGAATTTTAGGATTGTATTTTTTATTTGTGTAAAAAATGTCATTGGAATTTTGATAGGGATTGCATTGAATCCATAGATCTCTTTGGGTAGCATGAACATTTTAACAATATTAAGTTTTCCAACTCATGAACATAGGATGTCTTTCTATGTATTTATGTCTTTAATTTTTTCATTAGTGTTTTGAAGTTTTCAGTTTAGAAGTCTTTCACCTACTTTAAGTTTATATTCAAGTATTTTATTATTTTAGATGCTATCGTAATTGGAATTATTTCCTTTTCTAATAATTCATTGTTACTGTATACAAACACAACTGTTTTTGTATGTTAAATCTGTATCCTACAACTTTACTGAATCAGTTTATTAGTTTGAACAATTGTTTTGTGGAATCTTTATAATTTTCTAGATATGAGGTTATGTCAAGGTAAATTTCTTCTATAACTGATCTGTTGAGTTTTTTTTAAATTCTCAATGGGTGTTGAATTCCGTCAAATGCTTTTCCTGCTTCTATTGAGATTATAATGTGTTTTTTATACTTATGTTAATGTGTTATATTACATTAAGTGATTTGCATATATTCAACCATTCTTGCATATGAGGGATGAATCCCACTTAGTTTTGGTGTAGGATACTTTTAATATGCTATTGAATTTGGTTTGCTAGTATTTTGTTGTGAGCTTTTGCCTCTTTGTTAATCAAGGATTAATTGCTCTGCAGTTTTCTTTTCTTGAAGTATCTTTGTATGTCTCTGGTATCAGGGTAATGCTAACCTCATAAAATGAATTTGGAAGTATTTCCTCCTCTTCTAATTTTCGAAAGTATGAGAAGGATTGGTGTTAATTCTTTTTTTAGATGTTTGGTAGAATTCACCCGTTGAAGGCATCTGGTCCTGGACTTCTCTTTGCTGGGAGTAGTTGGTTAATGATCTAGTGTCTTTCCCATTTCAGTTTAGTGCCTTTTCATTGTGACTTGAAAAATTCTATTTAGCATTTCACTGGTAGGTTGGATGTGGAGTAGAGGTAAAGAGAAAAGTCAGGGATGACTCCAAAGTTTTCAACCTGAGCAAGTGGAAGGATGGAGTTGCTGCCATCTGAAAGGTGGAAGTCTATAAAAACGGAGCAAATTTTTAGTGAGTTCAGCTGTGGATCTAAGTTCATGATGTTTGTTAAATATTCAAGTGGAGTTGGATTTCAGGGGAGAAGTCCAGGATAGAAATACAAAATTTGGAGATCATCAAGAAAGAGTGTATATTTAGAAAAGAAGGACTGAACTCTGGAGAATTGTTAGAAATCATAAAAATAATGATAAACCAGCAAATAACACTGAGAAGAAGAGAACAATAAGGTAGGAGGAAAACTAGAAGAGTATGGTGTTTTGGAAGCCTAATGAAGACAGTGTTTTGAGAAGAACATGAGCAGCTGCATGGAATGCTACTAATGGTTCAAATAAGATAGGGACTGAGAATTGACCACTGGATTTTGCAACGTTGAGGTCATTGGTGACCTTGACAAGAGCAATTTCAGTGGAGTGGTAGGTGTAAAAGCCTAGCTGTAATGAGTTCTGTAAAGAATGAGATAAATGGAATTGGAAACTAGAAATCAAGAAAACTCCTTTGAGGAATCTTCTTCTAAAAGAGGCAGAGAAATTGGGCAATAGCTCGAGGGGACTACAGGGACATCAATAGACATTTTTTTTTTAATGTGAGAAATTATAGCACATTTCTATGCTGAATGGAACTGATCCAGTAGAGAAGGGGAAATTAATAAGGCAGGTAAGAAAAGAATTACTGAAATGGCATCTTTGAATAGGGAGAAGGTATGTGTTCTGGTGCACAAATGAAGGAGTCGACCTTACTTAGGAGTATGGATAATGACAAGAGCAGAGGCAGGATATGTGTGCATTCTTGAAGTTACGTCAGTTGGAAGTTATCTTCTGATGCTCATAGAAAAATCTCTGCTTTAAGAAATTCATCATTATGGAAGTTCCAAAAATTTATGAAAGTAGAGAGAATAGATTAATGAACCTAGTAGATTAATGAACCTTCATGCTCTCATCACCCAACTTTAACAACTATCTCTTCATGACCTGTATTGTTTTGTTCTATAGCCCCATCTACACGCTTTCCCTTCCCCAGATTATTTTGAAGTAAATCTCATGTATCATATTATTACAACTCTAAGTATTTTATTATATGCCTCTGAAAGATGGTGCTTTAAAAGATATAACCACATCACCATACCTAAAATATTAACAATAATTCCTTAATATTATAATATATCCCATCCATGTTCCAAATTCCCCAGTTGTCTTTTTATAATGTTTGTTTGAATTGTGGTCCACATAAAGACCATGTATTGTGATTGATTGATGTGTCTCTTATGTCACTTTCAATTTATAGATGCTCTTTTCATCTACATTACTCAGTTTATTTCTTGATAAAACTGAACTGTTTTTCCTGTAGAGTCTCCCACAGTCTGTATTTTGCTGATTGCATCCCCATGGTGACTTTTAACATGTTCTTCTGTTCTCTGTAATTCCTCATTCAGAGGCTTGATGAGATCTGGGTATAATGTTTGCAAGAATACTTTATAAATGGTGTTGTATACTTCTATCAAGAGACACATAATGTCCAGTTGTTTCCCTTGTTGGGATGTTAGCAGCCTTTGATAATTTTTGCTTAGATCTATTAATTGATTGGGTGTTTCTGGAATTAGCAGGAATACTTGTAAAAAGAGAAGCATTTCCTCTTTTCTTTTAAGTTATACTTTTGTGCAGTTCAAAGTTTTGTTTGGATTGCTTTAATTTCCTCAGTGAAGTAGTAAGTAAGGGTATCAGATCGAATGAAGAGAGATAGGAAATATTAGAGATTTTAGGAAGAGAAGGTGTGAAATAGACATCTAAGTGAGAAACAACATGACTAGACTAGAGAGATTTAGTATGATTGCTAGGTAGCAATAAGAGCACAGATGAGGTTCGTGGTCAAGAATTTAACTAAGACCAATAAGTGTGGTTGTATGCTTTTTTTAAAATCACCTTCACCTGTATGGAGGTTGATTAAAGTAGAGAAAGGATTGGCTTTAAGCAGGCTTTGGTTTTGGCCCCTGAACTCAAGCAAGAAAAAGGCAAGAATATTCAGGACATATATACCAGGGAATGATTATGGAATTTGCATTAGGTAGAGGGGAAAGGGGACATGAGAATGATAAGGAACTGTAAAAAGCTGATAGGGTCCAAAGAATGCGTATCTTGTAAAGGTTGAAGAATTATAAAAGTCAGGGTGCTAAAAGCAGTGTGATGGAGAGAAGAAAGGCGCTGATTAGATAGTGGAATGCTTAAAATTGAGATTATAGACAGAGAATGAATATAAGAGTGGCTGAGGAAAAGTGGTAGACAGCTCCCTGGAAGAGAGGAGATCGAGGACATGAGAACACAATAAATCTGAAAATTTATTAATATATATTTATCATCAAGTATTATGACAGTCACTAGGCCAGAATTTAAACTCCTCAAGTAATGAGTAGTATAACTTAATTATAAGGAATAGTAAAATATAAGCTCCATGTGGACAGGGAATTTTGTCCAGTTTTATCATTGTATCCCTAACCCTTAGAATAATCACTGGCACATAGTAGAGTGTTCAATACATGATTGCTTTATGAATGAACAACTAAATGACTGAATGACTTAAAATTCAAAGCTGGGGGACCTTTAAGGAAGACAGAAGGATAATGGCTTGGAAGTGGTAATGAGGTGCAAATAGGATGTCTAACCCAACTTTAGGACCATTGATTTGAGGAGTATGGGAAACAAAGCAGTTGCCATTTGGGCTTTAGGGGAAGCAGTGTCTTCATTGGAAAACTAGAGTTCTTAGAGCAAGTAGGTGAAAGGAATATTTAGAAAAGAGGTTGAGGATATAAATACTTTTTCTGGTGATGGACTGTAAGTTCTAGTAGACACTACAGGAGAGTTTCAGGAAATGGGGAAGGATGGGAAATAGGGTCAAAAAATAATGTGCAGAGTTGCATGGGGAATAAAGTGTAGGAATTTGGGATGTCTAGACTTCTTTAGTTGACTGAAGTAAACAGAGATAAAGGACATAATTATATAATTCTAATACTATCAAAGCAGGTAATGGTTGTGAAACTATGAGTGTGGGGGTTGGGGGAGAGAGAGATGGGGGTCCTGCAAGGAACACAGAAAGCTATGAGGCCAGTTCTTCATTCATGTAATATAAAGATCAAGACAAGGGAACAGGGGATGGCTCCCTCCTAATTCCTGGAGCACAAGGGGCTGTGGATTCCTTTTGATTCCTGTGTATCATAGGGTTGAATGTCAGAAATCTCTTTTGACTACTACTAAAGGAGAACATTGGAGAAAAAGAGATATTTCTTGCATATGAACTTTGTGCTTCAGCCATACTTGAATTACTTGCAGTTCCCTCAGTACACCATGTTCTCTTATATCTCTTTGCCTGCTGGTCCCTCTTCCTGGTTTATCGCCCATCCATCCCCCATCTATCCAGAATGCTTCTACTCATTCTTCAAGACTTAGCTTAAGTATTTCTTCCATGCAGTCTTTCTGCCTTTGCATATTTAAGGAAAATTTAGGGACTTCCTCCTGTTGTATTCCTTAGTATTCCATAAATATATCATCATCTTGACATTTAATTTTTATTGAATTTTTACTGAGATAATGTGGATTCACATGCAGTTGTAAGACATAATACAGAAATATTCCATGTACCATTTGCCCAGTTTCCCCCAGTGGAACATCTTGTAGAACTTTAGTTCAGTATTACAATCAGATTGACCTTTCAGTATTACAATCAGATTGACATTGACACAATTCACCCGTGTTATTCCAATTTCCCTAGTTTTATTTGTAGTTGTGTGTGTGTATTTGTTCTATAAAATGTTATATGTGTAAGTTCATGTATCCACTACCACAGTCAAGATACAGAACAATTTCATCACTACAAGGATCCGTTTTGTTGTCCTTTTGTAACCACACCTACTTTTCTCCCACCTCCCTAACTCAATCTCTGACAACCACTAATCTGTCCTCTTTGTCTAAAATTTAGTCATTTCAAAGTATTATAAAAATGGAGTTAAATTATGGAACCTTTGGGGATTGTCTTTTTTTCACTTAGCATAATCCTTGGGGATCCATTCAGGTTGTTGCATGTATGTATAGCTCATTCTTTTTATTGCTGAGCAGTGTTACATTGTATGGATGTATCATGGTTTGTTTATCCATTCACTAGTTGAAGGAAAAGTGGCTTCTTTCCAGTTTTTGGCCATTACAAAGAAATCTTCTATTTATATACAGTGCAGGTTTTTGTGTGAATGTAAGTTTTCCTCTTTTTTTTTTGATATATACTCAGGAGTGGAATTGCTGAATGTAGTGGAAGGACCAGGGACTTAAAGGGTAAGTCCATCTCATCTTATCAGGAAAGCAAAAACTTTCCTGAAATCCTCTCACTATCACACTTCCCCTTCAATCTCATTGACCAGAACTAGTGGCAATGGAGGCTGTAAAAAAGGAACAAGCTTAGATATTTCAAACAAAATTTGGATTCTGTTATCAAAGATTAAAGGGATATTTGTTATGAAATTAACAGTGCCTGCTAAAATGCCAATGTCTGAGAACGAAAGAAGCTGAATAGAAAAAAATTTCATCATAGGAATTATAGTAGACTGAATGGTGATTCTCAAAAAGATATGTCCATGCTCTCATTCCTGGGATCTGTGAACATTACTTATGTGACAAAATATGTCATTAAGTTAAATAACGATCTTGCTTATATGTTAAGATACAGGCAGAAGAGGAGACATAGAGGAGAAGGTGACGTGAAAAGGGAGGCAGAGATCACAGTGATGTGGCTATAAGCCAAGTAATACCAAAGCCATCAGAAACTGGAAGAGGTAAGGAATGGATTTTCCCCTACAGCCTCTGGAGGGAGCAAGACCCTGCTGACACTTTGATTTAAAACTTCTGGCCTCCAGAACCGTGAGAGAATAAATAGCTACTGTTTTGTGTAACCCAATTTGTGGTAATTTGTTATGGCAGCCTCAGGTAACTAATACAATAGTTAAGAGCACTGACATTAGAGTCAGATCTGAATTCAAGGTCTTCCTTTGCCACTTACTGGAACTAGGAGTGTTTCTTTTGATCTCTTCCTCAACTCCTGACAAAAATAATTGCTCTGATGGTCATTATCTAGAAGTACTTTTTCCCTCCTCCCCTAGTCCATTACTTCAAATAGTCACTCCTATTTTTGTCCTATAGATTCAAGCCTTGCACACATGTTGAAAACTATTGTGTTACTCTGGGCAGGAAACCTGTGGAAAGCTCCTACATGTAAAGGAGTTTGGCACAGTACCAGCCTTCTCTCTTGCTGCTGATCCCTATGCCTATCACACAGATCCCATAATTACATAGCAACCTTTTGTGGCCTTGACTTTGGTCTAGGATTTTGTTCCAGTCAGCAAGCCTCGGTTTCTGGTCTCTGCTAATTGTCCTCCTAGATCTGACCCACTTTCTGGACCTAGGCTTCTTATCTTGGCTCATCATCCAGGATTCGGATGATGCAATATCATTTCTGGAAGGGAACTGAGAGGTCATCTAATCTAACCCCTTCACTTTAGAGACAGAAACTGAAAACTTGACCTCATCTTTCTTCTTGGTCCTATCATATCTTCTGGCTTCTCTTGGCCTTAACATCTTTTTTGAGGTCATATGAGAAAAAAATTCTACTATACTCATGTCCTTTTCCAGTTTAATGAAATTCCCAGCCAGGCACTTACCCAATCCTACCAAGTCTCTAAATTACAGGTGTCAGTAGCAAAAACTTTGTGATCAAGGAAATGGGATAATTCCTAACAAAACATTCTTACTGTGACAGTATCCCAACCAGATGATATAAAAGCACAAACTTTGGACACCAATACTAGGCCAGTCATAACTAAATATACAATATGCTGAAAACATCTATTAAACTAAAAGCTTAGCAGTAGAAGAAAGAGGGAAAATTCCTCTGAAACTGTTAAAAATCTCAGAAGGGATGAATGTTCCTTCAGAAAACAGCTTGAACAACTTTGTATGCAAGACTATAATATTGTAGCTATATCAAGGCCATTCTAAAAGAAAAGTTATTGTGTATAAACTTACAATCTTAGCTGCTAGTGACTTCTAGTTAGAAGAGTAAAGCCAAGTGGAATATTTCATTTTTAAGAGTTCAGTAAAAAGATTGTCTCCTGGTGGAGAAGAACCTATTTATGGGAGTACTTACCATCTTAGCATATTGTCATCTTTGCTACTACCTTTTGTCACTCTCCTCTACTTGTAAGAAGCAAAGGATATAAGGACTTTTGATTCTTGCTTGGCAGTGTCAGAAAGGGAAACCAAACATCTTTGAGCTTAGCAGGAAGCAATTAAAATCAAAATTACCATTGTCACTATGAGATAGATGTAGGAGTCAACAAACAGACCTGATTGTAATTAGGTGGTTAGATCAGGCAGTCCAGGTGGCGTACATCAGAGGAGTAGACAGGATTGGAAAGAATAAATTCTCTCTCTCTCTCTCTCTAAATATATATATATTTCAAATATGTATATATATAGGGCAAAGTTTGGAAAAGTCAGATAAGAAAGGTATATTCAAACATAGACTATAAGTTCAAACATGAGATTTGTTTCTTGGAGTGCAGAGAGCACCTACAGAAGAAACCTTTGTCCACTTTAGCCTTATTCCTGTACTAGGCTATAACAGATAATAGTTATGATTTCTTGACTAATCACTATTTGCTGGGCACTGTTTCAAGTGCTTTACATGTCTTATTTAATCCTTATGACAGCCCTATGGAGTACATACTGTTATTCTCACTTTAGAGAAGATGAAACAGAGATAAAGGATAAGTCACTTGACCAATGTCCCACAGCTAGGAAGTGTGGAATCTGGAATTTCAATGCAGCAGGCTCACTACAGTTTAAGTTGTTAACCACTGTGCTAGATTATCTCCTATATATAACTACGCCTTTGACCATCCTCAGTCTTCTCCTACTCTGACTCTAGCACTTAAAATAGCAGCCTCTTCACAATTTATGAAGTTTTCAGTGCATACAAACAAAATCTCTAACCACCCAGGCCCTGTTCTTAGGCCAGCCTCAGCATCAAGAGGCTAAGACTCTGAACACTCAATGTCTATTCCTGCTTAGACTGATAAGAGTCAGTTAGAGCCTGATCTTGTGTTGTATTAAACACCTACAGAAGTCCTACCACCCAGGGTCTGGCCCTACATGATTCTCAGTATGAATAAAGGAATCTTTCAACAACTGGAAGCTTGTTGTTTCTATTCTGGACTATGTGACATTCACAGAAAACTTTCAACCAACTAGGAACTCTTTCATGGTTAAAAATCTCTAAGCCTAACTTAGAGGTGTTTTCTCTGAGATAGCCACATCTTCCATAGAAATGTCTGAATTCCAAGGACTTATTTCTGATCAGGTTATCCAGGCAGAGAGAACAACATGTCGGAAGGCCCTAAAAGAGAAACCGAAAGTCAAGTATGACTAGAGCACATAGCAAGATGGAGAGTGGTAAGTGAAGAAATTGGAAAAAATATATTGTTCCTAGTTACATAGTTTTGAATCAGGCTGATTGTGTTTGAATCCTGGGCTCTGACACTAATTATGTGGGTTTGCACAAGTTAATAAACTACTTAAAGCCTCGATTTCCTCATTTGTACATGGGAAAAATAATAGTACCTACCTCATAGTGATGGGAGGATAGCGTAAGATTGCATATAAAGTATTTTGTACTTACATCATAGTAGTATTCTTATAAATATTACACAGTAACATGCAAACACATACATGATGTAGATGTAGATATAGATGTAAATCTAGATAGAAAGAGACAGAAAGACAGAGTGACAGAGACCTGATATCTTGGGGTCTTAGAGTGCCTTGTGATCCATGGTGAGAACTTGAAATTTTATTCTAAGGTAATTGGAAACTATTGAAGAGTTTTAAGGAGAAATATAAGAAGACTAGGTGTGTATATTAAAATATTACCCTAGCTGTACTGTGGCAAAAGGATTGGACTGAGGCAATTGTAATATATGGGAGACCAATTGGGTGTCAGTTACAATTGTCCAGGGAAAAGATGGTGGTGTTTCAGACGATGATAGTGTCAGAATGAATAGAGATAATGGTAGGAAGAGGGACATATTTGAGATCTATTAGGAAGTAGAAGGGACAGTGACTGGTGAGCACTTAACAATTTCTTTTTCTCTTTTTTCTTTTCTTAATTTCCTCTTTTCCACACCAGGGAATTAAGGAGAGATGGCTGAAGAACAGGACCCATAGTTGACAGATTAGTGTAGGACACTTTGTGATGCATCTTAGATCCAGGAGAGTTTGTTTTTGTTGTTGTTTGTTTGTTTTTTTAACACAGAAGGACAATATATTAATTTTGGTGAAGAAATGTGTTCAAATTTAGATATTGTAAAGAAGAACTAGCTCCATTTCAGCCTAGACTAGAAGTCCCGTATATTTTCTACCCCACTTCTCCATCCATAGACTCTAAGCAAATGCTACATTCAACACTCCAGGCCTGGGAAATTTGCAAAACCCCATAGGAGTCTTAAGACTTGATCATTACTCTAGGGCTCTTCATAAGAAAGACTGTACTCAGAAAGTTTGCCAGGAAGGGAAGAGATAAAAAGGAAAAGAGGTGCTGGAAGACTAGATATAGTGAGAAAGTATGGAAATTAAGAGACAGGGAGAAATAGAGAGAATGAGTGATTCAGGAATGAGAGTGGTCCATTTGGTCCATTTGGTTCATTCTCCAAAAGTTTAGGGAGTAAATACATGCTCCCACCTTTTCCACAAAGGACTTGGGTGTTGTGAACTAAGCTGTATCTGCTTCAGAGAGCACCCCAACCAAGCTCAGTGGTTCTTGCACACTCCTAGATACTGCCTTATTAGTCTTGGAGAAGATCCAGGAGAATTTTCTGGATTACCAGGCAGAGAATCTTGTACGCTTCCCTTACTTTCTCCCAAATGTACAGAGTGTCTCCCTCTCTATGTTCTGAGCCACCCAAAGGTGGGAGTGGAGTGATGCAAGCACCCCTGTGGCCACCACCACTCTGACTGCTCTGGGTTCAGACCTGAAGCCAGTACAGCACTGCGTCTCCCCCAAGGCCTGCTATCATTACTCCCTGGCTACTGCCTATGTTTTTTCAAGGGGCTCTGCAATCAGCAGGTGGCAAAGCCACCCAGTCCTGTCTCCTTCCGTTCAGGGCAGCAAGAACCGCCAGGCTCCAGGTGGGTCCAAAAGTACCATCAGTAGTCAGGTCCTAGGGTCAAAAACTTAGAAGTCTGCTTGGTGTTCTATTGTACTACAACTGAACTGGCAATCATACCACAAGATGCAATCCCTCTAACTCTTCCATTCCCTTTCCAAAGGCAGAGGGGCCTCACTCTATAGCCACCACCACCACAGACCATAGGGAGTACTGCCAGACTACTGCAAGTGAGACCCTGGGTCCTAAGGTCCCAGGGCTCTTCAGTGAGCATATGATGAATGCCGCCTGGCCTTGGACTCACCCTTCAGGATAGTAGATTCCTTTCTGGCCCAGGGCAGGTACAGAGATGATATCCAAGAGTCAGTCCTAGAATCAGAGACCCACTTGATGCTCTACCCCACTGTGGCCATGTTGATACCCAAGGTGCAAGATAAAGTCCCCTCAACATTCCCTCTGATTTTCTTAAGCAGAAAGAGTTTCACCCTGTATCCACCACAGCTGGCAGTATGGTAGTCTTACCTGAAGCCAGCAAGTCTTAGCATCTCGCTCAAGGCCCTTGATGTAGTACCTGGGTATTGCTACTGGTTATTCAGGGCCAAAGGGCTCTTCAGTTAGTAGGTGATGAATGCTGTCAGGACTGTGTTCTTTCCTTCAAGGCAGCAGGTTCCCTTCTGGCCCAGGGTGTGTCTAGAAGTGCTGCCTGGAAGCTAAGGCCTGGAACAGGGTCCTCATGACTCTGACCAGTGCCCTATCCTGCTGTGGCTGAGCTGGTATCCAAAATGCAAGACAAAGTCCTCCACATTCTTCCCTCTCTTCACCTCAAGAGGAAGAAAGGAGTCTCTTTTGGAGCCAAAAGCTGTACAGCCAAGAGTTTAGGGGAGGGGTGATGCCAGCACTCCCTTAGCTGCTCCCACTGATGTCTCAGTGGGTCACATGCACCCTCAGACCACTGTTTCTGGACCCAGTTCAGCACTAGGACTTAAGAGTTGTAGTCCCCGTGGCCTAGACTGCCTATCAAGTTTGCTTAGAAATCCAGAGCACTTTGGCTCTGGGTGGCAAGGTCTGCACGAACTCAAGTTCCACCCATTGGGATCCAAGATTCCCCTCTGCCTAGGACTGGTTTAAATGCTCCCTCTGTGGGTGGGTGTCAGCTGAGTTTTATTCTGTTTTCCTTTCTGCTGTAACAGGACAGCACTGAATTTGATGCCTCACAATTGTTGTGCTGTCCCTTCCCCAATGCCCAGAGATGCTCCACTCCACACTGCTGCTGGGGAATTAGGGAGAGGTAGTGTCAGTGATTCAAGGTGCGTTTTTGTTTTTTTTTTTTTTCTATCTCTTTAGTATTTCTTTCAGTAATGTGGAGTTAAAACCAGGTACTGTGAGGGTTTACCTGAATTTTGGTTCTTATATGGTTGTTTTTTTCTGTGTAGATAGTTGTTAAATTGGTGTCCTTGCTGGGGGTGATGTGCAGTGATTGGTGGAGGCTTGTATTCCACCATCTTGCTCCTCCCTGGGTACCCTTTAAATAAAGGAGGGATAAAGGAAGAGAAGAAGGAATGAAGGAAGAAAGGAAAGAAGGAGTCAGGGGCCCAGGTCATGGGATCATTCTACAGCTCCAATCAGTTTACAGAAATCATTTAGCAATTCTTAGTTTATTTTATGGAATTTATTCATAATGAAATTACATATTTCAAATAAAATTCCTTATTTAGATATGATGCTTTTGTGTAACTCCTTAGCTTTAGCCAGTAACTAATAAAGTACTCAGTATTCTCTTTGACCAATTTGCAATCAATCGTTTATTCATTTCACTAAGCACTTTATAAAGATGCATGTCATAAACCAGTATGCAAGTGTTATGCTGCATTTTGGTGATAATAAACATTTGCTATCCCTGCTTAGTTAATGAAGTTGGATATTGGAAATGAAAGTTTTGTTCAGGAGTCATAGAGTGAGAGAAGGGGGAAAGAAAAAGTTCAAGGTATAAAGAGATAAGAAGTGATGGCATAAACGCAGAAAGAGAAGTAAAGTGTTTAGAGCATAGATAATCCATACTCATGGTGTTTTCTTAAAGTATTCTGAGTATGCTTTTAAAATGATCAGATGGCCATATAGTACACATATATGTTTTTTTCCACAGAAAACTTAATAGTTAGATTTCAATTGCACATGTTCTATCCTATAAGGAATGTCTGACTCTTCATAACGTGAGTATCCAGTGTGTTGTTTCTCTCTTTGAATGTAGCTTGACTTTGGAACTCCTGGTGTAGAAAAACTCTGCAAATAAGTGAAAAATATCAAATGTAATTAAATGACATTTAATACAATTTTTATTCTCATTCAGATATGCTTATGTTTAGTTATTTTAGAAATCTATTTAATCACTCTCAGAAATCTGTAGTGATTTAAAACAACACGTGAAAATATCTTATTTTAGTAAAATAATTTCTGGCTGCTTTTAAATTACCATTAAATACTTGTAAAATAGTTCCTTCATACTGGTTTAGATATTGGGCAATCTAGTTTCCATACTAAAGTAAAAAGCAAACGTTACAGGATAAAATTTACGTAAGAAAAGCAAATATTTGTTTTTTTTATTATACTATAGTACCAAGTTCCACACTCTAGTATTGCACAATTATGAATGTTAGTACTGTATTAACACAAAATTAAATTTGTTGCATTTATGAAATATTCTATTTGTCTTTTTTGTATGATCATATGCACACATTTTAAAATACATGACTAATTGTTTTCACAGCATATGTTATCATAACATTATTTATGTCACATAACCAGAGTTTTGTCTTGGCATAGAATTGTTTTATGATAGAGGTTCATGCTAAAACTTAATTTCCCCAGCATAACATGTTACTTTTTGACAATTAAAAATCTCCATTCATAAATTCACTTTTCCAAGGACCATAAGGAAACATGTCCATGAACATTTAAAAATGTCATTTTAAAACAGATCTGAGAAAATATGAATACTGTAGACCTTTATTTTAAGATTTTTTTTAACTGAATGGAAGATTTTATTTTTTTAAGTTTAATTTTAAGTTCAGGGTTATATGTGAAGGTTTGTTGTATAGGTAAACTGTGTGTTACAGCGGTTTAGTGTACAGATTATTTTGTCACCCAGGTAATAAGCATAGTACCCAATTGGTGGGGGGTTTTTATCTTCTCTCTTCTCCTACTCTCCACTCTAAAGTGATCCCCAATGTCTGTTGTTCTCCTCCTTGTGTCCATGTGTTCTCATTGTTTACCTCCCACTTATAAGTGAGAACATGCGGTATTTGTTTTTATATTCCCGCATTAGTTTGCTTAGGATAATGGTGAGAATTTTTTGTTTACTGAAAAACATTATACTGGCTGTCTTCTCCATTCATACAAGAATGGTTCAAAAATTTAAAATGTATGTATTTGTTGTCCACCACTTTGTGGCAGGCACTGCCTCTGATTAGAGGTTAGAAGGTGTTTCAGAAGGAGTTTAAGGAATTATAGTCAGAGAGATAGGCAGACCACTAGGAGAGTATTACCCTGGAAGTGTTCAGGAAACATTAAGTGTTAAATGTCCATAGAGAGATCAGATAAGGTGAAGTCTTAAAATAGGGTTTTGGATTTGATATCTAACATATTACTGAGACACTCAGTGAGAGCAACTTTAACAATGTGCTTTAACAGAATGCTGAGCTTGGTTACCATGTATCCTTGAAGTAAAAGTACAGTGAGAGCTTTCTTGGGGAAAAGTTTAATTTCTTAGCAGACAGATAAACCTTTTCCATGGCTTTTCCTAAGGAACTTTAGGCACGCTCTTTCTTGGGCACTATCTTTCCCTTACCAATATCCATGTCACTTCAACTTTTTGTCTTATTTTGCCTCTTCCACCTCCAATCCTGCCTCTACTTCTTGGAAATTACTACCACCTATTTGTCTTATTTTACCTCTTACTTACTACCACTTATTTGTCTTTTTTTGCCTCTTCCACCTCCAATCCTGCCCCTACTTCTTGGAAATTACTACCACTACTTTTTGACTGACTTGTTGACTGCTCTGACCCACTTCTCTTTTGAGTCTCTTATCCACCTCTTGCACCATTATTGCTTTTCTTTTGGTGGCTATAATTAAGAGTAATACTGATACACACACTGCACCACAGGTGATTGCATCACCCTTGTCATTCTCTCTCACTACCCTCTGAGCTTTTATTTTGTAGTACTTATCACAATTTTTAATTATATACATATCGACCTGTTTAATGTATGTTTCCCTCCACTGTAATGTAGTTCCATAGGTCAAGACAATAACGTTTTTCATCATTGTTTAAATACCACAGGTCTTGGCACATACTAGGCACCAGTAGGTTTAACCAATTGGTTGAATGAATGAAAAGGTTACATTCCTCAATTAGTTTCATTCAGTTTTAAAAGATTATCTGTCCCAGGTTTTCTATAACCTTTAAGGGTCACCATTTTTTCCCTGTTCACCTTGTCTTCCAGGAAAAAAGCTGAACTATTCGATTTTAGTCCTCTTTAAAGGGTAAATTGTTGATTATGTGGACACATATTGAATGATACCCTCAATGAGCTACATTGATTGCAGAAACCCCTTCTCTGGAGCATAGGAAGAACCTGTGACTTGCTTCTGGCCAATATGGAGAAAATAATAGGGAATATCAATACAATAGTTACTCTCTTGAGTACATTGTTATTTAGGACTCCATCCTAGCAGAATGGAGCTAGCCATTCTTCTGCTGGCCTTGAAGAGGTAAACTGCAATGTTGTGAGAGGGTCTATCAGAGGGCCATGTGGCAACTGCAAGTGGCCTCTAGGAACTGACGTTGCCCTTAGATGACAGCTAGCAAGGAAAGGGGTAGGAAATAGAATGAAGTTCTATAGTTGCAAGGAAGTGGATTCTCCCAACAAATGCATGAGCTTGGGAGAGGAACTAAATTCCAGATGACAATGCAGTCTGCCTGACACCTTGATCACAGCATTGAAGGACCCTGAGTGGAGGACCCAGATAAGCCATATTCAGACTCCTGACTCATGGTGCTATAGTTTGGATAACTGACCCCTCCAAATCTCATGTTGAAATTTGATCCCCAGTGTGGGAGGTGGGGCCTAGTGGGAAGTGTTTGGGTCATGAGGGCAGATTCCTCATGAATGATTTGGTGCCATTCTCTCAGTAGTGAGTTCTCAGTCCATTAATTCCCATGACCACTGGCTGTTAAAAAGAGCCTGTCACCTCCCTGCTCTTGCTTCCTTTTTCACCATGTGATTTATGTACATGCCAGCATCCCTTCATTTTCTGCCATTAGTGGAAACAGATTGAGGCTTTCGCCAGACTCCCAGTCATCTAGCCTGCAGAATCATGAGCCAAATAAACCTCTTTTCTTAATATTACCTAGTTTTAGGTATTCCTTTATAGCAAAACAAAAACAGACCAAGACAGAAAGTTGGTACCAAGGGTGGGGCATTGCTATAAAGATACCTGAAAATGTGAAAGCAGCTTGGGAACTGGCTAATGGGCAGAAGTTAGAAAAGTTTGGAGCACTCAGAAGAAGACTGGGAGATAGGTGAAAGTTTGGAACTTCCTAAAGATTGGTTGTGGTTGTGAGCAAAATGCTGATAGAATTATAGACAGTAAAGGCCATGCTGATGAGGTCTCAAATGGAAATGAGCAACTTAATGGTAACTGGAGAAAAGTCAGTGTGACACTGTAGCAAAGAACTTGGCTGCATTGTGTCCATGCCCTAGGGCTTTGTGGAAGGCTGAACTTAAGAGTGATGACCTAGGGTATCTGGTGAAAGAAATTTCTAAGCAGCAAGGCATTCAAGAATGGCATGACTACTTTTAACAACTTACAATATTATCTGGGAATAAAGGGATGACCTAAAGTTGAAGTTTATGATTAGAAAGGAAACAGAGTGTAAAAATCTAGAAAATTTGCTCCCTGGCCATGTGATAGAGAGGAAAAGAGTGTTTTCAGGAGAGGAATCCAAGGATGTTGTGGAACTACCACTTGCTAAAGAGATTACTATGACTAAATGGAAGCCAGGCGCTAATAGTCAAGACTATGGGTAAAAGGCCCAATCACAGGCCCAGAGGCCTAAGAAGACAGAATGGTTTTGGGAGCCAGGCCCAGGTTCTGCTGTCCTGTGCTGTGTCAGGATGTTCCTTCCTACATCCCCACTGCTTCAGCTCCAGCTGTGGCTCAAAGGGCCCCAGGTACTGCTCAGGCTACTGCTCCAGTGGGTGCAAGCTGTAAGCCTTGGTGGCATGCATATGGTGTTATATCCACAGGTGCTCAGAATGCGGTAGGGGTTGGAGCCCCCACAAATGGTGCCTACTAGGGCAGCGCCACCACCCTCCAGACTCCAGAATTACAGAGCCCCTGGAAGTGTGCAACTGCAGCCTAGTAAAACTGTAAGCATTGGACTGTAACCCATGAGAGCAGCCACATGGGTACACCTAGCAGAACAATGGGAGTGGGGCTTCTTGAGGTCTTCAGAGCCCACCCTGCTTACCCGTGTGCCCAGGATGCAGGACATGGAGTCAAAGTAGATTATTTTGGAGCTTTAAGATTTGATGTCTGCTCTGCTGGGTTTTGGAATTGTGTAGGGCTTATTCCCCTTCTTTTGGCCAATTTCTCCCTTTGGGAATGGGAATATTTACTGAATGCCTGTACCACCACTGTGCCTTGGAGTTAAATAACTTATTTTTTTATTATTATTATACAGGCCCCCAGTTGTAAGTAAATTGCCTTGAGTCTCAGATAGGACTTTTAACTTTGGATTTCTGAGTCGATGCTGGAACAAGTTAAAGTTTTTGGGAACTATTGGGATAAAATTATTGTATTTTGCATGTGTGAAGGACATGATACTTGGGGGTTCAGGGGTAGAATGCTATAGTCTGGGTATTTGACTCTCCAAAATCTCATGTTGAAATGTGATTCCCAGTTGTGGAGATGAAGCCTAGTGTATCATGGTGGTGGATTCCTTATGAATGGCTTGGAGCCACTCTCTCAGTAGTAAGTGATTTCTTCCTCTATTAGTTCTCATGAGAGCTGATTGTTAAAAAGAGCCTGGAAACCTCCTTGTATCCTCTCTTGCTGTATGATCTCTGCACATGCCAGCTCCTTTTTGCCTTCCACCGTGAGTGGAAGCAGCCTAAAGTCCTCACCAGAAATAGATCCTGGTACCATGCTTCTTTTACAGCCTGCAGAACCATGAGACAAATAAACTTTCCATTTTTATAAATTACTCAGCCCCAGGTTTTTTTATAGTAACACAAAATGGACTGAGATGCACAGAAACTGTGAGATAATAAATATGTGTTTTTATAAGTTACCAAGTCTGATAATTTGTTATGCAGCAATAGGGAACTAATACACAGATCAAAACTGATTCTGAAGCCACCTACATTTAAGCCCGGCCAGTTTCCCCTGTATATTCTTAATATCACCCTTTCCTCTTTTCTTACTGAGGTTTTCTTTTTGAGTTTCCACATGTATTGACCCACAATGAGTTCAGTGCCATTCTCTCTTATTTAATTCTCTTAATGATTTTACGTGTCCCATGAAAGTTCTTTTTTTAGTTCTGTTTTTCATCACTTGTCCTCATAGATGATATATGTTTCCTAATATATACTCAGTACATTAGAAAAACCTGTTTTTATTCAATCATACAGCTGACATTTTGTCATACAGCTGACTGCATAATCAGAATCCTTAAAACTACTAATCTGTGTTTCCTTAATTTGTCACTGTGAGGTCACTCATTAATTCACAGTGTGGTTTTTTGGGGGAATGTTATTTTGCTATGTGGTCAACCAAAGATATCACCCTCTCAAAAGAACCACAACTTATTATGTTAACAAATACCAGTTACCCATTTTTGGTGAACTAGCTCCAATTTTCTATAATTCATTGCACTTATCAAGAAAATTCATAAAGATAACTTTCTGCTGATCATCTGTTTCACTGTTTTCTGATTGTTTTTAAACACTTCTACAAGGAAATACTTTGCATTCTATGTTATTTGTTAACATGTCTTATAGCTAGTGATCAGTAATTAGCTAGTGTTCAACATAAGCTTGAGCAATGTACTATTTAATGTATTATTTAAGTGGACTAAAACACAAAATAGCAGTTGCATTGCTAAATTATGGTAATTTAATGACTTCAAAAACATAGGACCTGTCTCATCTCTGGGTTAACCAGTCTAATGGCATTTAATCAGTTTTCATTTGATCTGAAATCTCCTTGTAAAGATTCAAATTTAAATATAGATTATGCATACTTATATATAAGTATGTTAATACATATTAAGTATTGTATATACTATACATTTGGTTCATATTTCCTAATCCCATTTTACAAAATAAAATAGTAGTGACAGTGAGTCATATAAACTAAACTTCCCGAACATTTGTCTTGAAGTTTGTCTAATTCTGCCTGACATAATTCTATCATATCATTTTGCTACAGTGAGGTCTTAGTATTTATTATATTACCTTTACTTGAATTATTACATTGATAACCATATATAGAGATTGAGATGCATAATACATACAAAGAGTGGCTTCATTTGCGTGGTTGATAAATGTTTGTTCCCTTAATTTGCTTAGGTTTTTTTGTTCCTTGAGAGCCACATCAGTTATAAGATGGATAGCTGTAAAGACTGTCCTCTTTGGACTCATGAATCATAAGGCTATTTTAAATGAAAAAATAAAATAAATATTATAGGACACTTTAAAAAGTCAATCATAAGCTGTTACGTGTTATGATGAAATCGAATGTTATGACTATATTCTGTGGGAAGCGAATAAATGAAGTCTTTCAGAAGTTATGTTAGATTGACATAGCAGACATAAAATAATGGCATTCTGATAAAACTGAAAGAATGAAACAATTCTCCTTTTATTCTGTTTCTCACTCAAGCTAGGGTTCTTGTTAGGGAATATTTTCTGTGGTTCTTTCTTGGAATGTCTGAGAAATTACTATGATACTTAAATAAATGAAGTACAATTTTTTAAATCTTACAGATTAATTTTAGTACTGACATTTTTTCTTAGGAAATGTGTAAAAAAGCAATCTTCTGCTCTAATATAAATACAATTATGTAGATATTCACAGTTAGAAACATTGTTATCTCTATGTTCTGTTCCCTGAAACCCTACCTTCTACCAAAAGATAAATACATAAAACTATCTACTAAAATTATTCCCAAATAAGATTCTGCTTTCTCTCTTTTTAGTATTTACCTGCTTTAACATCCCTTTTAAGATAACTTACTTGTAATTTATTCCAGAGAACCGAGGTAGTGGAGATACAGTTCTTCTGTGAAGGAACCTCTGAAGGGATGAGTTCCAGAGATTCTGCACATTGGTTTTTTGAGGGGAGAAAAGAAATAGCCATGATTTTAGGGAAATTTAAAATATAATATATAATAGCTCACATTAATTCTACATTCTAATATTTAAATATCAAGATAGTTCCAGGACTAATCTTTGGAAATGGCAAATAAACAAAGATAATTGCTACAGGGGAAATGTTTATATATTATATTTAGCGTATAACAAGTCTCTTTCTATTTCTATCTTTCTGTCTATTGTTTATCTATCTATCTATCTATCTATCTATCTATCTTCATCACCATCATCATTTATCTATATAGGGGTATCAAATGGCCCACTGAAGAGTAAGTGCAAATTGAAGATACATTTCAGCCACCACTCTAAGCAGTAAGTGATCTTTCCATCCAAAAGCATTAAATTTAAATCCCCCTTCCCATTGTCATAGTTTGAAAAACACATATCTCCAGAGGAAACACAGAAGACAAAAATAACTCAGGCAGCAAATACTTAGGTTGAAAACAGAGACCTGCAATGTCAAACAGCCACAACATATTCTAAAGGGTTTTGGAGGGAAGCTAATTCATAGAAATCAACTGATAAAGACTTGGTACTTAAAGACCATACTCTGAGTAAGTACATAAATAAAGACTAAATTGCAGGAATATGGGCATTGAAGCAAGAATTTGGCATTTAAAACAGACATGAGGCATATAATATTGGATCAAAACAAGATCTACACAGAACCTATTGTAGCCACACCAGTTAAGAGTATGTACATATACAATATGTATTGTATGTATGTCTATGCATATACATATTATGACATGATCATTTTGATTGAGTGATTTTGAAATCAAATGTATTTTTGCGTAGCCACTTTGATAGTTATTTTTACATGAGGAAGTTTGATGCAGTCTATAAAATAATTCATTGCCCTTTCATTTAAAAAGATTAAATAGTTTGTGAAATATATACCATGAACTACTACTAACTTTCGTCTAATGCCCACAACCACCTTTGAGGGGTAGAGATTCTTAGATTGGTAATAATATCGAGGGTAAGTAGAGGTTAAGTATCATATGAAAAGACAAACTGATAGAAACAGGAAAATTAAGACAGACCCAGTGTTCGCCCTCTGTTGTTTAGATATTCTTTTTTGATCTTTCATCTCTCCTTCTCTTCCTCTTTTCTGCAATCTTCTTTATAATAAAACAGAAAACCATGATAAAACAAAGAAAGAAAACCATGACTTTTGAAGTGTGAGTTCAACGAATATTGGCAAGAAAGCTTCACTTGTGCCTATGGCCAGTCCCTCTGACCTTTGCTTTCTGCTGTCATAGTGGGCAGAATCAAGGGTTCCAGACCATTCCATGTTCTTAAAGGGGCCACCTTTCCTTCCATAGTGGACTTAATTTCATTGGTCTAGGCTTATTTCTCTTATCAGACAAGACAGAGTAGTATATCTGATGGGATGAAAAGAGGCCTATATAAAATTTGGATTTGGGGGCCCTAAACACAGACTCTTTAGCTTTGGCAGTGTGGATGTGTTAGGGAGGATTCCTTTGGAAGCAGTAAGGGTCTCTGGATGTAGAGGGATGCCTGTGTGCCTCTTTTTT
>NW_012120766.1:333054-345442 GCF_000951035.1 Colobus angolensis palliatus | reverse complement strand
TTAAATGTTGGACCTAAAACCATAAAAACCCTAGAGGAAAACCTAGGCAATACCATTCAGGACATAGGCATGGGCAAGGACTTCATGACTAAAACACCAAAAGCAATGGCAACAAAATCCAGAATTGACAAATGGTATCTAATTAAACTAAAGAGCTTCTGCACAGCAAAAAAAAAGTACCATCAGAGTGAACAGGCAACCTACAGAATGGGAAAAGATTTTTACAATCTACCCATCTGACAGAGGGCTAATATCAAGCAGCTACAAAGAACTCAAATTTACAAGAAAAAAACAACCCCATCAAAAAGTGGGCAAAGGATATGAACAGACACTTCTCAAAAGAAGACGTCTATGCAGCCAACAGATGCATGAAAAGATGCTCATCATCACTGGTCATCAGAGAAATGCAAATCAAAACCGCAATGAGATACCATCTCACTCCAGTTAGAATGGCAATCATTAAAAAGTCAGGAAACAACATATGCTGGACAGGATGTGAAGAAATAGGAATGCTTTTACATTGTTGGTGGGAGTGTAAATTAGTTCAACCATTGTGGAAGACAGTGTGGCGATTCCTCAAGGATCTAAAATAGAATTACCGTTTGGCCCAGCAATCCTATTACTGGGTATATACCCAAAGGATTATAAATCATGCTCCTATGAAGACATGCACACATATGTTTATTGCAGCACTGTTCACAATAGCAAACACTTGGAACCAACCCAGATGTCCATCAGTGATAGACTGGATTAAGAAAATATGGCACATATACACCATGGAATACTATGCAGTCATAAAAAAGGATGAGTTCATGTCCTTTGTAGCGACATGGATGCAGTTGGAAACTATCATTCTGAGCAGACTATCACAAGGACAGAAAACCAAACACTGCATGTTCTCACTCATATGTGGAAATTGAACAATGAGATCACTTGGACACATGGTGGGGAACATCACACAGCGGGGCCTGTTGGGGGGTGGGAGGCTGGGGAAGTGATAGCATTAGGAGAAACACCTAATGTAAATGATGAGTTGATGGGTGCCGCAAACCAACAGGGCACATGTATACCTATGTATCAAACCTGCACATTGTGCACATGTACCCTAGAACTTAAAGTATAATTTAGAAAAATAATAATAACAGGCAGATACTGGGAGTGTCCTGGTCACCCTACCTTGAAGTCATAATTGGCGGACCCAAAGCTGACCCTCCCCGTGTTCTCTAGAAACATAGTCAATGTAGCTTCCACTTTCTTCATCAAAAGAAATTTAACTTCCATGTCTTATCTCAAAAACCTTTGACACACCCTTTTGGTTATAGTATAGGTACAATCAGGGATTCCATTTTTCCACAGCCACAGTGAGGGGGATGCTACGAGAATCTGGAGCAGATGTGTCCAATGCACCATTAAGCCATGGTTCAGCTTGCAAATTTCAAAGTATAAATATGAAGTAATGTGGGGGGCTCATCAAGACATAAGTGTAGGAAAGTGAGCAGATTTCCCATTTAAATTTGTGATCAAATTGCAAGACATCATCTGCAGGCTGGGAAAGTAACTAAATGAAGAGAAGTTTGTGGGACTCACTGATGACATTCCAAAGATCAAAAATATTGTGCACAGAAAGATATGAAGGTACATCTAATCTATGTGGAACAGCCTGAGTAGGAGCCCTGTGTATTTGAAGTAACAGGCAAAGGATTTGCACTGTTTGTTCTCCTCCCTAATGCCAATGACGTTTTTCCAATTGTTACAGAATAAAGACTCTATCTAGGGAAGCAATGCTCAGAACGAGGAGTACACTGAACAATGGAAGGCTAGATCTGGGCTTCTCAGATGAATTGAAGGCTTTAAAATTTCTGATAAAGAATTTCCTGAAGTTCAACATCACTGCTCAGCCTATCCTACAATTCCCTATTAATTTTTCTACTCTCTGAGACAAATATTTCGCTATATTCTCTCTCTTCAAACCTCCAACTTCTCCATGTTTTTTATTCCCAGATAACCTCACTTCTTATTTCACAAATAATATAAAAAACAATCAGAAGAGAACTATTTCGTCTTCTCACCACCAAATTTACCAACCTATCTGCATCTGTATTAATACACTCTGCTGTGAATAAACTTTCTCTGCTTGTATAAAAGAAAAACCCGTCCAAATGTTCTCAGGATTCCTCCTCCTCTTGCCTCCCCAGGGACTTTACTCATGCAATAATTTTCATTTTGTCCTATATTAACACTTTCTTCTTTTCTATTGGATCATTTCTACTAACATATAGATGTGAATTCCATAAAAAGCATTAATTCCACATTTTGTCTTAGCCACTGCCTCATTTTTCTGCTGCCTATCATTATAAAACATCTCAAAAAAAAGTTGTCTACCCTAATTTTCAACACTCCTTCACCACTCTTTCACTTTTCAATTTATTTCAGGCTTGCTTCTGTTCCCACCTCTTTGCAGAAAGTGCTTTTGTCAAGGTTATCAACCACCTCCATGTTGCCGAATCTAATAGTAATTGCTCTGGCCTCCTCTGATTTGATCTCTCAGTAGCACTTAATACAGTAGACCTTTCTGTATTTCTTGAAATACTTGCTTCTTTCTCTTTTCTGGTATGCCACCACATTCTCTGGGTTTTTCTCTTATTGAGATTTCTGATTTACCCTAATTCCTCTCACCAATCCAGCTACTCTTTCACTACCTGATCTCTAAATGTTAAAGCATCTAAGGGTTTGTTACTAAGCTCTTTTTTCCTCTGAATCTATACTCTGGCCGTAAGTTCATTAACATGACTTTAAATAGCACCCATATCCTGATAACAAATTTATATTTTTCAGCCCCTGCTTGTCTCCTGAGATCTGTATTCACATATCCAACTGTCTATTTACTATTTCCACTTGGATGTCTGATAGGCAGCTCCAGTTAAACATGTCAAAACCAAAATTTTGTATCCTTTCTCTCCACCAGCCCCAAACCTGCTCCACCTCTCGTGTTCCTTACCCATCCAGTTACTCAAACCAAAATATTTATGGTCATCCTTGATATCTCTCATTCCTTCATGCCCCATGTTCAACCAATCAGCAAGTTTTGTTTGTTCTATTTATAAAATAGACCTTGAAGCCCACTTCTCTCTATCTCCATCGTCACCACTCTAGTTCTAGACATCATCTCTTTCTTAGACTTATATCAGATTCTCGACTCTTCCTGCTTATAGTCATGGCTCTCTCCAAACCATTCTCTGTACAACATTTAGAATTATTACCATAGAGGCAGTGATCCTGTATGACTTGACAACAAAACCAAATATCTTGCTGTATCCTACAAAGCCCAACATGACACATCTACCTTATCAACATTTCAGCCATGTTGAATTTCTTTCTTTGAAAACATCAAGTCTATTTTTGGAAGAATTTTTGTACTAGTTCTTCTCTCTGCTTAGAAAGTTATTTCTCTTTTTATATGGAAGGGTTTTTCTCAGCCTTTAGTCTCAATTCACATATCGGGTCTCTTCAAAGTCTTCCCTAAATTTTCCATTTAATGTTGCCCACTCCCAAGTCACTGTTACATCACCCTGTTTTATTTTTATTTATAGAATTTATCACAATCTGAAATTATTTTATTTACTTGCTTATTTGTTTATTGTCTGCCTTCTTTCCCTTCTTCAATGTGAATACTATGAGGCAAGACTCAATATCGAGATACCACTGTTTTACCAATGTATAGAATAATTTTAGGCATATAGTAGGCATTCAATAAATTTTGTTGAATGAATCAATGAATGATATCTACTGAACAGTGATGAGTGCATTTTTATGCTAAAGACCAAAAGGAATAACACTGGTTCCTTCTCCTGTCGAGTCTGTAATCTCAGTGCTGTGACCCTATACTTTAATGGTCTCCTGAAATATCCAAGATAATGCCAAGCACAGATGAGGAGTAATCTAAGCAATAAATAAGGCAAAGTGAGCTCTCAATCAGAACCAGTTTACTATCCAGGATCCTTTAATTTTCCATCCTTCTGGCTAACTGCCTTTTGTTATCTTTGTGCCCTCATAAGAAGAATAAGAACAAGAAATACAATTTGTTACTCAAACTAATCAATTTGGCTTCTATTATCAGCTTTAGTCCAAAGTTAGAAGAAAACGTTCTAAAAGGAAATTGGATTAATTTTTTTTTGTTTGAAGATTTAATACATACATATTTCCTTTAGTCTCACTTCTTGATCAGAACTAAAGATAATTAAGCACTGGGTATTTAAGATCTGGTGAATGAATATTCACAGGGGATAAGTGAGTCAAGGAAATAAAAGAATGTCAAAGAGGTAATTAGTCTTCAACCCCCACTGTAGGATTACTCCAACAATTAGAAACGAATTGTTTCTTTTCCTGTCTTTGCTCCAAATAATAGCCTTATCCAAAAACATAGTGACTCACAGAACCCTTTGAGCTCTTCTGGATCAGCTGTGAAGTGAATTTTAACTTTCTCAATGTTCTTTAATGCATGCCAGATAGGCTTGTGAAACGAAAAGAAAAGTTTCACACCCAGGATTGAACAAAAAAGCCATACATGTATAGCAAGTATATATAAATGGGAGGAGTGGCCAAGATGGCTGACTAGAAACAGCTAGTGTGCGTGGCTGTCATGGAGAGGAACAGAAGCAGTGATAAATACAACATCTTCAACCGAAACATCCAGGTACTCACATTGGGATTAATCAAGGAAACAAATTGACTCACAGAGAGTGAAGAAAAGCAAAACAGGACAACAACCCACCTGGGAGCAACAGGGAGCCAGGGGATCCTCCCCAACTGAGAGAAGTGGTAAGTGAATGAATGACCCTGGGAAACTACACTTCTCCCACAGATCTTTGCAACCGTTAAGTTAGGAGATCTCCTTGTGAACCCACTCAGCCAGAGCCTTCAGTCTTTAGTCTGACAGACAGAGCTACATGGAGTCCTGGCAGAGCAGCTGCTCAGGCATGCCTGGAGGCCTTGAAGACAGATACTCAGGCTTTCCGGCAAAAGAAGCTGCAACTTTGCAAAGTGAAAAGTTACACTCCTGTACCTACTCCTAGGAAAAAGACTGAATCCACGGGGCTGAGCAGCAACAGCCCACAAGCCCTACTTCCACGGCACTACACAAGACCCACTGGCTTGAAATTCCAGCCAGCTACCAGTGGTGGCATTGCACCTCACTAAGAAGGAGCTCCAGGGGAAAGGGGCAGGCCACCATCTTTGCTGTTCAGGTACCTTAGCCATTCCAGCCTTCAGGCTTTGGAGAGTCGGAGCTGACCCGGGACAGAAGGGATCCTCCAGCACAGCACAGCTGCTCTATCAAAATGTGGCCAGACTGCTGCTTTAAGCAGGTACCTGGTCCTGATCCACCTCACTGGGCAGGATCTCCCACCTGGGGTCTCTGGCCTTCCCCAGCAGAGCTCTCCAGCTGACAGAGATCTGAATTCTCCCTGGGATGGTACTCCCAGAGAGAGGGGTGGGATGCCATCTTTGCTGTTTGGATGACTTAACCATTCCAGCTTTTGGCCTTCACAGCTCTTTGCTCTTTGAGTGACTTAGCTATTCCAGCCTTTGTCCTTCAAAGTGTGTGGAGGTGACGGGGCTGAAGTGGACCCCTAGCACAGCAACGCTACTCTACCGAAGTATAGCCAGACTGCTTTTTTAAGTGGGTCCCTTTCCCATTCCTCCTCACTGTGTGGGACCTCTCAACTGGGGTCTCCAGCCACTTCCTACAGGTGCTTTTGGTCCAGCAACAGGTCCGTGTCTCCCTGGGACAAAGCTCCCACAGGGAAGGACAGGCTGCCATCTTTGCTATTTTGCAGGCTTCACTGGTGACCACTTCCAGGTTCTGGAAAATCCAAGGTTACTAGGGACTGGAACAGGCCCCAAGCATACTGCAGCAGCACTATGGAAAAGTGGCTAGACTGTTACGTGGGTGCCCGTTCCCATATCTCCTCACTGGGCAGGTCCTCCAAGCCTAGGCCTCCAGCCACCCCCCGCCAAAGCTACTGAGCCAGTACCAAATCAGTACCTATCTGGACAGAGGCCCCAGGGGTAACTGACAGCCGCTTGGCCACTGCCTCTACAGTGGAACTGCCCTTGTCACCCTTGGACTAATGAAGGAGCAAAGACCCTAAGTGCCTTATCCACCCCTTCAACAAGCTGAAGTTGACCCAAGGAGAGGAGGCCAGTCCATCTCCCATAGGCCCCACACACCCTCCATGGCTCATCACCAGAAAGGGAATGCCTGACTTGGGCCCATAGCACAAACCCTCCATCTTGGGCTGACTGCACTGAGTAATTGCTGACCTGCATCGCTATGGATTGAAGCCTCTAGGAATCAAGTGAAGGACCCTTGGCCACAACCCCTACTAGGATTTCTTTCTCTGCTGCCTCTAAGCTGGGAAAAGAACATAAACACTGAGACTGCCCCAGAGCTGCAGTGCTCAGCATTGGAGTACCAAGTCACAAACTACAGCCAGCACTCAAGAGGGCTTAGGGAGAGGAACCCACACTTTCAGAGCACTGAGAGGGAACAGAGCTTCAACTGTGAGGAAACATAGGGGAGCCACATAACCAAGC
Organism: Colobus angolensis palliatus; assembly: GCF_000951035.1. Classification (NCBI taxonomy): domain Eukaryota; kingdom Metazoa; phylum Chordata; class Mammalia; order Primates; family Cercopithecidae; genus Colobus; species Colobus angolensis. Next base: position 338,848 of record NW_012120766.1, on the reverse strand, counting down.
AAAAGCCTACCAAAGACATAAAGACAGAAATACCATTCAAAGACACAAAGAGCAATTGCAACAAAAGCAAAAATTGGCAAATGGGATATAATTAAACTTTGAAGCTTCTGCACAGCGAAATAAACTATCAACAGAGTAAACAGCCTACAGAATGGGAGAAAATATTTGCAAACTATCTATCTGACAAAGGTCTAATGTCCAGCATCTATAGGAAACTTAAATTAAAAGAGATACCATCTCACACCAGTCAGAATAGCTATTATTAAAAAGTCAAAAAATAACAGACGCTGGTGAGGTTGTGGAGAAAAGGGAACCCTTATACACTGTGGTAGGAGTGTAAATTAGTTCAACCATTATGGAAAGTAGTGTGGCGATTCCCCAAAGAGCTAAAAGCAGAAATACCATTCAACCCATCAATGCGATTACCAGGTGTGTAGCCAGAGAAATGTAAAGCGTTCTACCATAAAGACACACGTACACAAATGTTCATTGCAGCACTGTTCACAATAGCAAAGACATGAAATCAACCTAAATGCCCATCAATGACAGACTAGATAAAGAAAATGTGGTACATATACACCATGGAATATTATACAGCCATAAAAGAATGAGATCGTTTCTTTTGTGGAACATGGATGGAGCTGGAGGCTATCATCCTTAGCAAACTTAACACAGGAACAGAAAACCAAATGCTGCATGTTCTCTCTTATAAGTGGGAGTTCAATGATAAAAATTTATGAACACAAAGAAGGAAGCAGTAGATATTGGAATCTACTTGGAAGGAAGGGTGGAAGGAGGGAGAGGAGCAGAAAAAGATAACTATTGGGTACAGAGTTTAATAGCTGGGTGATGTAATAATATTTACAACTAACTCCCGTGACACGTTTATCTATGTAACAAACCTTCACGTGTACCCCAAACCTAAAATTAAAATTCAAAAAAGAAAGTATATGTAAATGGAGTTAAAAAAAAACTCATTGAAAGCATAACTTACAATAGATCAGGGTATACAATGGCACATGATACAATCTTAAAAATGGGCCTTAAAAGCCAGCAAAATGAGCCAGAATCTCTGTTAATTAAAATTATTGTTGATTTACAGTCCCCTATACTATGTTTAAATTCTCTATTGCCAGAAACACAGAAATGTAATGAAATTAAGTATTTTAAATCTCTGAGTAAAACATTTCCCCACTTCTGATCTAAGTCACCCCCACACACATGCATGAATGCACACACACATGCACAAAGGCACACACGAATATACATTTATGTGAACGTACTGGAAGCTGCATTAAAATGCAGTCACCTTCCTTGAGCTCTATTTAACACCATTAAATAGTACCCTGAGGTACTGTAGACAAGAAAGAGTGAATGCATCTGCTAAAGGTGCACGTTTTACAACTACAGAGTAATTTAAATCCTGAGAGAATCTGACTCATGTTCCTCACAGATTTCTTCATTGGCACTACACCTAATAGAGACCATATGTTTTAAGTTTTTATAGGGACAGCACTGATTTTATGTAACATTTTTTCAATAAATGTTAATTATATAATATTATATATAATAAATTGCTAACGGTATTACCTAAATATGTTATGCCTGTGTAAAACTTTTAATGTAAATAAATGGATTTTAAAAAAACTTTTTATACCACACGTCCTCGTTTTTAGATCAGAAAATATAATTACTATACATGTATCATCTCTCATTTTAAAGAAATTCCTTTGTGAATTAGTGATGAGTAAGTGAACACAAAATTTAGTGGAATAAGACTGGGGATTATGGTCAAGTTTCTAGTATCTGTCCCTTTATTTTAAATCCATATGGTCTCCTTGGGTGATCACATATACTGACAGGGTTTCAGTACCAGCTCTACATTTTTTAAACTGTTGGAGCCTTAGGTTCCTTAGTTTTTAAATGGAACTAATAATAACAATGTCTGCCTCATAGTTTTCTGTTACAAATGCGAAATGAGATAATATGTATGCAGTGCTCCGTCCAGTGATTGGCAAGGTATATCTACTTATTGTGTGTCTTAAAGAAAATCTTCAATAAAGGATGTAACTTCTTCAATTATTCATGTCATTTTTTATTGAGCACTTTCTATGTGTTAAGAATCTGGACACAAAGATCCACAAGACATAGATGTTATAGTTCGGGGGGAAGGGAAGACAGACAAGTCAATAGTCTTTGTCTCTAAAGAATGATGAGAGGAACAAGTGAGAGAACACATGTGAATTACTTTTAAAATGAGTTTTAAAAGTGAGGGATTTCTGCTCATTTATACTTATTCATTTTTAGTTTTTAATTTCTGTAGGTACATAGTAGGTGTATATATTTATGGAGTAAGTGATATATTTTGATATAGGCATACAACATGTAATAATCACATCATGGTAAATAGGGTATCCATCACCTCAAGCATTTATCCTTTCTTTGTGTAAGGAACATTGAAGTTATAATCTTTTAATTATTTTTAAATCTACAATAAATTATTGTTGACTGTAGTCACCCGGTTGTGCTATCAAATATTCGATCTTATTCATTATGTCTAACTAAATTGTACACCCATTAATCATGTCCAATCCCCCAACCACTACCTTTTACAGCCTTTGACAACCTTATTCTACACCCTATCTCCATGAGTTCAAGTGTTTTGATTTTTAGCTCTCACAAATGAATGAGAACATGTGAAGTTTGTCTTTCTGTGCCTGGTTTATTTCACTTAACATAATGATACCGAGTTCCACCCATGTTGTTGCAAATGACAGGATCTCATTCTTCTTATGGCTGAGTCGTACTTCACTGTGTATAGCTACCACACTTGCTTTCTCCATTCGTCTGTTGACGGACACTTATGTTACTTCCAAATCTTGGCTATTGTAAACACTGTTACAATAAACATGGGAGCAGATATCCCTTCCATATACTGCTTTTCTTTCTTTGGGGTATATACCCAGCAGTGGGATTGGATCATATGGTAGCTCTACTTTTAGTTTTTTGAGGAGCTTCCAAACCATTCTCCGTAGTGATATACTAATTTACATTCCCACCAACAGTGTATGAGGGTTCCCTTTTCTCCACATCCTTGCTAGCAAACTTAATATGTTCTTACTAATTTGTGGGACCTGAAAATCAAAAGAATTGAACTCATGGAAGCAGAGAGCAGAGGAACGGTTACCAGACACTGCTAAGGATAGTGGGGGGAGGGCGGGGAGGTGGGGATGGTTAATGGGTACAAAAATATAGAAAGAATGAATAAGCCTGTAATCCCAGCACTTTGGGAGGCTGAGGCGGGCTGATCACGAGGTCAGAAGATCGAGACCATCCTGGCCAACATGGTGAAACCCCATCTCTACTAAAAATTACAAAAAAATTATCTGGGCATGGTGGTGCGTGCCTGTAGTCCTAGCTACTCAGAGGCTGAGGCAGGAAAATCAATCGAAACAGGGAGGTGGAGGTTGCAGTGAACCGAGATCGTGTCACTGTGCTCCAGCCTGGTGACAGAGCAAGACTCCATCTCAAAAAAAAAAAAAAAAAAAAATGAATAAGATCTGGTATTTGATAGGACAACAGGGTAATTATAGTCAGTAATAATTGTACATTTTAAAATAACTAAAAGAGTATTATTGAATTGTTTGTAACACAAAGGATACATGCTTGAGGGGATGGATACCCCATTTTTACATGATGTGATTATTACAAATTCCATGCCTGTATCAAAACATTTGATGCCCCATAAATATATATATATATATACACACACACATATATATATACCTATTATGTACCCACAAAAATTAAAATAAAAAATTTTTTAAAGGTTCCCAGCATCATTGACCATCAGAGAAATGCATATCATAACTACAATGTTACAACATCTCACCTGAGTTAAAATGACTTTTATTCAAAAGACAGGCAAATGCTGGCGAAGACATGGAGAAAAGGGAACCCTCTATGCTGTTAGTGGGAATGTAAATTAGTGCAACCACTATGGAGAACAGTTTGGACGTTCCTCAAAAAACTAAAAATAGAAGTACTATAGGATCCAGCCATCCTGCTAGCTATATACGCAAAAGTAAGGAAATCAAGATATCCAAGAGTTGTCTGCATTCTCAAGTCTATTGCAGCAATATTCACAATAGCCGAGATTTGGAATCAACCTAAATGTCCATCGACAGATAGAGAAAGAAAATGTAATACATATGCACAATGGAATACTATTTAGCCATTAAAAAGAATGAGATTCAGTCATGCAAAACAACACAGATGGAACCGGAAGACATTATGTTAAGTAAAATAAGCCAGGAACAAAAAGCCAGATTTTACATGTTTTCACTTATTTGTGGGAGCTAAAAATTAAAACACTTGAACTCATGGTAATATAAAGTAGAGTGATGGCTGCCAGAGGCTAAGAAGAGTAGTGGCAGGGCAAGGGGTGGGGATTTTTAATGGATTCAAAAATATAATTAGATAGAACGAATAAGATCTAGTATTTGGTAGCATAACAGAGTGACTACAGCCAACAATCATTTGTTGTGCTTTTAAAAATAACTAAAAGGGTGTTAATAACTAAAAGGATGTTTTGTAACACAAAGAAAAGATAAATTATTGAAGTGATGTATACCCCATTTACATTGATGTGATTATTATGCATTGCATGCCTGTATTAAAATAACTCATATACTCCATACATATATACACCTACTATGTACCCAGAAAAATTAAAAATTAAGATTAAAAAAATTAAAATGAGAGAAATGTCTATTCGTATACTTTGACAAATATTTAATTGGGTTATTTGTCCTTTTACTTTTGAGTTGTAGGAGCTCTTCAATATATTCTCGAAACAAGTCCTCTAGCAGACATATGACTTACTAACATTTTCTCTCACTCTCTTACTCTCTTTTTACTTGCTTGGTGATGTCCTTTGAGCACAAAATGTTAAAGTTTGATCATTTCCAATCTACTTATTTTTCCTTTTATCAGTTATGTCTTTAGTGTCTTATCTAAGAAACCATTGCTTATCCCAAGGTCACAAAGATTTGCTCTTGCTTCTTCTAAGAGTTGTATAGTTTTAGCTCCTTACATTTAGTTTTTTGATCTGTTTTTAGTTAATTTTATATATCGTGTGAAGTAGATGTCCAGTTTCATTATTTTGTATATGGATATCCAGTTGTCCCAGGATGATTTTCTTGAGAAGACAAATCTTGCTCCCATTGGATTTTATTGGCACCCTTGTAAAAAAAATCACTTGACAATAAATATGAGGGTTAATTTTTGAACTCTCAGTTCTACTCCATTGATCAATATGTCTATTCTTATATCAGCACCTCACTGTCTTTTTTTGAAATCAGCCTACCTCATGCTTTGAAGTGCTTCACTGTCTTGATTACATCCTTTGTAGTGATGTATGCATCCTCCATTTTTGTTCCTCTTTTTCAAGATTGTTTTGGCTATTCTGGCACTCTGGTATTTGCATATGAATTTTAGAGTCACAGTGTACTGCAAAAAAATGCAGTTGGGATTTTCATAGGGCTTGCATATTGTATCTGTATGTCAATTTGGATAGTATTGTCATCTTAACAATATTAAGTCTTTTAATCCATAAACACAGGATGTCTTTTCATTTATTATGGTCTTCTTTACTTTATTTCAACAATTTTATTTGACTTTATTTCTTCCTTAATTTATTTCTTTTTTTTTTATTATACTTTAAGTTCTAGGGTACATGTGCATAACGTGCAGGTTTGTTACATATGTATACTTGTGCAATGTTGGTGTGCTG
>NW_012120766.1:267593-328389 GCF_000951035.1 Colobus angolensis palliatus | reverse complement strand
GAAATCACCGGTCTTCTGTGTCCTTCGCGCTGGGAGTTGGAGACTGGAGCTGTTCCTATTCGGCCATCTTGCTCCGCCCCCCCCTTAATTTATTTCAATGTTTTGTAGTTTGTAGCTTGTGCTTTTTTGTTAAATTTATTTCTAAGTAGTTAATTCATTTTGATACCATTGTAAATGAATCTATTTTTAAATTTCATTTTAGAATTCTTCATTCTTAGTGTATAGAACTAAATTTTTTTTTTATCTTGATCTTGTATCCTGCTCAATTTCAATCGCAGGCTCAATATAACCTGAGGTTACATTCAACTCCATGGCTGGTGTGGATTTGTAGGAATGTGTTTTGGTGTGCTCTGTTTCTTCCTTTAAGAGCTGAAACCTTGGGATTTCCCCCCAGCCTTGAGGAATGCACACAGTTATGAATTAATTCAACCTCCAATTCAATTGTCACATGTAGTCATAGTGATCTTTTGTCAAATGTAGTTCTGAACGTGCTCTCAACGTTTTGAACCCCCATAGACGTTATTATTATTATTATTATTAAAGACGGAGTCTTGCTCTTGTCACCCAGGCAATTTTGGCTCACTGCACCCTCCACCTCCTGGGTTCAAGCAGTTCTTCTGCCTCAGCCTCCTGAATAGCTAGGATTACAGGCGCCCGCCACCACATCCAGCTAATTTTTGTATTTTCAGTAGAGACGAGGTTTCACCATGCTGGCCAGACTGGTCTTGAACCCCTGACCTCAGGTGAGCCACCCACCTCAGCCTCCCAAAGTGCTGGGATTACAAGCGTGAGCCACTGCGCCCAGCCTATTTTTATCCAGATTACTTCTTCATTGCTTGTTTCCAGTTCTAATCCAAAATATGTCCTTCTTTTTGAGTCCCACCTCCCCTCAGCAAGTCTTTGATCATAAATTTTCTCCATCAATAACACTCTTTTGGGGACTCTTCACACTCAATCTTCTAAAAATGTAGACTACACTACTTCCACTTTTTTACCACCCACTCTCTTCCCAGTCTACCACTGTCTGCTTTCTGTCCTCCACCACTCCACTAAAAATATGTGCTCATTCTTAGTCTAGAGCCCAGAAAAAAAGTCTTGACCAAAAGCAGAGATTTGAGAGTTATTTACTCCCATGGTTTTAACTACCATTTCTATGATGATATCTTCTAAGTGAGTATTTATAGCTAAGGTCTTTTTCCTAAGCTGCAGACCTACTGTATGTCTCCACCTACCTACTGTATGTCTCCATCCTTATGACACACAAGTCCTCCAAATAGGGTCAAAACTGTTGTGTATATGTGTGTGTGTGTATACACACACACACACACACACACACATACACACGCTTTAAGTTCTGGAGTACATGTGCAGAACGTGCAGTTTTGTTACATAGGTATACACGTGCCATGGGGGTTTGCTGCACCCGTCAACTCATCAACTACATTAGGTATTTCTCCTAATGCTATCCCTCCCCTACCCCCCCACCCCCTGATAGGCCCCAGTATGTGATGTTCCCCTCCCTGTGTCTATGTGTTCTCATTGTTCAACTCCCACTTACAAGTGAGAATATGCAGTGTTTGGTTTTCTGTTCTTGTGATAGTTCGCTGAGAATGATGGTTTCCAGCTTCATTCATGTGCCTGCAAAGGACATGAACTCATCCTTTTTTATGGCTGCATAGTATTCCATGGTGTATATGTGCCACATCTCCTTTATCCAGTCTATAATTGATGGACATTTGGGTTGGTTCCAAGTCTTTGCTATTGTGAATGTTGTCCTCTTCTTATGCCCAGACATAGTGAGTGGTATTACCAAACTACCCAGTAATCTAAATCAGAGAACTAAGACTGTATTCTGGACACCCCTCTACACAGTCTCTCATACCTGTCAATTCTATATTTTAAATACATTTTTTCACCTCTGTTACTACTGAGTTATTACTACTGGGCCATGATCACATCTTGCCTTGACTGTAACTGGTGTCTGTGTCTCCAATCTTGTCAACTGTTTTCTCCACTTCCATACATCTTGTACAAGTTAACCAGTGATATTTCTAAAATGCAGATCTGATCACAGCACTCTTCTTTTCAAAATCCTTCAATTCTCCTCTCCAACTGCCTACCACCTGCCACTGTCTTCAGAATAAAATTTCTTAGCATGACTTAGAAAAGTCTTTGAAATAACAGATGCTGGCAAGGTTGTAGAGAAAAGGGAATACTTATATACTGTTGGTGGAAGTGTAAATTAGTTCAACCATTGTGGAAAGAAGTATGGTTATTCCTCAAAGAGCTAAAAGTAGAACTACCATTTGACCTACCAGTCCCTTTTCTGGCTATATACCCAGAGGAATATAAATCATCCTACCATAAAGACCCATGCACACAAACGTGTATTGCAGCATTGTTCACAATAGCAAAGACATAGAATCAACTTAAATGCCCACCAATGACAGATTGTATAAAGAAAATGTGGCATATATACACCATGGAATACTATGCAGTCATAAAAAGATTGAGATGTGTCTTTTCTGGGAACATGGATGGAGCTGAAGGCCATTATTCTTAGCAAACTAATGCAGGAACAGAAAGCCAAAGACCACATATTCTCACTTATAAGTGGGAGGAAAATGAGGATAACCTATGAACACAAAGAAAGGAACAACAGATACTGGATTCTAGTTAAGGGTGGAGGCTGGGAGGACAGAGAGGAGCAGAAAAGATAATGATTGAGTGCTGGACTTAGTATCTGGGTGATGAAATAATCTATACAACAAACCATCATGACACAAGTTCACCTATGTAACAAACCTTCACAGGTACCTCTGAACCTAAAATATAAGCTAAAAAAAAAATGTATTTGACTGGACCGTGCCCTCTATGTTCTAGATGTGTTGAAACATGAATATATATAGTGGGCAGTCTTCAAATAAGACACACTTGCACTCACTTTAATGGCTTTTCACAGACTCTTGCCATTGCCTGGATTATCTATCCTTCTTCTTCGCCTGGGTAGCTGCTACTTATATTTGAAATGCCTTCCTTAACATTTCCTGGGTTAGGCACATATGAATTCACATAACATCCTGTGATTTACCCTCTTACAGTATTGAACACATTGTACTGTCATCATTTTTTCTTCCCATTAGACTATGAGTTTGAGTACTGTGATATATGTTTTTTATCTCTAGCAATTTGTACGGTAACAGGAATCAATTAGGTAATCAATATCTGTTGAATGAATGATATGGAATATATATAGTACCATTATTCCCTGATATTTGAATATCTTAAAAGTACTTAACTCCTATTATAGACACAACCACAACTTTCATTTAACTACAACTGTTGTAGTATTTCTAGCTTTGATTTTTCCACTTTTAGAGTGCAATAAGCAAGAGTAGAGTGAGATTAAACACTTAAGATTAAAACTTCTGTATGTGATTTTTAAAATACACATAAATGTTTTATTTCTAGTATATTATCTGTAATTCATTTACCAAATGTCATCTATAAGTAGTCAAATAATGTATGATTTTTGAGACCTTATTAGATGTTAGGCAGTCTGCTAAATACTAGGGATAAAGAAAAGAATATAACACAGTCTCTGCCCTTAAATAGCTCAAAAACTAATGGGGAATATGGATTTACATATTTTTATAATTCAATGTGCTATGCAGTATTGGGGGGAGTGAGTGTATACGAGGTGCTGTGGAAGCAAGTGGACAAAGCAAATGACTGCTTGACTTCATCAGTGAAATATTCTACAAAGAATGTGTTTTTTTTATCTAAGCTTGGAAGAACAAGTATGAGTTTTTCAGGTATGTGGGAGTAGGGACCAAAGAAAAGTGAGGGCATAAAGGTAGAAAAAAAAGAACATGTGTAAAATGTGGAAAGTGTGAAAATGTAGGGAGTGTTTGCGGAACTCCAAGTACCTTGAAATGATTAGAATACAGGACTTGGGGGGCGAAGAGAAGGCATGGAAAATGAGGTTGGCAAAGAAGGCAGGGGGCAAGCAGGAAAGGCTTTATGAGACATGCCAAAAAATACAGTTTTCATCCTGTATGTTACTGAGCACAATTAAAAAGTTTTTACTCACGGAAGTAACAAGATTCTATTTATGTTTTGGAAAGGTCATGCTGGATCCACCATGGAGAATGAATGGTGAAACTTGAGAGAGGACAAAACTAGAAATTTATAGTCCACCTAAAAGGCTGTGGTAATAGACAAGGTAAAAGACGAAGGGTGGTTGAGCTAAGACAGTAGCAGTAGAGATGGCGACAATTGATGGGTTTAAAAAATATGAAGAGCTGGCCAGGCGCAGTGGCTCAAGCCTGTAATCCCAACACTTTGGGAGGCCGAGGTGAGTTGATCACAAGGTCAGGAGATCGAGACCATCCTGGCTAACACGGTGAAACCCCGTCTCTACTAAAAATATAAAAAAATTAGCCGGGCGTGGTGGTGGGTGCTTGTAGTCCCAGCTACTTGGGAGGCTGAGGCAGGAGAATGGCGTGAACCCGGGAGGTGGAGTTTGCAGTGAGCCGAGATCGCGCCACTGCACTCCAGCCTGGGCAACAGGGTGAGACTCTGCCTCAAAAAAAAAAAAAAAAGAAAAAAGAAAAATATGAAGAGCTAACAGATGGGATGTGAAAATTGATACACCAAGTGAGGAAGAGAGAATACTCAAGGATCAAGTCCGTGTTTCTGTCTTGTATAACTTGGCTGGGTGATGGTCTCTTTTACTGAGACAAATTAGGTTTTCAGTGGATTAAACTGTTAAGTATTTATAGTAAATATACAGTTGAACCTTGAACAATTCTGGTTTGAACTGTGCCTGTCCACTTTTACACAGATTTTCTTCCACCTCTGCCATCTCTGAGACAGCAAGACCAACCTCTTCTCTTCCTCCTCCTCAGCCTACTCAACATGAAGACAAGGATGAAGACCTTTATGATGATCCATTTCCACTTAATGAGTAGTAAATACATTTTATCTTCCTTATGATTTTCTTGGTAACATTTTTTTCTCTAGCTTACTTTACTGTAAGAATACAGTATATAACACATATAACATGGAATATGTGTTAATCAACTGTTTATGTTATCAGCAAGGCTTCTAGTCAACAGTAGGCTATTAGTAGTTAAGTTTTTGAGAAATCAAAAGTTATACACAGATTTTCTATTGCACATGGTGTCAGTGCTCATAACCCCCACATTGTTAAAGGGTCAACTGTAACTACAAAAGAAGATTCTGAATGTTCTCATCACAAAGAAATGATCATTGTTACATCTGTGTAGTGTGGGAACAAGGAGAAAAAAGAAATGATAATTGTTTGAGGTGATGGATAAGCTAAGTACCCTGATTTGATCATATACAGTGTATACATGTATCACAATATCAAAATGTACCCATTAAATATGCACAATTATTATGTGTCAATTTAAAATGAAATAAAACTTTGAGAAAATAAATGTCAGATTGATTTAAATATTATGTGTGTAGAAGCATTGTCTTCTAGAATACACGATATTACACAATTGCATAAGTAATGAACTTTGTAAATTGTTTTATTTTTATTTTTTTAATTATACTTTAAGTTCTAGGATACATGTGCACAACGTGCAGGTTTATTACATATGTATACATGTGCCATGTTGGTGCACTGCACCCATTAACTTGTCATTTACATTAGGTATATCTCCTAATGCTATCCCTCCCGCCTCCCTCAACCCCACCACAGGCCCTGGTGTGTGATGTTCCCCATCCTGTGTCCAAGTGTTCTCATTGTTTAATTCCCACCTATGAGTGAGAACATGCGGTGTTTGGTTTTCTCTCTTTGCGATAGTTTGCTCAGAATGATGGTTTCCAGTTTCATCCATGTCCCTGCAAAGGACATGAACTCATCCTTTATAACACTGTTTACATCAACTCTTTACCACAGTCACAATAGGACTGTGATAATAACATAATGAAGCTAATTTTTTTTGTTTACCTTATAAGAATTGGCCTCGTTATTTTATAGAACTATGAATTTCCTTATCTTTTGAATGATTGACAGGTCTGGTGACAACACAAGTAAAACTGCTAGCTGAATAAGTCCTATTTTATTTAGTAGAAGAATAGCTGTTTTAACATCTAGTATATCTTTGAGTGGGTATTATCTAAGATATTCTGCCTTCAATGTTGATAGTTTTTTGATAGTACATTTGCCAGTGATTAATCTTAACACAGTTATTTTGCCATTTGGTGGAAAAAAGAGAGCGAGATTGAGTTTCTTGAAAAATAGGACCATAGCCTTTATCTAGCTGAGTTAGACGCCAAAGTGTGTGGATTAACCATCTTTAGATAATCATGAGATTCTAGCATTATTACTATTGCTATTTTATTTTTATGTCAGATGACTATGACTTTATCTTATTCAAACAAGATAGATACTATTGGATAAGGACATTATTTATTAGAATAAAACTTTCTAATAAATTTTATTAGAGAAAAAACATTTTTGATATACTGATTTTTATTTCTAGTTTTTCAAATTTTGTGTATCCTATAGCCTACATTATTTTGTCCTTAGCTTATTATAACAAATGTAGGCCGCATGGGTCAAATGTAGCTGTGTTATAACCATAAATTCAAATAAATACATTTTGAAATAATTTTATTAAATATCAAACTGCAATAACTATACAGACTGAGAAAATATATTATAAAAGAATATGTTTAAGCATGAATTAATGCTCAAATTTTTAAGCTTTTATATTTCTCAAACGGAGCTTGGCAATCATATTTTTCAATTTAGTAATAGATTAGTATGGGAATAAATTAGAACTCACTAGCAAAGAAATGATTAAAGAAGAGACAAGAAGTTTCTTTTTCTGTGCATTTACTTATTGAATGTGCCCATTAGCCATTCTGACCATGCTGTATTGCTAGCAGTTGTCTCACTCCAATTATGAAATATCCATATTAGAGCAATGAATACCAATTGAATATCAAATCTTGCCAAGTAGTATTCATAGTCTTGTGTTACAGATGTCTTGCTATGCATGATTCTGAAAACTCCATATATTATTCAAGTGGATATTAGCATCAATTTCACAGAGAATTTTTATCTGAGAGGGGAGGTTTTAAAATAGTCGATTCACAAGGTGGCTCCCTTTTGGGATGCCACGTAGCTGTTAGGAAATCTTATGTGATTATGTTTAAGCCTTACACTGTGGAGAAGGCCAAAACTGTTCCACACATACTCAGAATTCACCACGTTACAATACTGGAATGTGGAGGTAGACTTTTTAATACAACCATGTTGCCACATCAAAATTTTGTCTGCTTCAAACAGGGACCTTCTCTGCAACAAGTTTTTTGGGAGTCATGCTCATAGAACCAGGGATAGCCTGGCATAGTGGCACGTACCTGTAGTCTCAGCTACTGGGGAGGATGAGGTAGGAGGATCAATTGAGCCCAGGAGTTTGACTGTTGGTATGGAAACATAGTGAGAAACACACCTCTTAAAACAAAAATAAAATAACCAGGGATAGAAGAAAGTTTTAAGAGAATATTCCAGCAAATTTAACAAATAAAACTTCACAGTTCCTGTGTTTGGCATATATAACTAAAAATTTGCAGCATGAACGAATTTAGTATAAGTTGATAACTTTAATGGCTAAATTACACTTCTGTATGGGTGAGCTAATTGTGTGATCAAAAATTTATTTTATTCACTGAAATACAAAATCCAAGAATATTGTGGCCAATTTGGTAGCCACATATCAATGTAGATAATGCTTTGTCTTTAATTCAGTATGAGAACTAGAAGTGAGAAAGGAAAAGAAGCACTGTTTACTAGATACAACTGCTCTTTCATTCGATAATATTAATTGAGCATTCACAAGGTGCATAGCACTCATACAAGGATGAAGAAATATCAAGATGAATGTATCCTGATTAAGAAATTTGCAATCCACATAGAAAATTAATGAAGATATTTTTTGCAAATATTTTAGATCTCTTTTTTCAAAAGTATGTCTTTGGGTATGCAGTTCTTTTTAGAGAGAGATGAAGTATTTCTCTGTTGCCCAGACTGGACTGGAATGCAGTGGTGCAATCATAGCTCACTATAGCCTCAGACACCTGGGCTCAAGTGATCCTCTCACCTCATCCTCCCAAGTAGCTGGGACTACAGATACAAGCCACTGCACCCAGGTGCAAACATTTTTGAGAAACCTATCTCTACATAAAACAGTTGTAGCTAACTGACATTATGATTATTTTTATCTAGAGATTTCCTTTAATAGATTTAACTATTTTTACTTCTTACCATCACTTAACACACATACACACCACACACCTTTTCCCAACTTTTCTAAGTCCTCACGTGTCTGCACATCTCACCTCACTCATACATGTCTAAAAGGACCCTTAAACTCCATATTAGCTTGAAAGTTAGCAGTTAATTATTTTTATGGAAAGTAAAAACAAACAGGGTAACATATTTCCACCCAGCTAAAATATTTTTTTTTGAATTTTCATTTGTATGCTATGGCCAAATATCTTATGTACAGCATTTCTTTACATGCAGGAAAGGCAAAAATTTATTTGCAAAGAGATAATAAGTGGTAGAATATGCTAAAAATGTACCCGAGAACTTTCACAGAATCGTAGTAATTTTTAGATGAACATAGAAACTTTTTTATTTCTGTGCTAATTTGTTTCCTTTTTACAATTACAGAGTAGGGATGAGAGGCTTCCAGGAGAATTTAAAAGGTTTAGAACTTTAAAAAAACTTTAAAGAAAAATTAATGAAAATTCTTCTCATACTATTCTCCAAACATTTTTTAAACGGCAGGAACTCTTCCTAACTGATTTTACGAGGCCAGCATAACTCTGATACCAAACCAGACAAGGACACAACAACAACAACAAAACTATAGGCTAATATTTCTGATGAACATAGATGCAAAAGTCCTCAAGAAAATACCAACAAATGAAAACCAACAACATACCAAAAAGATAATACACCGTGATCAAATGGAATTTATCCCAGGAATGTGAGGATGGTTCAAGATATGCAAATCAATAAATATGATAGAGTGCATTAACAGAATTAAGGACAAAAACCATATGATCAACTCAATAGCTGCAGAAAAGGCATTTTATGAAGATCAGCGTCCTTTTATGATAAAAACTGTCAATAAATTGGTTATAGAAGGAAAGTACCTCAACACAATGTAGGCTATATATGATAAACCCACTGCTCAGAATGGGGAAAAATTGAAATCTTTTTCTCTGAGAACTGGAACAAGGTAAGAATACCCACTCTCACCACTCTTATTCTACATAATACTGGAAGTTCTAACCAGAGAAATTTTAGGCAAGAGAGAAAAAATAAGGGCATCCAAATTGGAAAGTCTCTAGTTGCAGATGGCATGTTCTTATATAGAGAGAAACCTAAAGAGTCCACTAAAAAATGTTAGAATGAATAAAATAATATACAGTAAAGTAGCAGTATACAAAATCAAAACTCAAAAAGTTATAAGTGTTTCTGCACACAAACAATGAACTAGCTGAAAAAGAAATCAATTCAGTCCCATTTACAATAGCTACAAAAATTATTTAGGAATAAACCAAAACTACAAAACACTGATGAAAGAAACTGAAGAGGATACAAACAAATGGAAAAAGAGCCCATGTCCATTGATGAGAAAACTTAATATTGTTAAAATGGCCATACTACCTAAGGCAATCTATATAATCAAATTAATCTATATCAAACTACATGTGACAGAAAAAGGTGGAGCAAGATGGCTAAATAGATACACACCAGAACATCAAATTGAACAACTAACCACAAACACAAAAAGCACCTTCCTAACACCCAGAAATCAGGTGAACAATCACACTACCTGGTTTTAACATCATATTAAGGAAAGAGGCACTAAAGAGGGTAAGAAGAACAGTCTTGAATATCCTGCACCACACATCCAGAATTCCTGCAGCAGCTACCACATGCTGAAGAAAGAAAATCTGTTTACTTGGGGGAAAGAGACCACAGTGATTGTAGGACTTCCTACTGGAATTTAGTGTTGCCCTGTCACAGCAGAAAGCACCACGGTGCCCGCAGAGGGAGCATTTTGAGCAGGCCTAGACAGAGGTGAATTGTCCATCCCAGCCACGTAAAAGCCTGAGTTCCAGCAAGCCACAACACCATGGGCCAAAGTGCTCTGGGGGCCTAAATAAACTTGAAAGGCAGTCTAGGCCAAAAGGACTGCAATTCCCGGTCAAATCCTGGTGCTGGGCTGGGTTCGGAGCCTTTAGACTTGGGGTGCATGTGACCTAGTGAGACAGCAGCTGGGGCAGCCAAGGGAGTACTTGCATCTCCCCTTCCCCAACACCAGGCAGCATGGTGCACAGGTTTGGGAGAGACTCCTTCCTTTTGCTTGAGGAGAGGACAGGGTAGAGTAAAGAGGATTGTACCTTGTAGCTTGGATACTAGCTCAGCCTCAGTAGATTAGGGCACCAGGCAGAGTCCTGGGGGGGCCCCATTCCAAGCCCCAGCTCTGGGATGACATTTCCAAACATGCTTAGGGCCAGAAGTGAAACTGCTGCCTTGAAGGAAAGGACCCAGTCCTGGCGGAATTTATCACCTGCTAACTAAAGAATTCTTTTAACCAGCAGTGGTAACCAGGTAGTACTCGCCGTGGGCCTTGGGTGAGACCCAGAACTAGGCTAGCTTCAGGTGTAACCCAGCACATTCCCAGCTGTAATGGTCATGAGAAGAGATTCCCGCTTGAGGAGAGGAGAGGAAAGAGTAAAGGGGACTTTGTCTTGCAACTTAGGTACCACCTTGGCCACAAGGGGGTAGAGTACCAAGTGGGCTCCTGGCATCCATGATTCAAGGCCTTGGCTTCTGGATGGAATTTCTGATCCTGCCCTGGACCAGAAGGGAGCCCATTACCATGAAGGGAAAGACTCAGGCCTGATAGCACTTACTAAAAGCTGACTGAAGAGCCCTTAAGAGAGCCCTTAAGACTTGAGGGAACATCAGTGGTAGCCAGGTAGTACTTGCCACAGGCCTAGGGTAGTGATAGCCATAGGGAGAGACTGTTCTCCTTGAGGAAAAGTGAGGGAATGTAGGAAGGACTTTGTCTTGTGGCTTGGGTGGCAGATCAGCTACAGTAGGATAGATGACCAGGTAGATTCCTAAGATTCCCTACCTCAGGCCCTGGCTATTGGATGGCATCTTTGGACCCACAGGGGTCAGGGAGAACTCACTGCCCTGAAGGTAAGGACACAAGCCTGACTGGCTTCGCCACCTGCTGATTGTAGAGCCTTAGGTCCTTGAGTGAAAATAGGCAGTTCCCAGGCAGTGGTCACCATGAGCCTTGAGTGAAATACAGTGCTGGCTTCAGGTCTGACCCTGCAGAGTACCAGTGATGGTGGCCGCAGGGGTTTTTGTGTCACCCATCCCCCAGCTCCAGGCAGTTCCACACACAGAGAGAGACTGTTTGAGGGAAATGTAAGAGAGGAAATAAAAGAGTGTCTGCCTGGTAATCCAGGAGAATCTCCTGTATTTTACCCAAGACCAACAAGGTACCACTATGCAGCTGCAAGATCCACAATGTTATGGGCCTGGGGTGACCCCTCATGCAGATATAGGTGCAGTGACCAAAGGCTTAGATCACAACATCTAAGTCCCTTCAAATACCTGGAAAATCTTGCCAAAAAGGATGGGTAAAAACAAGCCCAGACTGTGAACATTGCAATAAATACCTAACTCTTCAATACTCAGACACCAACAAACATACACATGCAGAGACCATTCAGGTAAAGAAGACTTCACCAGATGAACTAAATAAGGCATCAGTGACCAATTATGGGAAGTTAGAAATATGTCACCTTTCAGACAGAGAATTCAAAATATCCATGTTGAGGAAACAACAAAATTCAAAATAACACAGAGATGGAATTCATATTCCTATCACATAAGTTTAACAAACTGATTGAAAAAATTTAAAAGAATCAAGCAGATATTCTGGATCTGAAAAATGCAATTGACACACTGAAGAATGCATAAGAGTCTCTTAAATTCTTTGAGCTTGAAGACAGACTATTTGAAAATATGTTGTCAGAGGAGATAGAAAAATAAATAGAAAAGAATCAAACACACCTACACAATCTATAAAATAGTCTCAATAGGACAAATCTAAGAGTTACTAGCCTTAAAGAGGAGGTAGAGAGAGAGATGGGGCAGAAAGTTTATTCAAAAGGATAATAACAAAGAACTTCCCAAACCTAGAGAAAGATATCAATATTCAAGTACAAGAAGACTATAGCATACCAAGAAGATTTAACTCAAAATAAGGCTATCCCAAGAAACATAGTGATCAAGCCCTTAAAGGTCAAGGATAAATAAAAGATCCTAAAAGTAGCAGACTTTTTGGTGGAAACCTTATAGGTTTGGAAGCAACCTAAGTGTCCATCAACAGATGAATGGAGAAAGTAAATATGGCACCTATACTCAATGGAAAACTATTCAGCCATAAAAATATTGAGATCCTCTCTTTTGCAACAACATAGATGGAAATGGAGAGCATTAAGTGAAATAAGCCAGGAACAGAAAGACAAACTTCACATGTTCTCACTTATTTGTGAAAACTAAAAATTAAAATAGCTGAACTCATGATGATAGAACACAGAATGGCAGTTACTGGAGCCTGGGAAAGGTAGTGGGGTGGGGGAAGAGGAGATGACCAATAGATTTAAAAATATACTTAGATAGAATGAATAAGATCTATTATTTGATAGCATAGCAGGATGGCTACAGTCAACAATAACTTATTGTATATTTTTAAATAACAAAAAGATAAAATTGGTTGTTTATCACAAAGAAAGGATCAATAATTGAGGTGATGGATAACCCAATTTATTCTGTTGTGATTATTATGCATTGTGTGCCTGTATCAAAATATCTCTTGTATTCCATAATTATATACTCCTACTGTGTACCACAAAACTTCTTTTAAAAAAGGAAAAATAAAAAAAAAATACTCATGGCATTCTTCACATTTTTTTTTTTCTTTACATCTTATAATTTGTATGGTGGCACAAAAGACCCCAAGTAGCCAAAGAAGTTCTGAGCAAAAATAACAGAGCTTTCAGGTATCACACTACCAAATTTCAAAATATACTACAAAGCCTTAGTAACCAGAACAGGGTAATACTAGTATAAACACAGACACATATGCCAGTGGCATAGAAAAGAGAGCCCAGAAATTAATCCATGTATCTACAACAAACTGATTTTTGACAAAGGCACCCAGAACATTGGGGAAAGGACAGTTTCTTCAATGATGGTACTGGGGAAACTGGATATTCATATGCACAAGAATGAAAGTAGATCCTCATCTCTCAACCTATACAAAAATCAACTCAAAATGGATGAGAGACTTAAATATAAAACCCGAAACTGTAAAAATACTAGTTAAAAAAATAAGGGAAATCCTTCAAGACATTGGTCTGGGAAAACTTTATGATTAAGACCTCAAAAGCATAGGCAACAAAAGCAAAAATGAAAAAATGGGATCAAACTGAAAATCTTCTGCACAGCAAAGGAAACAATCAATAGAATAAAAACAACCTGAAGAATAGGAGAAATATTTGCAACGTATTCATCTAACAAGAGATTAATATCCAAAATGCACAAGGAACTCAAGCATCTCAACAAAAACAAGCCATCCAATTTAAAAATGGGCAGTTGGTCTAAACAGGTATTTTTGGAAAGAAGACATACAAATGGCCAACAAATACATGAAAAAATTCTCAACATCACTAATCATCAGGGAAATTGATATCAAAACCACAATGAGGTATTCTGTCACCCTGGTTAAGATGCATATTATCAACAAGACAAAAAAGTAACAAATGATGGTGAGGAGGTGGAGAAAAGATACTCTTATACACTGTTGGTGGGAATGTAAATTAATACAGCCACTATGGAGAAAACAGTATGGAAGTTCCTCAAAAAACTAAAAGTAGAACTAACATATGATTTAGCAATTCTGCTACCATGCAAGGAAAGGAAATCAAAGGATATCAAAGAGATTATCTGCACCACCATATTTACAGAAGCACTATTAATGGTAGCTATGATATAGAGTCAACCAAGGTGTCAAACAACAGATGAATGATAAAGAAAATGTGGTATGTATGCACAATGGAATACTATTCAGCCATAAAACAGACGGAAATCCTGTCATTCCTGGCAATATGGATGGAACTGGAGAACATTATGTTAATGAAATAAGCCAGGAATATAAATATAAATAGTGCATATTCTTACTTATATTTAGAAGCAGAATAAGGTGACCTCATGAAAGTAGAAGAATTATGGTTATTAGGGATTGGGAAGAGTAGGGAAAAGGGGAAGATAGGGAAATATTTGTTAAAGGATACCAAATTACAGCTAGATAGGAAGATTAATTTCCAGTGTTCTGTACCACTGTAGGATGACTATAGTTAACAACAATATATAGTTTCAAACAGATAAAAGAAGATATCTCAGTTTCCTTTGGCTAGGAAAAGGAATTCCCTTCCCCCTTGTGCTTCCCAGGTGAGGTGATGCCTCGCCCTGCTTCAGCTCTTGCTGGTTGGGCTGCACCCACTGACCAGCACTGACTGTCCAACATGCCCCAGTGAGATGAACCCGGTAGCTCAGTTGAAAATGCAGAAATCACCCGTCTTCTTTGTCGCTCACGCTGGGAGCTGGAGGCTGGAGCTGTTCCTATTCGGCCATCTTGGGCGCCCCCCAGACATTTATACAGCCAACAGACACATGAAAAAATGCTCATCATCACTCGCCATCAGAGAAATGCAAATCAAAACCACAATGAGATACCATCTCACACCAGTTAGAATGGCAATCATTAAAAAGTCAGGAAACAACAGGTGCTGGAGAGGATGTGGAGAAATAGGAACATTTTTAAACTGTTGGTGGGACTGTAAACTAGTTCAACCATTGTGGAAAACAGTGTGGCAATTCCTCAAGGTTCTAAAACTAGAAATACCATTTGCCCCAGCAATCCCATTACTGGGTATATACCCAAAGGAATATAAATCATGTTTCTATAAAGACACATGCACGCGTATGTTTATTGTGGCACTATTCACAATAGCAAAGTCTTGAAATCAACCCAAATATCCATCAATAACAGTCTGGATTAAGGAAATGTGGCACACATACACCATGGAATACTATGCAGCCATAAAAAAGGATGAGTTTGTGTCCTTTGTAGGGACATGGATGCAGCTGGAAACCATCATTCTCAGCAAACTATCGCAAGAACAGAAAACCAAACACCGCATGTTCTCTCATAGGTGGGAACTGAACAATGAGATCACTTGGACACAGGAATGGGAACATCACACACCGGGACCTATTGTGGGGAGGGGGGAGGGGGGATGAATAGCATTAGGAGATATACCTAATGTAAATGACGAGTTAATGGGTGCAGCACACCAACATGGCACATGTACACATATGTAACAAACCTGCACGTTGTGCACATGTACCCTAGAACTTAAAGTATAATAAAAAAAGAGGATATCAAAAATTTTCAATACAAAGAAATGATAAATGTTTGATATGATGGATGTGCTAATTACCCTGATCTGATTACTATATATTATATGTATAACAATATCACTGTGTACTCCATAAATATGTGTAACTATTTTGTGTCCATTTAAAATTTTTTAATTAAAAAAATCTTGCTTTAAGAGGTATATGTTTCAAATGTACAAAAAATCCAGAAAAATGTACACATTATTTTAGTACTTCATGCTAAAAAGAATTTGCATCTTTCCTTATAATAATGTATTAGTTTGTATTACAATTTTGGTATTTAAAGCACTTTACCTTTAAGTAGTTAAAACAGCCCTGCAAGAGAGAGATGGCTCATATTCCAATTTTTTCTTCTTTTTTGGTGGTGAGAAAACAAATATAAAGAGTTGTGATTTGACTGTGAGCACTAGCCAAACCCATAGATGTATGCTCTTTCTGAGAGATAAGGACCTTTGAAATTATTTGAGTATGATTTTGCAGATTACATTCAGGTTTTGCTTTCAGAGTTAAAGGAGAGGGACTGGTGACTAACACTCAGAAAAATCTGACTCCTACCCATCCACACCCCACCAGCAAGTTGGATTTGAGTCTTCTCTGAGGTAGTCTGGAATGCTCCCAGAGATTTTGATACATACTGAATCCCCAGTTCCTCTCAAAAGAAAACTGAAATACTAGGTTAATCTGGAATCTGCCTCACGTCTCTCAGAGTAGGCATTTTGAATTGCTCTAAACTTTAGATAATCCTCTGGTTCCCCCTTAGACTGAATCAGAAATGGACTACCAAAAAGAAAGAGAAGAAAGCAGTATTTCCATGGGCATTCACGTATATGAATTTTTCTCAATATTTGGTTCCAAGAGGGAAATGTGTGTGTGTGTGTGTGTGTGTGTATCTGTGTGTATGAGTATGTATATATACTCTGTCACACATATATATACACACACACACACACATTACATTCAGCTGTTTTTCACTTATGTTTTTCAAGTTGAGCTTTTTTATCAAATGACACGTTTTTCTCTTGTTAAATGATTTTTATAACCTTGGCCAGCAGCAGTTCTCTTCTTTCCACTTAGATTGTACTTAATGTCTCCTGAAGCAAGGAAGAGAAATTAAAATAAGGAGAATAAAGAAATTAACTATGCACTTCTTGAAAATATATACCATTACATTTTTGAATGTTATAAAAAAGTCAAAATCTGAAGTGTGTGAGACAAGGTAGAATAGCTAAGTTATGAAACAAGGTGGAAAAAATTGAATCAGGAGCTTACAAACTAGAAGCAATTGCTCTGCTGTTAACTTTGAGTCCAGTCTTAATTTTAAGCACATTCCACCCTGACTCTGCCTACTCCAATATAATTGGAATACAATTTGTAACAGGAATCAAATTTGCAATAAATGAAGATTATTTATCACTAACTTGATTTTCATATTGAATATCCTTTGATAAATTACAATCATTTGCCACATAAGGGTATTTCTGTCAATGATGGATGGCATATATGATGCTGGTTCCATAAGATTATAACACCATATAAACAATATGTTTAGATATACAAATACTCACCATTGTGTTGGTTACCTACAGTATTCAGTATAGTCACGTACTGTACATGTGTGTAGCCCAGGAACAATAGGCTATACCATATAACCTAGATATGTAGTAGGCTATATCATCTAGGTTTGTGTAAGTACACTCTATGATGTTCTCATAATAACAGAAGTGCCTAATGGTGCATTCTCAGAACATACCTCCATTGCTTTAGAGCATATAGAAAGTGAACAGGTGAGGGAAGGGATATGAAAAGAATGAAAGAAGAAAAGACTTTCAAAGACAGTGATCTGCCTACTCTGTCCCAACCTAGTGTAGTGCTTCGAATATGGTAGAAGAGCTGACTATTTAAATCCTTTTTGACCTCGCTAAAGCATTTGACCCCGCTAACTTAAAGTTATTTAACCTGTGTTTTATGGTTTCTTATCTGTAAAACACATTCCTGTGGGTTTTGAGCATGTTGTGAGGATTAAATGGTAATGTATATAAAGTACACAGCATACATCCTGGCACATGAATACTCAAACTATGCTAGGTATTACTGTGTTTTTTTTTTTTTTTAATTATTCAGGAGTCAGCTATGGTTTAGTGGAAAGAAGATTGAACTTCTAGTTCCAAGACCTGGTTTTGAATCCTGGTTCTGTTGCTTAGTCCCATGGCCCTATGCAGTCTCTTAACCTTTCTTGCCCTTGATTTCCTTGTTTGTAAAAATAGAGGTAGTAAGACTATGCAGGGCAGTGTTGAAAATTAAAAGAGAAATCCTATTTTATAGATACCCTATATATAGGAAAATACGATATATGGTAGATGCTCAATATATGTTAGTTCTTCTCTACTCCATTACCTTATTCCTATTTCTATTCTTATTCTTATTACATCCCAGATTACCTAGCTCACAGTAAAGGCTAATGAATATTGAATGGACAGTTGATTGGGAAAAGAAAAAGAAAACATTAGAACTACTTGATTATTGTGATTCTGATCTGATTCAGTAAATCAAATAAATGAAAAAATCAAGATCACTGAACAATTTCTCAGATGCTGATCACATGCTTCCAAACTCGGAGCTTAGTACACTATAACCCAAAGTGGAAAACGAGGAAACAGAAACAAAAACCATTCTGATAATTTTTTAAAAAATGAAATAACAGACTACATGAATTATAAATTCATTGGTTTTTACTGAGGAAAATATTAAGAATAGCACTTGTCTCAAAAGGTTTAGTAAATCAAATATGTCAGAAGTATTGTGTAAATTATTTTAAATGTGTAGAATGGTCTGTATCTGTTCTGTCCAATATAGTAGCCACTAGCCACATGTGGCTATTTACATATAAATTTGAATTTAATAAAATGGAAATTCTAAAAATCTATTCCTTAGTTTTACTTGCCACATTTCAAGTCCACAATAGCCACATGTGCCTAGTGGGTAACATCCTGTGTAGCACAGATTTATAGAACATTTACATCATCACAGAAAGTTCTATTTGAAATCATTGGTCAAGATTTAATCAATTTACTAGGTATAGGAGAATTATAAGGGCCAGAGAACATCTCCTGAAGAGTCTGAAAGTAAAAGTTGAAATGTGGGACAAATGACCAAGAAGTATTGCATTTTGTTATCAATGATCACAGCGTTAACTACATTCCATAAAGATAGAATAATGAGAACTATAGACCAACAATTCTTGTTCTTTCATGGTGAGTGAGGTGGTAGATTAACAAAGATCATCAAATGCTTAAGAAAGCATAACCTAAAAGGTAAAAATAATCATGATTTCTGTAAAGAAAAATTATGACTGACTAAATCAACTAGAGGGTTTATTTATTTATTTATTTATTTATTTATTTATTTATTTTTGAGCATTTCGTGTGGGCTGAAGTGGTTATAACTCATTTAGACCTTCAAAAACTTTTGGCAAAAGCCAGGCACTTGTGGTGCACTACTAGAATTCCAGCTACTTGGAAGGCTAAGGCAGGAGAATCAGTTGAGTCCAAGAGTTCAAGACCTGCCTGGGAAACATAGGGAGGCTGTTTCTTAAACAAAAACATAAACAAAACCTTTGACAGATTTCAATACCAAAGAACCTTTAAAATTTATGTCAGCATGGAGCTAGAGAGAGCATCTGTAATTAAATAGACGGTCTCCAAAATTTCTTCCATACTAATATTTGTTGTTGGTGTTCTTGGGAATGAACTGTCAAATTGACGAGGATAATCTACGTAGGGATCTGTGAAGGCTGAATGAGAGGTAGAACTGAAACAGATAATCTTCTGTGAGCTAAATGTTATTTATTAGAAAATGGGCTTCAAAGGGTAACCTTGACATATGACATACTGAGATCACAGAGTTAAAGAATGGCCAAAAAAAGCTCCTTTGATTTTTCAAATATGAAGGAAGCTTAAGGAAATTTAAAATATGATATGCTGAAAAGGATACAGAATCTTACACTGGAATATCATATAATCTTAGCTGACCTCTAGTCTGCTTTCTCATCTGAAAATGCTCCGTCTGTCTCATCCTGGTTTTCTGGAGTGCTTCCAAGTTTTTTTTTTTTTTTTTTTAGGTGTGAACCACCTCACTGGAACAATCCATTTAATTATTTATTGACCCAATTGTTAGAAACTAAATGCATTACATTGAGCTGAAATTTACCCCCCTGTAATCTCCACCATTAGTTTTGGTTCTGCCTTTTGGAACTGTGCAAAATTAGTATAATTGCTCTTCCACATAAATATCCTATCTAAACTTTAGAACATAAATCATGTACAATATGTACAGAGCATTTTTCCTGCTCCTATTACACTTCGAGTCTAGAAGGAAAGCAAACATTTAAAAAATAACCACCCAAATGGATATGTAGTTGCACAGTGAGATGTGTCACAAAGGAGAGAAACATCTTCCCACAAGAGTGTATAACAGAAGAACCTGACCTAGATTTGCCCATTGTTTCATGGATTTTTGTCATATCCTGGATATCAGGAATAATGATGTTTGTCTGTATTCCACACACGTCCCAGCAAAGGAATGGGGACCTGAGAGGTTTGCAACAAATGTTTATTTTAAGTTTGATATAATTTGACCTACAAAAAAGTTGCAAAAATAGTACAATGAGTTCTCATATTACTTTGACTCAGCTTCTCCTAGTTCTCATACCTTATGTAACCATAGTACATTATCAAAATCAGGAAAATAGCAAAGGCACAGTATTAACTAAACTCTAGATCTTATGTGAATTTCAACAGCTTTCCCACTAATGTAATTTTCCTGGTCTCGGATCTAATTCAGAATTCCACATTGTACTTATCTCTCAGTCTCTTCAACTCTGTTTAGAGACACCCAGTCTTTCTTTGTTTTACATGACCTTGACACGCTTGAATAATGCTAGTCAGTTATTTTGTAGAATATCCCTTCAACGAGTTTGATGCTTTCTCATGATTACATTGAGGCCACTCATTTTTGGCAAGAAAACCGCAGAAGTGACCTGCCCTTCATAGTGCATCATATTAGGGATTACATGATGTTGATATATCTTATTACTGGTAATGTTAACCTTGGTTTACATAGTTAAGGTGGTGTCTGCCAGATTGTTTTTAAAACATAGCTTTATTTACTCCATTATTAAAAGCAAAACTGAAAAATTTCTGAATGAGTGCTAATTTAAACAGTGAAAATTTTTTTCCGACTTATCTTCTCCAACCACTCAGTTCCCAACCTCTGACCCCCTAAACAGCAATCAATTTTATGGTTGCTTGTGTAGAATTTATTTATGTAAATGTAAGCAAATATATACATATATTCTAATTTCCTCGCCTTTCATACAGAAAAGCAAACATACTATACATACTCTTTTGCGCATTGTTTTGTTCACTTAGCTTATCTTGGAGAGCTTTTCAGATCAGTACGGAGATAACTTTATTCTTCTTTTGTAAAGCTCCATAGCATTCCATTGTACAGATGTACGATAGATTTATTTAACCAGGCTTTCTTAGTAGGCATTTATCTAGTTTCCAGTCCTTTTCTATTGCAATTTATACTGCAATAAAAGTTGTGTAAATACATCAGTTTGTACCTTTGGTAATATATTCTATAGGATAGACTACCAGAAGTGATATAGCTGAGTCAAATGATATATGCATTTGTAATTGCCAAACTGCTTTTTCACCAGCCATTTTCCTTGAAGTCTTACCAATAGAATATATTATCACGCTTTCATATCTTTACCAAAATGGTAGGCAAAAATGGTACCTCAGTGTGATTATAGTCACATTTCTCTTATTATGAGTGAAGCCTTTTTATATGTTTAAGATCCATTTGAGTTTCCTTTTCAGTAACTGTTCATCTAATTTGCCCATTTTAAAAAATAAGTTGTTGATCCTTTACTTCAAGATTTTGAAGATATCTTTATATCTTAAGGAAAATTAGCCCTTTGTGGTATTTATCCTGGATATCTTCTGTTTCCTGCTTTAGATGTAATCTCCATCTTTACTCTCCCTGCTCTCTGCCCTCCGAATGCTGACCCATGTAATTATCAATGGGCTCCCTTGGCCTCTAGTTTCTGATTGAGTTTTGTCAATAGGAAGTACTATCAGGAGATAAGAGTGAGGGAGGAGAGTGAGATTGAAGTATTTATTCCTCCAGCTCCATCTTTACCAGGTTGCCTTGCAATGACTGCTCACCTTGACTAAGGTGATCTTCTCCATGAAATTCTTTCCTCCCAGGTTCCAGTAGCCATTCCCTGTCCTCATTTTTTTAAGCCAAGGGGTGTCAAAAGCCTTAATATTTCTAGCTCTGGGATATTACATTATTCTTGTGGTTCCTTTATTTAATCTGTCCACACCTTTCCAACTGTCCTTTAATTAATCTGACTTCCTGTGCCATCTGTTTCTTCCTGGGATTCTGGTTAATACAATATGAGTTGCAAATGTTTTATTACAGTTTCCTCATATCTTTTCTCAGGGTGATTTGACAATTTAGAAGTGTTTTGTTTTGTTTCCAATGTGGTAAAATTTTATTAGTAATTTTTATGGTTGCTGTATTTTGAGTCATAGTTGGAAAGAACTTTCCCACTCCAATGTTATAAAAGATTTCTCTTCTATTTTCTTCTAGTAGTTATATGGTTTCAATTCTTTATAGGTAAATATTTGATTCATTTTGAATTACTCTGGTGTGTAGAGTAAGGCAGGTGGTCTAAAACTTGAGCATGCATTCAAATCACCTAGAGAACTTTTTAAAATAGATTTCTGGGGTGTGCCCTCCCTAGAGGTTCTAATTCACTAAGTCTGGAGAGGGGCCCAACAAATTTCATTACTAACAAGTTCCATGGTTGATGCTGATGCACTGGTTTGAACCACACTGAAAATCATTTCCGTAAGGCATAGATCCAATATTAATTTTTTTCTAAATTGCTTCCTGGTTGTCACAACACGAGTTAATTATTCCAACTCTCCTTCATATCTACAGTATACTAAATTTTGATGTCTAGTCAATGCCTAGATTCTTTTTTTGCTTTGTTGGCTTGTTTATTAATGCCCCCGTGCCATATAGGTTTTGTTATTAAAGCCTTATAATATATTTTAATATCTGATAAGACTAGTATCTTCTCATTGTCTTTGTCAATTTCATTCTCTGTTTATTTTTCATATGAAATTTAGAATCAGTTCATCTAGTTAAAACAAATATTAAATATTACAAATCTATTATATTTTTACTGGAATCATGGGAATATTATTAGTTAAGTGAGAGAAAATTTACAATATTTGATTTTAATTTTGATTGTCCATGAAAATGGTATGTCTTTCCCTATATGATCAGTTATTCTCTTAGATTTCTGGTGTTTAAAAGATTTATCTGCCAGACGCAGTGGCTTACACCTGTAATCCCACCACTTTGGTAGGCTGAGGCAGGCAGATTGCCTGAGGTTAGGAGTTCAAAACCAGCCTGATTAATATGGTGAAACCCCATCTCTACTAAAAATGCAAAATTTATCCAGGTGTGGTGGTGGTCACCTGCTATCCCAAATACTCGGGAGGCTGAAACAGGAGAATCACCTGAACCCAGGAGGCAGAGGTTGCAGTGAGCCAAGGTTATGCCATTGCACTCCAGTCTGGGCAACAAGAGTGAGACTCCATCTCAAAAAACAAAGTTTTATCCATACAGATCTTATACTTTTATTATTAAGTATACACTTAGGTATTTGGTCCTTTTTATTGCTGTTGTAAAGAAACATGTGCATGTATGTTTATTGCGGCACTAGTCACAGTAGCAAAAACTTGGAACCAACCCAAATGTCCATCAATGATAGACTGGATTAAGAAAATATGGCACATGTACACCATGGAATACTATGCAGCCATAAAAAAGGATGAGTTCATGTCCTTTGTGGGGACATTGATGAAGCTGGAAACCATCATTGTGAGCAAACTATCACAAGGACAGAAAACCAAACACTGCATGTTCTCACTCATAGGTGGGAATTGAACAATGGGAACACTTGGACACAAGGTGGGGAACATCACACACGGGAGCCTGTCGTGGGGTTGGGGGACGGGGGAGGGATAGCATTAGGAGATATACCTAATGTAAATGACGAGTTAATGGGTGCAGCACACCAACATGGCACATGTATACATATGTAACAAACCTGCACATTGTGCACATGTACCCTAGAACTTAAATAATAATAATAATAATAAAAAGACTTCTGGAGGCAATTTGAGAGATTGTGAAAACATAGGACATATAGATCGAATGCATGTTTACACTTAAAAGCTTACAATTTTTTTTAATGTGTGTGTTTAAGTGTTTGAAATGCTTTCCTCTAAAAGTTGTATCTCCTAATTTGGAAAGTTGCATATAGGTAAAAGGGGAAAAACTTCAAAACTATAATGGCTTTGAAAATCTGTCAATTTTAATCTGCAACTTAAAAATGTATATTAGAAAATAAAACATTTAATTACCATTAAAAAAAGAAACCTATGGGAAAATTTCAATAATGGAGAAAAAAAAGACCTGTAGTCTCCCACATAAAGAAAAATGTGGTCCATATTTTGGTAAATTTATTTCTTTAATTTATGTATACTTTAGAAAAAAGGATAGTTCTGATCCTTCAGCATCTACAGTTTCATATTTTCCTATGTTTTACTTGATGGAGTCTTGTTTTAAAATGCCTTTAATATAATGCAAATCACTTAAAATTTTACAAAAATCAGCATAATCTGATACTACTTGTACAGTCCACTAAATAATTTGGCCCTGGGTGCTTAACTACAGGTTTTATTCTTTTGAGTTTTCACAGAAGAGGCTCCTGCTCAAAGACATGGAAAACATGAACAATGATATAAAAGTGAATCACCGGCATCACCATCTACTCTTAAAAGTGGAGAATTTCATCTAGTGACTTTTTCTTATGGCATGAGTATTTGTTTATAAAAACATATTTTAAAAATAATTCTAGAAAATTTGAGGGCATCATAATATTAACTAACATGGCAAAAAAATATCAGAATAAAAATTAAGAAATTGTAGGACTTTAGTCAAAACATAACGTTCTTCCTCTTGGCTTTACTTTTTAATGTAGATGCTCGTCTTATAGAGGTACAAAACAACCTAATCTTATGGCTCCCAAATCTAATAACCCTGTAACCAGGTTTCTATTTGTTTATTTTCGTTTTCTTTGTAAGTAGGACTTTTAGGATTCCTGTTATCTATGATGCCATTCAATCTAGGCAATATATTATCAGTAGCTTAACACAAGGTAGTGGTTAAAAGTTGTATTTCAATTATCTATTTTTAAAATTGTTGATCCGTGTATTTATGTACTTATTATTGCATAAGACGTGCCTATATGAGCCCTAAGTTAAGAGAGTCTGTCAAAGAAGCATAGCAAACAGAAGGAAAGATGAAAGAATGGTAGAATATTTGAGGTATAGAATAAAGGAAAGCACTTTCCTTTATCTCTGGTCTAGTATTCATACTACTTGAACTGTCTTAGCACCACATTGTCTTCCTTCTAAACACTTCTCACAGTAACAATTTCACATTTATTTGTATGAATATTTCATGTATAGTAACCTTTTTTACTAGAATAGAAGCACTATGATAGGCAAAACTGTATTATTTGACATTACATCTCCAGTATCAAATAGAGTGTCTAACATGTAGTAGGTATTCAACAAACATTTTTAGTAAATGTCTATGTAAATGAATGTTATGGTTAAACACTTTACAGACATTCCCCCACATACATGCATATATCCTCTTTATGTAAATATCCACATGAATCCTTCCTTTTTCTCCCAGTAAAAGTTCCAGAGGGTTTGAAGGAAAGAAGATATAAGATAATTGGTTGATAACTTCCCTTTCTTGCTTTTAATGTCTTTGTGAAGAATTCAGGAAATTGTGGCCACAGTGATCACTTCAAAAGCAGTGTGAGTGATATGATTTCAGGGGGAAACAAATTATGTATTGAATTATATCTCCTGTCATCCTGCCATGGCACTACTGGAAGTTGTCATTAGTCGAACAATTTCTTTGACGTGGCATTCTCTTTAAATCATTCCTGCAATCTAGACATTGATGCTCGTAAACACATGAGAGAGGATTTGTTCACTTGATGCAACCCACTTTTGAGCAGAATATGCAGAAATACTTACAAGGGGCTTTACCCTTCATTTCATAAACTAGAGAATGCTAGCTATAGCCTCATACAGTGAATGATTTGTTGCTATATATAGTTCCCACAAGGTGGGTAAGTTCTGTCTCCATTTTTTAGAAACTAGACAAAGAGTAATGTCTTTTCTAATGACCCACTCGATTCAGGAGTATTTAGCAAGGACAAAGTCCCTGAATGTGAGAGACACTTTATATCTTCTCTTTTCAGGCTGAGGGTATTTACACTCTTATGTTAATAGGAAAAGAAAGCTAGATTTTCTCATCATAATTTGAACAGAAACAGAAAGGGGGAGATTTTCTAAACATGAAAACATTTGAATGATATTGCAGATTGCAATTATGTATTCATTAAGTGTACTTCAATAACATAATTGAAATAACGATACAAGAAAGTACAGTTCTTAGAGTGTTGATGCTATTATAAAAATAAATATTCACAGTTAAGTTTTAATATTCCCATGGATTCAATCTTATGAGATTCCAAAAGTAAACAGCAAACAATAAATATGTAGTTCTAACTAGATCACTAGTGCACCTAAAACAGACTTTTGCTTTGTGATCACAATACAGGAATGAGAATAAGTTTACCCTGATTTATGCCGGTTCTCATATCTGCTCTCTTGTAATCAGTGGCTGGCATTTATGGCCTATGACCATATTATTCCATTAGTATTTCTTACTTGTAAATTACCAGTTATGCAAGATTTTCTTGACTCTACAGGTAACCTTTTTAGTGATCAGATCATCCAGATATGACACACATTTTATTTTATGAAAATTTATTCACATATTAAAATAAAACTCATGAGAACATTTGTTCATTCAGGCATTAATTCATGTATTCAAGCATTTATATAATTTCTGTTGTATGTCCCATGCTTATACCAGATAATGTTAATAACTGGATGAAAAATATCAAATTTACAAATGATCCTTTGTCTAGACCTCTAACAAAAGAGCTAACTTCTTTCCTTTTGTCTTATATATTTTTTCTTCATTAAAGACTACTATTGTTTTAAGCACATTTGCATTTCATTTATCCAAATCAATGTTTGACTTACACAGGTTTTTCCACTAGAATCCAAACTCAGTTAACACATTTATATGGAAATTCCTGATTTTCTCAAACCATGAAACATGGCTGTATACAAACCAAAAGACAGACTTTTAAGTGAAAGTAAAAACAGAGGGATAATTGATGATTTTGCTAATTGTTCTTTCCTGCTGTGGACATTAGTCTATCGGTACATAGATTGCTTTGAATGATCTTTTAAGCCAATTAAACTAATATTTTCCATATATCACTGTTGATCTGAGAAAGGCAAAATAAAATATTGCAGAAAAAAATACTCCTGTTCAATTACTGAGATTCCTTTAGTGTTTCTGGACAAGTAAATATTTTTATTATTTTTCTTATATTTTAAACTTTTATTTTAAGTTCACAGGTACATGTGCAGGTTTGTTATAGAGGAAAACTCGTCTCATGGGGGTTTGTTGTACAGGTTATTTTGTCACACAGGTATTAAGCCTAGTACCTGTTAGTTATTTTTTCTGATCCTCTCCCTCCTCCCACCCTCCACCCTTAGGTAGGCCCCAGTGTCTACTGTTCCCCTCTATGTGTCCATGTGTTCTCATCATTTAGCTCCCACTCATAAGTGAAAATATGTGGTATTTGTTTTTTTGTTTTTGTTGTTTTTGTTGTTCTTGCATTAGTTTGCTAAGGATAATGACCTCCAGCTCTATCCACATTCCTGGACGATGATCTCATTCTTTTTTATAGCTGCATAGTATTCCATGCTTTACATGTATCACATTTTCTTTATGCAGTCTACCATTGATGGGCATTTAGGTTGATTTCATGTCTTTGCCATTGTGAATAGTGCTACAATGAACATACATGTACATGTGTCTTTGTGACAGAACAATTTATATTCCTTTAAGTATTTACCTAGTAATGGGATTGCTGAGTCTAATGGTAGTTTTGTTTTCAGCTATTTGAGGTATGACAAAACTAGTTTCCACAATTGTTGAACTAATTCACCCTCCAACCAACAGTGTATAAGCATTCCTTTTTCTCCACAACCTCACCAGCATTTGTTACTTTTTGACTTAATAATAGACATTCTCAGTGGTGTGATAGTGTCTCATTCTGGTTTTGATTTGCATTTCTCCAATGATCAATGATGTTGAGCTTTTTTGCATATGCTTGTTGGCCGCATGTATATTTTCTTTTGAAAAATGTCTTTTCATGTCTTTTGCCCACTTTTTAATGGGATTGCTTGTTTTTTTTCTTGTAAATTTGTTAAAGTTACTTATAGATGCTGGATATTAGACCTTTGTCAGATGCAGCTTACAAATATTTTCACCCATTCTATAGGTCATCCGCTTACTTTGTTGATAGTTTCTTTTGCTATGCAGAAGCTCTTTACTTTAATTACATCCTATTTGTCAATTTTTGCTTTTGTTGCAGTTGGTTCTAGCATCTTTGTCATGAAATATTTGCCCATTCCTATGTCCAGAATGGTATTGCTTAGATTGTCTTCCAGGGTTTCTATACTTTTGGGTTTTGCATTTAAGTCTTTACTCCATCCTGAGTTTATTTTTGTGTATTGTATAAGAATGGGGTCCAGTTAGTCTTCTGCATATGGCTAGCCACTTAACCCAGCACCATTTATTGAAGAGGGAGTCTTTTTCTCATTTTTTGTTTTTGTCACCTTTGCCGAAGATCGGATGGTTATAGGTGTATGGCCTTATTTCTGGGCTCTCTATTCTGTTCTATTGGTCTATGAGTCTGTTTTTGTACAAGTGGTATGCTGTTTTGGTTACTGGAGCCCTGTAATATAGTTTGAAGTTGGGTAATGTGATACCTCCAGCTTTGTTCTTTCTGCTTAGGATTGTTGTGGCCATTCGAGCTCATTTTTGGTTCCACTTGAATTTTAAAATAGTGTTTTTTTTTTTCTAGTTCTGTGAAGAAAATAATTGCTAGGTTGATAGGAATAGCATTGAATCTATAAATTGCTTTGAGAAGTATAGCCATTTTAACAATATTGATTTTTCATATCCATGAGCATGGAATGTTTTTCCATTTCTTTGTGTCATCTCTGATTTCTTTGAACTGTGTTTTGTAGTTCTCACTGTAGAAATATTTCACCTCTCTGGTTAGCTGTATTCCTACGTATTCTTTTTGTGGCAATTGTAAATGGAGGTTCATTCCTGATTTGGCTCTCAGCTTGACCATTTTTGGTGTATAGGAATGCTAACGACTTTTGTACATAGATTTTGTATCCTGAGACTTTGCTGAAGTTGTTTATCATCTTAATGAGCTTTCTGGCTGAGACTATGAAACTTTATAGATATAGGATCATGTCGTGTGCCAACAGGGATAGTTTGACTTCCTGTCTTCCTATTTGAATCTCCTTTATTTCTTCTCTTGCCTTATTGCTCAGGCCAGGACTTCTGATACTATGTTGAATAGGAGTGGTGAGAGAGGGCATCCTTGTCTGATTTTCAAGGGGAATGCTTCCAGCTTTTGCCCATTCAGTATCATGTTGACTATGGGTTTGTTATAGACGGCTCTTATTATTTTGAGGTATATTCCTTCAATAGCTAGTTTATTGAGAGTTTTTAATAGGAAGGGGTGTTGAATTTTATCAAAAGCCTTTTGAATCTATTGAGACAATCATATGTTTTTCGTTCTTATTTCTATTTAAGTGATTAATCACATTTATTGATTTGTGTATGTTGAACCAATCTTGCATCCCAGGGATAAAGCCTACTTTATCGTGATGGACAAGTAGGCTTTGATGTGCTGCTCAATTAGGCTTGCCAGTATTTTGTTGAGGATTTTACCATTGATGTTCAACGATATAGGCCTGGAGTTTTCTGGTTTTGTTTTATCTCTGCCAAGTTTTGGTAGCAGGGTGATGCTGGCCTCATTGAATGAGTCCCTCTTCCTTAACGTTTTGGAATAGTTTCAATTGGAGTGGTACCAGCTCTTCTTTGAACATCTGGTAAAATTTGGGTGTGACTCCATCTGATCCTGGGCTTTTTTCTTGTTGTTGCTAAGCTATTTATTACTGCCTCAATTTCAGAACTCGTTATTGGTCTCTTCGGGTATTCAGTTTCTTCCTGGTTCAGTCTTGGGAGGATGTATGTGCCCGAGAATTTATCCATTTCCTCTAAATTTTCTAGTTTGTGTGCAGAGATGTGTTCATAATATTCTCTGATGGCTATTTGTATATCTGTGACATCAGTGGTAATATCCCATTTATCAATTTTAATTATGTTTATTTTTATTTCCATTTTATTATTATTATTTCAATAGTTTTTGGGGAACAAAACTATTGTTTTGGCTACATGTACAAGCTATTTAGTGGTGATAACTGAGATTTCGGTGCCCCTATCACTTGAGCAAGTGTACACTGTACCCACTGTGTAGTCTTTTATCTCTCATCACCCCACCCATCTCCCTGACTCCCCAGAGTTCGTTGTATCATCCTTATGCTTTTGTGTCCTCACAGCTTAGCTCTGGCTTATAAGTGAAAACATATGATGTTTGGTTTTCTATTCTTGAGTTACTTCACATAGAATAATGGTCTCCAGCTCCACCCAGGTAGCTGAGAATGCCATTATTTTGTTCCTTTTTATGGCTGAGTAGTATTACATGATATATGTATATATACACACACATATACCATATATACACACATTTGTATACCATGTGTGTGTGTGTGTATATATATACCACACACAGATATATATATGCCACATTTTCTTTATTCACTTGTTGGTTGATGGTCACTTAGACTGGTTCCGTATTTTTGCAATTGTGAATTGTGCTAGTATAAACATGCATGTGCAAGTATCTTTTTCATATAGTGACTTCTTTTCCTCCGAGTAGATACCCAGCAGTGGGATTGCTGGATCAAATTGTAGTTCACTTTTAGTTTTTTAAGGAGTCTCCATACTGTTTTCCATAGTGGTTGTACTAGTTTACATTTCCACCAGCAGTGTAAAAGTGTTCCCTTTTCACCACATCCACACCAACATTTATTATTTTTTGATTTTTTAGTTATGGCCATTCTTGTAGGAGTAAGGTGGTATCACATTGTGGTTTTGATTTGTATTTCTCTGATAATTAGTGATTTGGGGCACTTTTTAATATATTCATTGGCCATTTGTCTATCTTCTTTTGAGAATTGTCTATCCATGTCCTTAGCTCACTTGTGATGGAATTATTTGAATTTTTTCTTGATGATTTGTTTGAGTTCCTTGTAGGTTCTTGAGTCCTTTGTTGGATGCCCAGTTTGTGAAAATTTTTCTCCCACTCTGTGGCTTGTCTGTTTGCTGATTATTTCTCTTGCTGTGCAGAAGCTTTTTAGTTTAGTTAAGTCCCAGCTATATATCTTTTTGTGTGTGTTGTTGCATATATCTTTGTGTTATTGGTCAGTATTTCTTTGCCTAAGCCAATGTCCAGAAGAGTTTTTTTGGTATTATCTCCTAGAAATTTTGTGGTTTGGGATCTTAGATTTAAGTCTTTGATCCATCTTGAGTTGATTTTTTAATAAGGTGAGAGTAAGGATCTAGTTTCATTTTTCTACATGTGGCTTGCCAATTATCCCAGCACCATTTATTACATAGGGTATCCTTTTCCCACTTATTGTTTTTGTATGTCTTGTTGAAGATCAGTTGGCTATAAATATTTGGCTTTATTTTTTGGTTTTCTATTCTGTTCCATTGATCTACTTGCCTACTATTATACCAATACCATGCTGCTTTGGTAACTATAGGCTGGTAGTATAGTTTGAACTCAGGTAATGTGATGCCTCTAGATTTGTTTTTTTTGCTTTGTCTTGCTTTGGCTATGAGGGCTCTTTTTTGGTTTCATAAGAATTTCAGAATAATTTTTTTCAACGGGTGATAGTATCATATCAAAGGATCACACCATGGGACAAAATAATCTGAAAAGCAGCCATTGAGTTTCAGATAATTCCACTGAAACAGTCTACCCAAATGAGAAGAAACCAGAAAAGTAATTCTGGTAATATGAAGAAACAAGGTCCTATAACACTGCCCAAAGACTACACTAGGTCTTCAGCAATGGATCCAAACCAACAAGAAATCTCTAAAATGCCAGATAAAGAATTCAGAAGGTTGATTATTAAGCTATTCAATTAGATACCAGAGAAAGGTGAAAATCAACTTAAAAAAATTAGAAAAAAAAATAACAGCATATGGCTGAAAAAGTCTCCAGAGAAATAGAGATCATAAATTTTTAAAAAATCACAGCTTCTGGAAATGAAAGACACACTTAGAGAAATACAAAATTCAGGCCGGGCGCGGTGGCTCAAGCCTGTAATCCCAGCACTTTGGGAGGCCGAGACGGGCGGATCACAAGGTCAGGAGATCGAGACCATCCTGGCTAACACGGTGAAACCCCGTCTCTACTAAAAACTACAAAAAAAGCTAGCCGGGCGACGTGGGGGCGCCTGTAGTCCCAGCTACTCGGGAGGCTGAGGCAGGAGAATGGCGTGAACCCGGGAGGCGGAGCTTGCAGTGAGCTGAGATCCGGCCACAGCACTCCAGCCTGGGTGACAGAGCGAGACTCCGTCTCAAAAAAAAAAAAAAAAAAAAAGAGAAATACAAAATTCAGTGGAAAGTTCCAACAATAGGCTAGAACAAGTAGAAGAAAGAACTTCAGAGTTTGAAGACAAGGCTTTCAAATTAACCTAATCCGACCAAGACAAAGATAAAAGAATTTAAAAAATGAACAAAGCCTCCAAGAAATTGAGGATTATATTAAATGACTAGATATAAGAATAATTAGTTTTCCTGAGGGAGAAGAGAAATCTAAATGTCTGGAAAACTTATTTGAGGGAATAATCAAAGAAAACTTGCCTGGCCTTGTTAGAGATCTAGACATCCAAACACAAGAAGCTCAAAGAACACCCAGGAAATTTATCACAAAAAGATCAGGCCAGGCGCAGTGGCTCTTGCCTGCAATCCCAGCACTTTGGGAGGTTGAGGCGGGCAGATCACCTGAGGTCGGGAGTTCAAGATCAGCCTGACCAACATGGAGAAACCCCATCTCTATTAAAAATACAAAATTAGCCAGGCGTGGTGGTGTGCACCTGTAATCCCAGCTACTCGGGAGGCTGAGGCAGGAGAATCGCTTGAACCTGGGAGGCGGAGGTTGCAGTGAGCCGAGATCCAGCCTGGGCAACAAGACTGAAACTCCATCTAAAAAAAAAAAAAAAAAAAATCACCTAGGCACATAGTCATTAGGTTATCTGAAGTCAAGAAGACTAAGGAAAGAATCTTAAGATCTGTGAGGCAAAAGCATCAGGTAACCAAAAAGAAAAACCTATCAGATTAACAGCAGATTTCTCAGCAGAAACCCCACAAACTAGAAGAGATTGGGGTCCTATCTTAAATCTCTTTAAATAAAATAATTATCAACCAAGAATTTTATATCCAGTGAAAAACAAATGCTGAGAGCATTCACCACTACCAAGCCAGCACTACAAGAGTTATTAAAAGTAGTTCTAAATCTTGAAACAGAACCTCAAAATACACCAAAATACAACCTCCTTAAAGCATAAATCTCACAAGTCCTATAAAATAATAACACAATAAAAAAACAAGGTATTCAGGCAAAAACTAACACAATGAATAGAACAGTACCTCACATCTCAATACTAATGTTGAACGTAAATGGCCTAAATGTTGTACATAAAAGATACAGAATGGCAGAATGGATAAAAATCCACCAACCAAGTATTTGCTGAGACTCACTTAACACATAAGGACTCACATAAATTGAAAGCAAGGGAATGGAAAAAAATATTCCATGCACATGTACACCAAAAGCAAACAGGATTCTCATATCAGACAAAACAGACTTTAAAACAGCAACAGTTTAGGCCGGGCACGGTGGCTCAAGCCTGTAATCCCAGCACTTTGGGAGGCCGAGACGGGCGGATCACGAGGTCAGGAGATTGAGATCATCCTGGCTAACACGGTGAAACCCCGTCTCTACTAAAAATACAAAAAACTAGCCGGGTGAGGTGGCGGGCGCCTGTAGTCCCAGCTACTCTGGAGGCTGAGGCAGGAGAATGGCGTAAACCGGGGAGGCGGAGCTTGCAGTGAGCTGAGATCCGGCCACTGCACTCCAGCCCAGGCGACAGAGCAAGACTCCGTCTCAAAAAACAAAACAAAACAAAAAACAGCAACAGTTTAAAAAGACAAAGAGGGACATTATATAATGATAAAAAGACTAGTCCAACAGGAAAATATCACAATCCTAAATATGTATTCACCTAACACTGGAGCTCCAAGATTTGTAAAACAGTTACTACTAGACTTAAGAAATGAGACAGACTGCAACATAATAATAGTGGGGGACTTAAATACTCCACTGACAGCATTAGACAGGTCATTAAGACAGAACGTCAACAAAGAAACAATGGACTTAAACTATACCCCAGAACAAATGGACTTAATATATATATTTACAGAACATTCTACCCAACAACTACAGAACATGCATTCTTTTCATCAGCACATGGAACGTTCTCCTAGACCATATTGTAGGCCACAAAACAAGTCTCAATAAATTTAATACAATCTAAAATATATGAAGTACTCTCTTAGACCAGAGTGGAACAAAATTGGAAATTAACTCCAAAAGAAACCCTCAAAACTATACAAATGCATGTAAATTAAATAATCTGCTTCTGAATGAACTTTGGGTCAGCAATAAAATAAAGATGGAAATTAAAAATTAATTGAACTTCATGATAATAATGACACAACCTATCAAAACCTCTGGGATACAGCAAAAGTAGTGCTGAGAGAGAAATTCATAGCCTTAAATGCCTACATCAAAAAGTCTGAAAGCACAAATAGAAAATCTGAGCTCACATGCAAAGGAATTAGGGAAACAAGAATAAACTATACCCAAACCCAGCAGAAGAAGACATTAAACCAGGAAGAAATAGAAAGACTGAACAGAACCATAACAAGGAGTAAGACTGAAACAGTAATTAAGAAATTGCCAACAACAACAATAAAAGAAACTCCACGACCAGATGGATTCACAGCTGAATTCCATCAGACATTAAAAGAAGAATTGGTACCAATCCTACTGAAACTGATCCAAAAGACAGAGAAAGAGGGAATCCTCCGTAATTCATTCTATGAAGTCAGTATCACCCAAATACCAAAACCAGGAAAGGACATAACCAAAAAAAAAAAAGAAAAGAAAACTACAGACCAATATCTCTGATGAATATAGATGCAAAAATCCTCAACAAAATAAACAAAATACAGGCTAACTGAA
Source organism: Colobus angolensis palliatus (assembly GCF_000951035.1). Classification (NCBI taxonomy): domain Eukaryota; kingdom Metazoa; phylum Chordata; class Mammalia; order Primates; family Cercopithecidae; genus Colobus; species Colobus angolensis. Next base: position 293,212 of record NW_012120766.1, on the reverse strand, counting down.
TTCAACAGCATATCAAAATGATAATATACCATGGTCAAATAAGTTTCATACCAGGGATGCAGGAATGGTTTAACATATGCAAGTCAGCAAATGTGATACCCCACATAAACAGAATTAAAACCAAAAATCATATGATCATCTCAATGGAAGCAGAAAAAGTATTTCAAAAAATCCTGGATCCCTTCATGAGGAAAACCTTCAGCAAAATTGGCATAGAAGGGACAGACCTCAAGATAATGAAAGCCATTTATGACAAACCCACAGCCAGTATCATACTAAATGGGGAAAAAATTGAAAGCATTCCCAATAAGAACTGAAACAAGACAAGTATAACCACTTTCACCACTTCTATTCAACATTGTACTTGAAAGTCCTAGCCAGAGAAATCAAACAAGAGAAAGAAATAAAGGATACCCAAATCAGAAAAGAGGAATTCAACCTGTTGCTGTTCACCAGTGATATAATAGTATACCTACAAAACTCTAAGGACTGATCCAAAAAGCTCTTAGATCTGATAAATGAATTCAGTAAAATTTCAGGATACAAAATCACTGTACACAAATCAGTAGCACTGATTGATCTTTTGAATGGTTTTCAGGTCTCAGTCTCCTTCAGTTCACCTCTGGTTTTGGTTATTTCCTGTTTTCTGCTAGCTTTGGGGTTGGTTTGCTCCTGGTTCTCTTTTTAGTTGTGATGTTAGGTTTTTAACATGAGATCTTTCTAACTTTTTATCGTTGGCATTTAGTGCTATAATTTCTTTCTTAACACTGCCTTAGATGTATGTCAGAGATTCTGGTATGTTGTATCTTTGTTCTCATTAGTTTCAAATAACTTTCTGATTTTTGCCTTAATTTCATTACTGACCCAAAAGCCATTCAGGAGATTATTCAACTTCCACATAACTATATGGGTTCAAGATTTTTCTTAGTCTCGATTTCTAATTTTATCATGCTCTGGTCTGAGAGAGTGGCTGGTATGATATCAGTTCTTTTACATTTGCTGAGGATTGTTTTATGCCCAATGGTGTGGTCAATTTTACAGAATGTGACATATTCTGTTAGTTTTGGATGGAGAGTTCTGTAGATGTCTATGAGGTCTATTTGGTCCAGTGCTGAATTCAGGTCCTGAATATCCAATTTTCTGCCTCAATTATCTGTCTAATTCTGTCAGTAGGTATTGTAGTCTCCCATTATTATTATGTGGGAGTTTAAGTCTCTTTGTAGGTCTCTAAGAACTTGCTTTATGAATCTGGATGCTCCTGTGTTGGCTGCATATATATTTAGGATAGTTAGGTCTTCTTCTTGAATTGAACCTCTACTGTTATGTAGTGCCCTTCTTTGTTTTGATCTCTGTTGGTTTAAAGTCTGTTTTGTCTGACATTAGGATTGCAGCCCCTGCTTTTTCCTGTTTTTTATTTGCCTGGTAGATTTTTTCCATCGCTTTATTTGAGCCTGTGTGTGTCATTGCATGTGAGATGGGTCTCTGGAAGATGGCATACCATTGGGTCTTGCTTCTTTATTGAGCTTGCCACTCTGTGCCTTTAAAATCGGGGCATTTAGCCCATTGGCATTGAAGGTTAGTATTGATATGTGTGAATTTGATCCTGTCATCATGATATGTTAGATGTTATTATGCAGATTTGTTCATGTGGTTCCTTTATAGTGTCACTGGTCTGTGTATTTCAGTGTGTTTTTGTAGTGGCTGGCAATGGTCTTTCCTTTCCATACTTACTGCTTCCCTCAGGAGTATGCTTCCCTAAGGAAGGTCTGATGGTAACAAATTTCCTCAGTATTTGCTTATCTGAAAAGAATCTTATTTTTCCTTTGCTTATTAAGCTTAGTTTGGCCATATATGAGATTTTTGGTTGTTATTACTTTTCTTTAAGAATGTTGAATATTGGCCCCCAATCTCTTCTGGCTTGCAGGGTTTCTGCTGAGAGTTCCACTGTTAGTCTGATGTACGTGGCCTGACCTTTCTCTCAAGCTGCCTTTAAGCTTTCTTTCTTTCATTTCAACGTTGGAAAAGCTGATGATGTGTGTCTTGTGAAGTACCTTACTGAGGTTCTCTGCATTTCCTGAATTTCAATATTAGCCTCTCTTGCTAGGTTGAGGAAGTTCTCATGGATGACATCCTGAAATAAGTTTTCCAAGTTGCTTCCATTCTTGCCATCTTTCAGGGACACCAATGAGTGATAGATTTGGTCACTTTACATCATCTCATATTTCTCGGAGGTTTTATTTTTTCCTTTTCATTCTTTTTTCTCTATTCTTGTCTGACTGTCTTATTTCAGAAAGCCGGTCTTCAAGCTCTGGAATTCTTTCTTCAGCTTGGTCTATTCTGGTATTTTACTTGGGATTGCATTATGACATTATTGTAGTGTGTTTTTCAGCTCTATCAGGTCAGTTTCATTCATTTCTATACTGGCTATTTTTTCTGTCAGCTCCTGTATCGTTTTACTGTGATCCTTAGTTTCCTTGGATTGGGTTTCAATTTACTGCTGCACCTCGATGATCTTTGTTCCTATCCATATTCTGAATTCTATTTCTGTAATTTCAGCCATCTCATCCCAGGTCAGAACTCTTGCTAGAGAGCTAGTGTGGTTGTTTGGAGGAAAGAAGGCACTTTGGCCTTTTGAGTTGTCAGAGACCTTGCACTGATTATTTCTCATGTTTATGGACTGATATTCCTTCCATCTTTAAAGTTACTATCCTCTAGATTTTTTTTTTTTTTTTCTTTTCTTCTATTTGATGACCTTGAGAGTTTGATTGTGGTGTAAGGTGGGTTCAGTCAACTGACTTCATTTCTGGAAGATTATGGGGGGCAAGGCTCAGCTCACAACTCCTGAACTGCATGCTTCAAATCTGGGGGACTGATATGGAGCCCTGACTTTGTTTTCTGACTCTTCAAGTTTAAGAACCCACTGTGATGGTGGGGGCCTACGTGCTCCTGACCTGCTGGTCCCAGAATACCAATGGGTGGTGCCAGCCAAGGTGTTTTATAGGGTGGTGGCAGCAGGGTACATCCTTGTTCACATGTCACAGCAGCAGCAGCAGTAGTGGCAGCATTTCAGGGTTCACACTTATCAGCTACAGCAGGATGCTAGCAGGTGCCAGGTTGCTGGCTTCCATGTGGGCATTCACAGAGGCAGCATGACTTGGTGGGGGGGGACCCTCTAGCAACTGCATGCAGTTGTGTTCATGGTGGTGTTACCATGGGGGCTAATATTTTTTTAAAGCAAAACGTTGTATTATTTATTTTGAAAAGAAAATCATGGTAAAATATGTTATTTCTACCTTTCTTATTTCCAGTACACTTTAGATTGGCGATCCCCAGCCTTTTTGGCACCAGGGACCAGTTTCCTGGAAGACAATATTTCTATGTGTGGGGGGGTCGGACAGACAGGTGAGGATTGTTTCAGGATGAAACTGCTCCACCTCAGATCATCAGGCATTAGATTCTCATAAGGAGTGTGCAACCTCGATCCCTCATATGTGTAGTTACCAATACTTTTTTGCATGCTTATGAGAATCTATTGCTGCCACTAATCTGACAGGAGACAGAACTCAGGCATTAATGCCCCCTCAGTATGGGTCCATGGCCAGGAGGATGGGGACTCCTGCAGTATATAACTGGTTGTCTAAAAATATTCATTTCATGAATTACATAAGTGATATGACATAGTGATTTAACCATGCAAATATGCACAGTCATAAAGCTGTGACTGACTAACCATGTACTTATAGGGTGGAGTTAATCTTGTACTTATCCAGTGATATTGCATATTGAAATTATAGTGAAGGGCTGGAGATTACCACAATTTGTACAGTGTTGTCTGTTGTGGAGTGCTTGATAATATTTAACTATTTGAAGATGGTATGAACAACTTCAAATGATAAATTATTTAAGTTATGATAATACTCTCAGGTATGTAAAGAATATTTTAAATTATTAGATATTATTTTTATATTATTATTTAGGAATAATAATTTCCTGGATTTAAAAACTTGAAAATTTAAAGCTTAGCTTGTCTCCTCCTACTTTCAATTTATTCCATTTGAAAATATAACAAAGTCAACAATTTGGTAAGTTTGTGATTATCACTGCCACATTTAGAAAATCAGATTATAGTGTTCTTCCTTTTCAGTGAGCATTTATCCATATTTGTTGCTTCTATTATATGGCTTGGCCTTCTTTTTATGCTCATTAAGCCATACCAGTATTTATTTCTATACTCTTAAGAATATGCCCATGGCCGGGTACAGTGGCTTATGCCTGTAATACCAGCACTCTGGGAGGCCGAGGCGGGTAGATCACGAGGTCAGGAGATCGAGACCATCCGGCTAACTTGGTGAAACCCCGTCTCTACTTTAAAAAATACCAAAAATTAGCCGGGCGTGGTGGCGGGCGCCTGTAGTCCCAGCTACTCTGGAGGCTGAGGCAGGAGAATGGCGTGAACCCTGGAGGCGGAGCTTGCAGTGAGCCGAGATCTTGCCCCTGCACCTCCAGCCTGGGCGGCAGAGCGAGACTCCGTCTCAAAAGAAAAAAAAAAAAAGGAATATGCCCATTAGCTGGATCTCTAGGAAATGTAGTTTTTTTCCCCTAATATAATTGCTGCGTATTTTCACAAGGTGAAAGTAATTCAAGTATATTCCTTTCCTATGGAAAAGGCTGAACTATAAAAGCTTTGTTTTAAAGGTAGATAAATTTTTAAAAAGTATTTATGATGAGAACAACGATGAAAAACAACCAACAAAGGTAAAGGTGAATTCTTTTCACATGACTAAACTATGCAGCACCGCTTTCTGTCAAAGATTTACAGAATATGTTAGGATTTCTAATTATATACTCATGCTAGAATTGTAACAACTTTGAAAGCTATAAGCTCCTTTGTGCCAAACGTAAAAGTGGAGGTGGGGATGGGGTGAAGAGGTAGCAAATATGTAGTCTCACCTCTACTCACTCAAATCTAATTGCTAAATCAATTTTAAAAAGTTAATATAGACAATTCAAGAATGAATTCAACCTCTGCTTATTAGATCCTGGTTGTGTGTGTGAGCTAACTGAATTAAAAAAATAGTGATGAATTTGCATGAAAAAGCATTAATTCTGTGGAAACTTCATCTGAGCCTTAGCTTCTGAGAAGTCATGACTTGCAAAAGTCAATATTTCAAATGCACGTTCAGAGCAAAGTGCATCTGGACACCTTTCTAACTAGTTTAAGTTGGTTTAAAAGTCTCTTAGTTTTCTATTAAGTTGTTAACCTGTAATCCATTTCTGCTTCCTAATTCCCCAGACTTTGGGAAACAATCTGAAAGAGAAGAACATGTAGATTGGGACAGGTACGGTAGTTTGCTTGTGGCTTTCCTGGACAAGGAAAGTTTAGGAAATGGTTAAAGCATTGAATAAAAAGTATCCATAAGTATTCATATTTAACAAGAACGATAGCGGAGATTTAGCCATAGGAAATTTGGACAGGGAAAGGGAGAGTGACATTTATTGAACGTAGCCTAAGTGATGGGCATTATACTTGGCTTTCCTATTGAATTTTATCCACAATTAGAGCTTGTATAGCATTAAGTTAAAAAGAGAGATTATTATGCAGGAGAAAAGATGAGAATGTCAACTCAGAGATTTGAAAAATAGGTGGGTGACAAAAGTAACTAGAGACTAAGAAAAAGTGAATCCTTAGAAAAAGAAAGGTACCTCCTACCTGCACGGTTCTCTAGCTTAGAAAATAATTGGGAAAAACGGGCAACCAAAGTCATTTGACAGCTCTAGAGTTTAACCTTTTGGAGACATCAACAATAATCATAGTAGGATATTCACCTAGAGTACTTTTTTGAAAAATACTATAGATTATAACAAACCCTACATACTATAATTTGTTTCAATATTTAATTTTTTTGACTTCAACCAGAAAGTATCTTGCCACTCTCCTTGATTCATCAACCCTTTAATTTAATCTTTTTATGAGTTTCAGTGTTTAACTGGCCTTGATGTTACTAAGACAGAGCCATATCAGAAACATATGTAGAATTACTTCCTTAAATATAGCGATCGTAATTGGGCATATTCTAGGACTTAGTATGCCATAACAAAAAAGATGATTTTGTAGTGTTTTATGTATGATTTGTTCGATTTAAAACAATAAAAGCATTACTGCCCTTTCTGATACTTGTGGCCTAATATGACACGCATACCCCTTTTACTCTTTATTCAGAGCTGCTCCTAAAGCACAATGAAATGAATTGAAGAGATTCCCACAAGTCTGTGTTAGAGAATCTGTGCTACTAAGAACATTAGATGAGAAGAGATTATATATATTTAGTGTGTATGTGTGTGTATATATCTCCACATGGTTCAAATCCTTGTACTGTTATCCTCATCTTTCTAGCCCTCTTTTAGGGACTTCTTTGGCTCTTTAATATGTTTTAACTTTCCCCGAGGCTGCCTTAGATGTGTGTTTTAAATTGATGTTACCTGGAAACAATTGGTGGGGAGGAATAGTAGATAGCACTCCCAGTGTAAATGCCCCAGGCCTGGCCTGTACTCTACTGATCATCAACCTGTACTCTACCTGTCATCAACCGTCCCATATTTGTGCAATTTGATCTTCTGATTACATCTCATTTTGTTGTCTCTGACTACTTCTTTGATCTCAAAAGGTTTTTTTTGTTTCTGCGAGGCATTTCTGTTTATGGTACCTTCTGCAAACTGAGTTTATCTGGCAAATGAGTTCCAGTGTTTACCTGGCCTTGATCAGGTTGAGGAGGCCTCATATCAGTATCAAAATCATATGTAGAATTCTGCTAAGGTTGGAGTCCTGATGAATGCCTCTGTTCTCTGGCACATTTGAAAAAAACAACAACATAGGATAGAGCATTTGCTTAACTGGTTATAAATCTTTTTCTTTGATGAACCATTTTGTGACAATACAGAATGCATGCTCCCATTTTCAGACTACACCCAAGAGAAAGCAATAAGAATGGCGACCTTTTTAAATGTTTTCCATGTTCACAGTGGTTTACTTAAGATTGTCTGATTCATCCAACATTTTATTATAAAAATGCTCAAACATACAGCAAAGCTGAAAGAATTTTACAGTTAATGCCCATGTATATACCAACTTAATTATACCATTAAAATTTTAATATACTTGCTTTAACATATATTTGTCCATCTATTCATTCCTTTATCCATTAGTACACCTTATTTTTTGAAACACTCAAAAGTAAATTGCAGACATCAGTGTGTTTCACAAAAATATTACATTATTTTATTTAAATATTTACAAAAAACTTGCAAGGTAGGTAATTTTAACTTCATTTTGTGGATAAGAAACCCAGCTCTAAGAAATTTTAAGAAAGTTCCTCTAGGCCACATAGTCAGTGATTTATGGGGCAGGGAATTGAGTCTCATTCCATCTAGCACCATGGCCCCTATTTTTTTCACTACACTAAAGAATCTCCCAGAGTAAATTTAAAGTTACTTTGTCAATTCACAAATCAGGAAATGGCAGAGGGGGAATAAAAAGGAGCTCAAACTAAACTGCATTTTAATTGGAAGAAAATAAAACAGCTTAATTATTTACCCAAAAAACATGTAAATAACCCCAAGTGCTTGTGATTTATAATAAATCTTTCTGTTTTGCCTTTGCTTCTCAATACAATTTTTCATTAATTATTTCATTTGAATCTCACAAGTATAGGGAAGTAGAATATATATTACCCTTCTCCCTACTTCTAAAGGAGGAAGTAGGGGCTAAGTGATCACCTCAAAGTTATACCCAATTAGAGAAAGAAAAAGATTGGAATACAAATCCAGTGTTCTAGAAAACCTTGGAGTAGGAAAGCTATGGAGAATATTTCTAAAATGACATATTTACAGGTGTGATTTCTAATCATAATTATTCTTTAACATTTCGGGGGGTTTCCACCCTCTGTCAATGGTGATATGAAATTCTCCACAGTAATTTAAATTTTAAAAATTAATGTTTAGCATTGATTTTATGCCTATATATACATTTATACCACATCATGCTTTAAAGGATATGGAATTATGGTGCAAAGTTTAGAATTTTGAAATTACAAAAAGGTTGGAGAGTTTATCTCACTCTTCTCAGAGACTAATATCTGACGCTGTTCAAATTGCTGATTTTATTACTATTTATAAGCCCATTCTTAGGAGTATGCATCTCACAGTATTAGCCACTTCCAATTTAATGTAATATTTCAAACTACCTTTATACTGCATAGAGGGTAACATTATCTTTTCACTGGGGAATTATAATTTAATGTAGATGCTAATTCGAATTTACTGATATAAAATTTATGAGATTTTACTGTACTGTTATTTACCCCTCATACCTCTCATTCAGAGACAGTGCAAAGTATAAAGGATACAATTTGCTTTTAAACAAATAAATGAAGGGAATATAGCATGACTTTACAGCTTTCTAAGCACTATTTTATCTCATTAGATTCCATTAGCATAGCCTGGAATTAAGAGTTTAGGTCTAGTGGCCAGAGTGCCTGGGTTCAGAGTTAGGCCTGTAACCTTGGCTAAGTTATTTGATCTCTTTGTGCCTCAGTAATCTCATCAGGACTTTATAGGGTGGTGAGTATTAAATGAGTTGATAGGTGTGAAACATTTATAATTCAGCCTGATACACCTAATAAACTCTCAATAAACAATTGCTGCTATAAGTATCATTTCACCATCTCTGTGAGGTGGGTAGATCTGATTATAACAATTTCTATATTATAGATTAGGAACATGAAGCCCAATGAGGTGAAGAAGTTTATCCAAGGCAGACTCAGATTAGAGCAAGTCTATTGGATTTCTCTTTCCATTTATCTGGCATTGTTGCTGGGATTAGTGAGTGAGTGGGAGGTAATGGTACACCGCCCCGCCCCTGACCAACACACACTATTAAGACAGTATATGGGGGTGCACACAAATACTGACCCTTGGTAGGCAGGAAAACACTGAAGTAGGACAGTTATTTTGTTAATTATACTTGGCTTCTGTCTGGGGAAGTGACTTTCCAGTTTTTGCTTTATCCAAATCCTGAACAAAATATGTCTGGTGTGGCAGTGTTAATCTGACTTTTGTTAGAATTTGATTACAATGTTGATGAATGTGAAAGAGAACATACCACCTGTATGTAATATGCATGACAAATTATATTCATGATTTCTGGATTCATTTGCTGATCTCACAAGAGATTTGCCATCATTCTCAAGGTATTTAGAAATTTCTTACTAGTGGTCAGCTATATTCTTCTTTGACTTCTTTTTACAGTAGCAAATAGTCTGGATTGTTACACTAACTATTAAAGCCAGTCGTATTCCAGGCAATGCTGCTACTAAAATCAGATCCAGAGTACTCTAGAGTTGGTCACATTTGGTACCCATGTACCAATAATTTTTCCACTGACTTCTGAAATTTGGACATCTATATAGAGAGAAATAGAAAAAGCTCACATATCAGGAAAAAACAAATGGTCTCCCTTGAATGAGTCAAACATTTCACTGTTACTCATCCATGACACTTCTCCTTAAGGATGTCAAGAGTTTTATGTTGTCCCATTTTCCACTTGAGCAAACACTCTAAAGCCTACAGGTTTGAACACACTGAGTCAGCATGCAGAAGGCTGTCAAGATTTCCCAATCATTAGGTAATGAAGATGTGGCACGTATAATGAAAAACAATAAGGCTCATCCACAATGGCTGTCTCAAGACTCTTTTTTAAATTATCGGCATTTTGCCTGTATTCGCTTTGGCTACACTAGTTCTATCACTGCTCTGAAGAAGTCAAAGCTGCCTAGGCTCCCAGTTCCATACTTGCAATCTGAGTGTTTCCCCCCACCTACTCCTACAGCAATGAATGTAGGTTAACAGACTAACTTGGCCACTCTGTAGCAAAGGCAAGAAAAAACATGAGAAGATGAGAAAAGACTGCCAGCAAAATCTACCTGCCCCCATCTTTCCCATGATTCCAGATTGTCCTCCTCTATTTTATAGAAAAAAATGACTCATATATGAACTTCTAGTGTTTTTATAAAACCTTGAGACTCTGCCAAATAATGTGAATGTGGTTCTCTGAGACATATACTGAAAACTGAGATGGCATACATCACATAGAAATGTCGATGCATTTATGGAGAGGGAGAATATGATTTTCCCCAATAGGTGTGACTACTGGCAAGGATTGTTCATATAGTGTCTTTAGAGAGTGCCTCATTACCTTCTGCAGAATTGTTATCAGGTTACCCCATCAAAGAGTAAATGTCAGATCCTAAGTAAGATACTCCTAGTATGTGTTATTCCAATACACAGTAGTCCCTACTTACTCACAGGTTATACATTCCAGGACTCCTAGTGGATACTTGAAATTGCAGATAGTACTGAACCCTATATGCACTATGATTTTTCCTATACCTACATACATATGATAAAGTTTATTTTTTATTTTTAATTTTTGTGGGCACATAGTAGCTGTATGTATTTATAGGGTACATGAGCTATTCTGATACAGGCATGCAATGCATATTCATCATATCAGGGTAAATGGGGTGTCCATCACTTCAAGCATTTATCCTTTCTTTGTGTTACCAATAACCTAATTACACTCTTAATTATTTTTAAATGGACAATAAATTATCATTGGCTGTAGTCATCCTATTAATTTATAAATTGGACATAGTAAGAGATTAACAAGAATAACAAGTGGCAAAAATAGAGTAATTATAAGAATATGCTGTAATAAAAGTTATGTGAATGTGGTCTCTTACAAAATATCTTACCATATGTAGTATTCTCAGATCGTGGTACCACAGGTAACTGAAACAACAGAAAGTGAAACTGCAAATAAGGGGGACTACTATATTAAGGCATCCTGTCATAGCTGACATGAAAAGATTGGTTAGGTGATTATTATAATCTTTCATAGCTATGATTGTCTAGGATTCTCTGAGAAAATGCATCTACCAGCTTCAAATAGGTGGGCTACTCTACTTAAAAGGACGTGGCTTTTAATATGTAACACACTGTCATTTATTGGAGGTCAAGGTTTATTTTTCAAATATATTTTATTCATACTCATAGATTTCTTCCTGGAAAAGGACTTTCACAGGAGTATATTTCTCGTTTAGCCTAGGAATGAATCACAAAAAATGGCCTATTATACAATAATATTTCACTCATTTAACAAGATTTATTGGGTACCTAGTATGTGCCAAGTACTATTCCAGGCATTTAATACGTAATCATGGATAAAACAAAGATCTACGCTTTTAAATAGCTTACAATATACAAGAGAAAAACAGACTTAAAAATAACCATAATTAGTAAATTTGACAAGATGCACAGTACCCAAAGATAGGGTCAACATAAATACTGGGTTGCTAGGACGTTTCCAGTTTATGCCTGTTGTCCCAGAATAATTATTAATAATGTTCTCTCCACTCCCAATGTGCACTAATTTAGACAGATAGATTAAATAGTCACCCTACTAGTAGGCCACTAGGGTAGCAGGCACCTCAGCCACATCTCTCTCTCTCTCTGTCTTTTTTTTTTTTTTTTGAGACAGGGCCTAGCTCCATCACCCAGGCTGGATTGCAATGGTGCAATCACGGCTCATGCAGCATCTACCTCCCAGACTCAAGTGATCCTCCCACCTCAGCCCCCCAGATACCTGGAATTATAGCTGTGCTCCACCACACTTGGCTCTTTTATTATTATTATTTCATATTTTGAAGATATTGGGTCTCACTGTGTTGTCCAGGCTGGTCTTGAACTTCTGAGCTCAAGAGACCTTCCCATCTCAGCCTCCTGAGTAGCTGGGATTACAGGCACATGCCACTGCACCCAGATAGTCCCAACTCTTAGTGATGTTTTGACAATTCCAAGAAAACCATGGAGAGTCATTTTGCCCAGGATATGGCTGCAGTATCTCCTCCACAATCTGAACTGAGAAAAAGCTTTCTAAAGTCTGAAACTCAGTAAGAACGTTTCTTACGAGTCAAATCACAGGACCTATAAACACGCACAGAAACTGCAATTCCAAGTGAAGGAAAACTATTTTAACCTTCCTCCAGGCTAAACACAAAGAAGAGATTCCATGGAGTCAGAGTTCAGATTGTCTGAATCCCAGGTCTCTGAGCATCCAAGTATGTTTGGGGATGGAGGTGATAGGCAAGAAGGGGAAATTTCTTTGATGAGATTAGGTACATAGAATCCAAAAGCATATTTTTCCTAATATAAAATATGACACACTGATTCTACTACATAAACATATTGCTAAAAGGAGTGAAAGGGCACGCAGTTGTTAGGTAAAAACATAGTAGAGTACTTTAAAAGTTTCACTTACATCTTTAAATATGGAAACAAGTTCAATGGGCCAGAATGCTCCACTGAACATCCAACTACCCAACATTCCAAAAGTGCCCACCAGAATTAGTATGTCAAATGGTGCTGTTTAGAGAGATTTAAGTCACATCTGTTTTCAATAGCCAATATTTAGAAAAAAAGTTGTACTTCTTGGCTTGGCAAAGATTTTATGCTGTTTCATAGACAGGTATGATTATACCACTTATTTATTTAGCCATATCTTTCCTTTTACATAGATCACATGGTTTTTATTATACCAAATAAGTACACATTTGTATTGAACACATTGCAGATTGAAATATAGTACAACCTTTAGATATTCTAAGAAACATAGTGTTAAATATAAGTAGCCTAAAACAGTTACTAATATTGACACAAGTAAAAATTTTAGTTACTGGCCCACAGAATTTTTCATAGTTATCTCAGAGATCGGAGACAAGCATGTTATCTTTAAGAGAAAATAATTATTTATCTCTTCTAAAAATAATCACTTTTTAAAAAAACATAATTTCAGGTTTGTGAATTTTAAACAACAGAACCTTTGCTTGTAATACTGTCTAGTTCCTTAGCCTTAGACACTACAAAGCATTAATTCCCTCACTAATTAGAGCATACTTAATTATTTATATCTTTAACCTATAGAAATAAGGCAATTAAAATTTTTCTTACTTTGTTCACAATGTACAGTCAGAAAATACCAAGAGATGAACAGACTTCAAATCAGTATAAACATGTGATCCATCATCATGAGCATAAGACAGAAGAAGGCAGTCCTGACAACTACATTTAAAGACTGCTGCAATTATGAGAGGCAATCAGCAGATAGAGATTGTGAATGGCTTATATAGGAGATAAGGGACCATGGATTTTGAACTTGTTCCTTACAGTATGTATAAATTACTAGTTAACTTTTTGGTTGTACACTTGTCAGTTCCCCATATCTATACTTCCTGTATATGCAACATGCATGAATTGTGTATGAGTTGTATACTGCTTGAGTTTAGTCATAGCCATTTATTATTTTCAAGAACTATTTGTTCATCTTTGTACTAAGATTCATGTTTTATTATTTGCCAAAGTTAAATCTTTGCTTGAAACGTATTGCAACTAATGCATTTTCCAACCCTGCTCATAACCAGAGATCTGTGACCTTACAGCCACCAGGAATGCTGAACAATCATCTGAGGACATCATTGGGTATCATTGGCAAAGAGGAGAGACGAAGAAAAGGTAAGAAAAAGAAATGAAAGTGAAAGAGGGCAGAAAGAGAGAAACAAAAATAAAGAGAGTTTTCAGGAGGAAAAAATAAAGAGAAGACAGAAAAGGAAGTGTCAGGCAAGGAAGCAAATACAGATGTAATCCAGTTGGGATACCAGGCTTTCATTAGGATATTCTCTCTCTTTTTCTCCTCAGATCCACATTTGTCAGGATGCCAGTTCACCTAATCATATCTGCCATATATTTTCCATCTAAGTCACCTTGACAAGATATCATTAACCTTGTAGCCCCTGTGTGTCTCAGAATCCACTCTTCTCCACACCTACTGGCATGTATATTTATTTTTATGTAAGTATTTCTGCTGGAATTTGTCTATTATTGTACTTTATTCACCCTTCTTCCTTTCTTGCCACTAATAAAATTGCAGTTTCTTGGAAGTTTCAGGTTGAACCTTCATGCCACCTGTTAATATAGATAATTTTTTACGTACCCAGCTTACCTTGACCTGGTTTAATTTGTTTGCTCTCAACAACTCTACTTCAATTTTTAAAAAATGATCACCTTGTTTTGTAATACCATAGCAATAAAGTATGTACTTAATATTATTAGGTTGGTGCCAAAGTAATGGCGATTTTTGCAATTATTTTTAATGGCAAAACAGGAATTACTTTTGCACTAACCTAATATTAGTACAATATTATGAAAATAGACATGCACGTTTTTGGAAAACAGGCATTTTTGTTTATTTATTTTTATTATGGTAACAGACAAGTAATTATTTGGGTATTTAGTAAGAAATAAGATACAAAGGGTTATAAATCATAGATGGAGTCTAATTCTTTATCTAAGTTCTACATGAATTCCCTCTACAAAAATCCATTGGTTTTTGACAGGAGGCTGAGTATCTCTTGATTCAGAATTTATATATCATTATTGTAATTTTTATTGTTATTATTATAAACTGAAGCACTCTACTCTACTTAAACATTTTGGTGATATGTGTTTCAAACCTTCTGGAAACAACCAGCTCTGTCAGAAATATCTTTCTTTCTATTAAGCCAAATTCTATTTTCCTGAAACTTCCAGCCAATATGGAGCAAATTCACTGTGACACACTTAGGAAGTCCTACCATATGGCGAGACTTCAGAAATACAGTAGCATCAAGACTATCAGACTGACAAGTCGTAGGAAGGCAACATTTCAGCTTACACATCCAATATACTATGGGTGTAGTTAATATGGCCTTTCTTCATCTATATCCTTTCTAAGACATTAAGGTTAGCTATAAATTATCTATGTGAAGCCCATAATGGTGGTTACCTACCCAACAACATATTGCCCAGTAAAAACCTTTTTTCTCCCAACAGAGGCTGGGAGTGTTAATTATTGTTATCTCAGCCCATCTAACAGCTAGGAGTGGCCACATGGAACAATTCTAGCCAATGAGACATAAGGGGAAGTTTGCTGGGGCTTCTCAGAAAGTTTCTTCTCTAAAAAAGTAAAGGGCAGCCTTCCTTTGCAGCCCCCTTTCTTCCTGCTTTGCATAGAGCTTTGTCATGATGTGATGCTTGGAATGGCTGCAGTCATCTTGCAACCCTGAGAAAAATCATCCTAATAAACTGGAGGTTCCAGAGTGGAAAGATGGGGGGAAAAATAGGGTCCTTGATAACCTCAGTGAACTAATGAATCAAGCCTGGGACTGCCTAACCTAAGACTTCTTGTTATGTGAGATTTATTAATAAATCTTTGATTAAAATATGTTTAGTTGGGTGTTCTCTTACTTGCAGCCAAAAGTATTCTAACTGACAAACCACGTTAATCAAAGGGACAATAATATGGATCGACTAAAATGCCTTTGAAAAAAATTCTAGGGATATAAAGTAAATATTCTGCATTCTACACATTGGGAACAGTAGCTAGCAACCTGTTAATCTGATGCATGAAACAGGACACAGTTAAACTCAAGAAGGTTAACAATGAATTCTAAATTTTGAATTGATTGTATAAGGGGGAATTCAGTGTGGACTGCAATTAAAGTATAATCAGATATAATAGATATGTGTACTTAAATAATTCATTAAAACTAATCTTTCAATAACAAGAGTGCATCTAGATGAACTAGGATATATTTGTCTGATCTACATATGGCCAAACGTATTTCAAAAGGAGAAAAAGATTACCTTAATTCTGCCACTTGCTAACTGTGTGGCCTTGGGAAAGTTACCTAATCTCTCTGCACTTTAGTTTCCTGTTTTGAAAAGTAGAATTTAAAATAATAATATCACCGTCTTAGGGTTCTTAATGGGGATTAGACAAGTAAAACACTTACCTGGCACATAGTAGGTGCTCCATACTTGTGGCTACTGTTATTATTTATTATTTTATGACATAAAAGTAGTTCAAATAAAAGCTCAGAACAAAATGTGGTCATTTAGGTGAGCAGGACATGATGCAAATTTAGCTTTCATCCTTGAATGAGTTGGAAAAAATCAGGCAAGAAATGTATAGATTGTTCATGGAAGTAGGGGTTAATTTAAAAGTATTAGATTGATGCAAACATAATTGTGGCTTTGCTTTTAAAAGCAATGGAAAAAAACCACAATTACTTTTATACCAGTCTAATAGTTTGGATTTAAGTTCAAAAACATAAAAAAACTAATAATAGTTACCTTTGGGAGGATAGTGACTGAGAGTTGGCAAGAAGGGGACACTGGGGTGCTAATAATGTTCTGGTTCTTGATCTAGGTACTAGTTACATGGGCTCACGCACTGTGTGATGATTTATCTAACTGTGCGTTTATGATACTTTTCTGAATGTAATACTGTAGTAAATAATATTTTTAAAAGGCGGGTTGGGGTGTTCATAGAAATAGCGTAAATCTATTGTAAAATAAAGTCAGATTCTTTATCTTGAAAAAGGCATATTATACTTTACCTATTTATGGACAAAGATAAATTCATAAATAATGAGCCATAAGAAAATGAGATTAATCTGAGGGGTCTTTCCGAGATTTATGAAGATTTCTCAGGACACTGTAATGAGAAACTAAGCTTGTGTTCCTCTCTTCAGAGACTGGACTAAGCTCAGTAAACCTTGACATTATCATCAGGGCCTTAAATGAATTCTTGCTCAGAAAAGGAAAAGATATATGGTGGAGTTAAGTATAAAGACTCCAGAACCCAAGACTTTGGGTTCATATCTCTTGGCTCCCCCATTTACTAGCTGTGTATTTCAGTTTCTCCATCTGTAAAATGAGAATAACAGAGCATATACCTCAGTGGGTTACTGTGATAATAAGATGAGTTATATATATCAACTCATTTTTTATCACAATAACCCAATAAGGTTGTGTATACACATGTACCCAATTTATGTATATGATAAATATATATACATATATATGTATGTATTTACCACAGTGCTTGGCACATAGGTGCTATAAAAGTATTAGCTATTATCATAGATTCTAGGCTCCCCTCCCTTTAAAAACTTTATCCCAAATGTTGAGGGACTCTGGTAGGATTAAGACTCCATCTTGGCCTCCAAACTGTGATTTATCGAAGTGAAAGGCTCATTATGACGGTGGTTGGCAAACGGCTAGAAAATTCTGCATGGAGCAATAGAAACAGATCCACATGAATCAGGCAAGCCAAAGATCATTTGAACATTTGTACTGAAAGGAATAATAGTAAAAAAGTAACACTAATATTTTTAATGATAATAATAACTTGTACATTGGCTCCCATCTCATTTCTTCTTGCCTACTTAAGGACTTTGCTTCAGAAACTCTTCATTTCTCTCCTGCATTAGAATTTTTGGCTTTCCATTGGATCATTCCCATCAACAAATATGCTCTGATTTCCTTAATCTCCAAAACAAACAAAAAATATTTGCCCCATATCTTCCTTCAGCTATTTTTCTTTTCTCTACTCCCATTCACAGCAAAACTCCTCAAAGGAAATGCTCTTTCCAATATTTCTTCCCTATTCTATCTTGAACCCACTTCAGTCAAACTTTTTCCTTACCAATGTGCTCCTGTTATGCAGAGAAATAAAAGTCCAGATTAACTTAGCTGGAGCAGAAACCACTGGAGTCAATAACTGGTAGGAACACCTAAATGGTGATTGACAAATTGCTATAAGCTGAGAATGGACCTGCTTGGGAGTTTAAAAATAAATAAATAAATAAAATCCCGAGTCACATTCTTAGGGGCACTCTCTCACTTTCAATACCTTACTACCAAATCAACAGGGTTGCAGTATAATAATAGTGGATCGCAGCTGTGAGAGCTGCAAGACTCAGACTCTATTTAAGGAGGCTCCAGGAAAACTCCCAACAGGGCAATAAAACCAAGGTCACTAGAGAAAATTATAGCTGTTGGCACCACAACTACAGTAAACACTAAGCACCTAACTCCTAGCCAGATAAACATAAAACCTCACACTCCTTTTATCTGATACATCATGTAAAAAATTATAAAGCATGCTAAAAGGCAGGGAAAATACAGTCTGAAGAGACAAAGCACCAGAACCAGACTCAAATGTGGCAGAGACTTTGGAATTTTCAGACAGGAAATTTAAAATAAGCATGATTAATATGCTAAAGATTTTAATGGAAACGGGACAATATACAGGAATAGATAGGTAATGTTAGCAGAGAGATGGAAACCCTAAGAAAGAATCAAAATGAAATGCTATAAATCAAAACACTGTGACAGGAGTGAAGAATGTCTTTGATGCACTTATTAGTAGACTGAACATGGCTGAGGAAAGAATCTGAGCTAAAAAATATCTCAGTAGAAACTTCCCAAACTGAAATTTAAAGAGAAAAAAAGAATTTAAAAAAGTAGAATACCCAAGAACTGTCGGACAATTAAGAAGCTATGACATATGCATAATGGGAATACCAGAAGGAGAAGAAAGAGAGAAAAGAACAGAATAAATATTTGAAGTGATAATGGCTGATAATTTTCTGTAGTTAATAGCAGACACCAAACCACAGATCCAGGAATCTCAGAGAACACTAAGTAGGATAAATACCAAAAACTCTATACGTAGGTATATAATTTAAACTGCTGAAAATGAATGACAGAAAATCTTGAAAGAAGCCAGAGTGGGGTAGGGGTGGGGTGGAATGGAGTGGGAAAAGCTATTACAGTAATCAAAGAGAGATGGTGATGGTTCAAACTAGGGTGGTGGCAGTGTAGGTGGAGAAAAGTGGTTGGACTTGGGGTATATTTTGAAGATAAAGTTGTAGAATTTCCTGATGGATTGGAAATGAGATATAAGAATAGAGATGAAGAGCATGAAATATTCATTGCCCCCTAGTGTCAGTCTCATGAGGAATTCGTTATCTTAGTCATCTCTTTCAATTTTTACATTCACCTGCTATTTCAGACTTTCACTACTCCATACAAAAATTTTTGTGCAGTAAAACTGGGGTTATGATATAAGAACTGTTCCACTCCCTGGTCCTTACCATTCAGCCCCCACCTATAAACTCTGCATTGGTGTTCATCCTTCACTCTTCCATTCCCATCTCAATGGAAGAGGTGTTTCCCAATCCTAACAAATCCCTTTCTTCCATATGTGTTCCTGATGCCACCCTTTTCTGCCTCTTTGTGGTTCCTTTTCCATTGATTATTCCCCTCTTTTCTAAATCCTCAACCTCTTCTTTTCCATTGGCTCCTTCCCATCAGTATTTAAACATGTTCAAGTATTTTCAGTGACAGAGAGACAGACAGAGACGGGGAGAGGAGAGAGTTATCACTATTTGTCTCTTCTTCATAGCACAGCCAGTTGGAAGAGTAATAATCACTCATTGCTTACACTCACTTATTTTTGCTGAAAATCTTTTAATAAATGCTACAGGGAGAAATTACATGTAACGAGGATGCAGGTACAGTTTACTATTTGCTATGAGCTCCCAAAAGAAAATATTTGTGAGGCTGCCAAAGAAAATGTCCTTGGGCTGCTTCACTTCTTACTACTCCTCAGCCTACTGCATTTTTATTCCATTCCCTTCAGGCCACTGAAATGGAAACTGTATACATCAAGGTTATATATAACTTACTAGTTGCTAAATCCAGCGGGCACTTTTCCAACCTGATCTTCTGTGAACATTTGCAGCCTTTGACACTGGTGACAACTCCCTTCTGGAAACTCTCTGCTCCCTTAGATTCGGTGACATTACTGTCTTCCAGACTTTCCCCATACCTCTATAGACAAATATTTTCAGTCTTTTTCAGGTACTCTTCTTCTTCCATTTAGTCTGTAAACATTGGGACTTCTTAGGACCCTATCATTTGGGTTCTGACCTAAGTTTTTGTACTTTTTGTTGAGTAATCTCACTGTGACTATGTCTTCATCTATACTCTCTATAAAAATATTCTTAAATCTATCTCCAGTGTAGATATCCAACTGCTTAATGAACATCTCTGCTTGGAAATTTCAAAGACACCTAAAATTTTATATGACTGAAACTGAACTAATAATCTTGCCTCCCCAGCTATTCTTTCTCCCATATGCCATGTTTCATTAAATTGCACTCTTAACTATTCATAAAAGCCCAAAATCCAGAGGTCTTCCTCTGCCCTATGATCCCCCTCATCCTCACATGTATTAATAGTTGGTCACCAACTCTCCTCACTTCTACCTCCTAAATAACTCTTGAATTGTATCCTTTTTCTTCCCTACCTCCACTGCTTTATTTCAGAAACTCATCATTATCATTATAATTTACCTAGATAAAAACAACAACTCCTAACTGGTTTTGGCTCTTTCCCTTTTTCATTAGATTTATCTCTCTAGACTGGGTGCAGTAGCTCATGCCTGTAATCCTAACACTTTTTGAGGCCAAGGCAGATGGAACGCTTGACCTCAGAAGTTTGAGAACAGCCTGAGCAACATGGTGAAACCCCATCTCTATGAAAATTACAAAAAATTACCCAGGCACGATGGTGAGTGCCTACAGTCTCAGCTACTTCAGGTGGGGGGACTGAGGTGGGAGGATTGCTTGAGCCTGGGAGGTCAAGGCTGTAGTGAGCGGAGATCATGCCACTGCACTCCAGCCTGGGTGACAAAGTGAGTCCCTGTCTCACACACACACAAAAGATTTATCTTGCTCTTTTTTAAATGAAAGTGAATGCATTTTATTTTTTAAGTAACAAAATATAATTTATAATTAAATGCAGTACTTCTCAGAACCAAGGAGAGTGAATCAAGTATTGGTTTCTGTTGTAATTTTCCCAAAAAAATTGTAAGGCAGTGTAATACACCCATCATTTCACATTTCACTTCTGCAGCACAAGACTATCACTTAGAACATATTTGAAGTTTTTGTTTTCTTCAACTTTTAAGTTCTGGGGTACATGTGCAGGCTGTGCAGGTTTGTTACATAGGTAAACGTGTGTCATGGTTATTTGCTTCACAGATCAACACATCAGCCAGGAATTAAGCCCAGCATTCATTAGCTATTCTTTCTGGTGCTCTCCCTACCCCCATCCCCCACTGACAGGCCCCAGTGTGTGTTGTTTCTTGCTATGTCCATGTGCTCTCATTGTTCAGCTCCCACTTATAAGTGAGAACGTGCAGCCTTTGGTTTTCTCTTCCTGCATTAGTTTGCTGAGTACAACAGCTCCCAGCTCCATCCATATCCCTGCAAAGGACACGATCTTGTTCCTTTTTATGGCTGCATAGTATTCCATGAGTTATCTCTCTAAAACATAAAACGTATCATGTCACTGTTATTTTTAAATTCTTTTGATTATTCTCAGTTGCCTTCAGGATAAATCCAAATATTTTAGCATGGCATACCAAGTCCTTTCAAGATCTAGCTACCGCCTACCTCTTCAGCTTTATCTGTGGCTACTCTTTCTTCATACTCTAAGCATTGAAAACCTTACAGACCCCTGGCATCCTCCTTGCTTTATGTTATCTCCAGACTTTCATAAAAGCTTCTTTTACTACCTGGAATACATATCATTCTCATTTAACATGAATAACTTATATTTCCCACTTAAAACTCAGCACAGGAAGCTTCTTCCAGGAAGCTTTACTTGATCCTTTACTTTGAGATAGATGTTCTTTCTGTTGCTCCTTTGCCACCCTCTGCATATCTCTAGCACAGCACTTACATTGACTTATATCTATATATATGACTGCCTCTCCAACAATACTGAAACCCTTGAAAACCAAGATTTGTCTATTCATTTTATTGTCTCCCTAGTGCCTAGCATTATACCTACCTGGCACATAGAAGGTAATCAAATTTTTTGAATGAATGGTTCAGTAAATGAGAGCCTCACTCCTACCTTCAATTTAATCTGCAAAGTTATAATTCTCCTCCTTTCATACCTTCCCTTTCTCATGAGTCAGACATTTCTCATTTTAGGTTTAATGTCTCTTTTTAAAGACTTATATCTTGAAGGTTTCCATTAACAATAAACTTAAAACTATACACACACACAAACATACACACACTATACACACACCCACACAAATATATATATACTTACACACATACATATATATTTGTAGATGCTTTATGTTATTGAAACACTCATTAATTAAGAGTTCACATATGCTTTTGAAGCTTTAATTCTGAGCAGGGAAGAAATGTTCTTCTTTTTGGTGGAAAATTCACTTATTTCTTTCAAGAACACTCTAAAATGTGTATTTCTTTCAGTTTATTTTTGAACAATGCAAAGAAAGAAATTTAATATTTTCTATGTAAAACAATGTGAATATAACATTTTCTATATCATAATTGATAATTATATAAAACAGGAGACATTAAAATAATTTATTCATGCAAAAGATTTATATAAATTCTAAGTGGCAATATAAAGCAATAATATAAAATAATTCACTTCAGAGGATTGGTCCAAGATGGCCAAATAGGAATAGCTCCAGTCTGCAGTTCCCAGCGTGATCAACGCAGAAGACAGGTGATTTCTGCATTTCCAACTGAGGTACCTGGTTCATCTCCTTGGAACTGGTCAGACAGTGGGTACAGCCCACAGAGGGTGAGCCAAAGCAGGGTGGGGCATCCCCTCACCCGGGAAGTGCAAGGGGTCAGGCGATTTACCTTTCCTAGCCAAGGGAAGCCATGACAGACTGTACTGGGAAAATCGGGACACTGCCACCTAAACACTGTGCTTTTCCAACGGTCTTAGCAAATGGCACACCAGGAGATTATATCCCGCACCTAGCTCAGCGGGTCCCATACCCATGGAGCCTTGGTCACTGCTAGTCTGAGATTGAACTGCGAGGTGGCAAGCCTGGCTGAGGGAGGGGTGTCCACCATTGCTGAGGCTTGAGTAGGTATACAAAGAGGCCAGGAAGCTCGAACTGGGTGGAGCCCACCGCAGCTCAACAAGGTCTACCTGCCTTTGAAGACCCCATCTCTAAGGGCAGGGCATAGCTGAACAAATGGCAGCAGAAACTTCTGCCAACTTAAATGTCCCTGTCTGACAGCTCTGAAGAGAGCAGTGGTTCTCCCAGCATGGTATTTGAGCTCTGAGAATGGACAGACTGCCTCCTCATGTGGGTCCTGACCCTCATGTAGCCTAACTTGGAGACAACTCCCAGTAGGGGCCGACTGACAGTTCATACAGCTGGGTGCCCCTCTGAGACAAAGCTTCCAGAGAAAGTATCAGGCTGCAATATTTGCTGTTTTGCAGCCTTCGCTGGTGATACCCAGGCAAACAGCATCTGGAGTGGACCTCCAGCAAACTCCAACAGACCTGCAGCTGAGGGACCTGACTGTTAGAAGGAAAACTAAAAAACAGAAAGGAATAGCATCAACATCAAGAAAAAGGATATCCACACCAAAACTCCATCTGTAGGTCACCATCATCAAAGACCAAACGTAGATAAAACCAGAAAAATGGGGAGAAACCAGAGTAGAAAAGCTGAAAATTCTAAAAACCAGAGCGCCCCTTCTCGTCCAAAGGATTGCAGCTCCTTGCCAGTGACAGAACAAAGCTGGAAGGAGAATGACTTTGACGAGTTGACAGAAGTAGGCTTCAGAAAGTCGGTAATAACAAACTTCTCCGAGTTAAAGGAGGCTGTTCGAACCCATCGCAAGGAAGCTAAAAACCTTGGAAAAAGATTAGATGAAGGACTAACTAGAATAAGCAGCATAAAGAAGACCTTAAGTGACCTGATGGAGCTGAAAACCATGGCATGAGAACTACGTGATGCATGAACAAGATTCAATATCCGATTTGATCAAGTGGAAGAAAGGGTATCAGTGACTGAAGACCAAATTAATGAAATGAAGTGAGAAGAGAAGTTTAGAGAAAAAAGAGTAAAAAGAAATGAACAAAACCTCCAAGAAATATGGGACTAGGTGAAAAGACCAAATCTACATTTGATTGGTGTACTGAAAGTGAGAGGGACAATGGAACCAAGCTGGAAAACACTCTTCAGGATGTTATCCAGGAGAACTTCCCCAACCTAGCAAGGCCTGCCAACATTCAAATTCAGGAAATACAGAGAATGCCACAAAGATACTCCTTGAGAAGAGCAACCCCAAGACACATAATTGTCAGGTCCACCAAGGTTGAAATGAAGGAAAAAATGTTAAGGGCAGCCAGAGAGAAAGGTCGGGTTACCCACAAAGGGAAGCCCATCAGACTAACAGCGGATCTCTCAGCAGAAACTCTACAAGCCAGAAGAGAGTGGGGGCCTATATTCAATATTCTTAAAGAAAAGAATTTGCAACCCAGAATTTCATATCCAGCCAAAATAGGCTTCATAAGTGAAGGAGAAATAAAATCCTTTACAGACAAGCAAATGATGAGAGATTTTGTCACCACCAGGCCTGCCTTACAAGAGCTCTTGAAGGAAGCACTAAACATGGAAAGGGAGAACTGGTACCAGCCACTGCAAAAACATACCAAATTATAAAGACCATTGAAGCTAGGAAAAAAACACATCAACTAATGGGCAAAATAATCAGCTAACATCATAATGACAGGATCAAATTCACCCATAAAAAAATTAACTTTAAATGTAAATGGACTAAATAGTCCAAGTAAAAGACACAGACTGGCAAATTGGATAAAGAGTCAAGACCCATCAGTTTGCTGTATTCAGGAGACACATCTCACATGCAGAGACACACATAGGCTCAAAATAAAGGAATGGAGGAAGATCTAGCAAGCAAACGGAAAGCAAAAAAAAATAAATAAAAATAAAAAAGCAGGGGTTGCAATCTTAGTCTCTGATAAAACAGGCTTTAAACCAACAAAGCTCAAAAGAGACAAAGAAGGCCATTGCATGATGATAAGGGGATCAATTCAACAAGAAGAGCTAACTATCCTAAAAATATATGCAACCAATATAGGAGCACCCAGATTCATAAAGCAAGTCCTTAGAGACCTACAAAGAGATTTACACCCCTACACAATAATGATAGACTTTAACACCCCACTGTCAACATTAGACAGATCAACAAGACAGAAGGTTAATAAAGATATCCAGGACTTGAACTCAGTTTTGCACCAAACTGACCTAATAGACATCTACAGAACTCTCCACCCCAAATCAACAAAATATGCATTCTTCTCAGCACATCACACTTATTCCAAAACTGACCACACAGTTGGAAGTAAAGCACTCCTCAGCAAATGTACAAGAACAGAAATCACAACAAATTGTCTCTGAGACCACAGTGCAATCAAATTAGAACTCAGGATTAAGAAACTCACTCAAACCTGCACAACTGCATGGAAATTGAGCAATCTGCTCCTAAATGACTACTGAGTAAATAACAAAATGAAGGCAGAGAAAAAGATGTTCTTTGAAACCAATGAGAACAAAGACATAACATACCAGAGTCTCTGGGACACATTTAAAGCAGTGTGTAGAGGGAAATTTATAACACTAAATGCCCACAAGAGAAAGCAGGAAAGATCTAAAATCGACACCCTAACATCACAATTAAAAGAACTAGAGAAGCAAGAGCAAACAAATTCAAAAGCTAGCACAAGGTAAGAAA
>NW_012120766.1:266558-267058 GCF_000951035.1 Colobus angolensis palliatus | reverse complement strand
AGGCCAGCATCATCCTGATACCAAAGCCTGGCAGAGACACAACAAAAAAAGAGAATTTTAGACCAATATCCCTGATGAACATTGATGTGAAAATCCTCAATAAAATACTGGCAAAACAAATCCAGCAGCACATCAAAAAGTTTATCCACCACGATCAAGTTAGCTTCATCCCTGGGATGCAAGGGTGGTTCAACACACACAAATCAATAAACAATCCATCACATAAACAGAACCAAAGACAAAAACCACATGTTTATCTCAATAGATGCAGAAAAGCCCTTTGAGAAAATTCAACATCCCTTCATGGTAAAATCTCTCAATAAACCAGGTACTGATGGAACGTATCTCAAAATAATAAGAGCTATTTATGACAAACCCATCACCAATATCATACTGAATGATCACAAACTGGAAGCATTCCCTTTGAAAACTGGCACAAGACAGGGATGCCCTCTCTCACCACTCCTATTCAACATAGTGTTGGAAGTTCTGGCCAGGGC
>NW_012120766.1:265084-265711 GCF_000951035.1 Colobus angolensis palliatus | reverse complement strand
CTTACAAGGGATGTGAAGGACCTGTTCAAGGAGAACTACAAACCACTGCTCAACAAAATAAAAGAGGACACAAACAAATGGAAGAACATTCCATGTTCATGGATAGCAAGAATCAATATTGTGAAAATGGCCATTCTGCACAGGGTAATTTATAGATTCAATGCCATCCCCATCAAGCTACTAATAACTTTCTTCACAGACTTGGAAAAAACTACTTTGCCAAGACAATCCTAAGCAAAAAGAACAAAGCTGGAGGCATCATGCTATTTGACTTCAAACTATACTACAAGGCTACAGTAATCAAAACAGCATGACACTGGTACCAAAACAGAGATATGGACCAATGAAACAGAGCAGAGGCCTCAGAAATAACACCACACATCTACAACCATCTGATCTTTGACAAACCCGACAAAAATGAGAAATGGGGAAAGGATACCCTTTTTAATAAATCGTTCTGGGAAAACTGGCTAGCCATGTGTAGAAAGCTGAAACTGGATCCCTTCCTTACACCTTATACAAAAATTAATTCAAGATGGATTAAGGACTTAAATGTTAGACCTAAAACCATAAAAACCCTAGAAGAAAACCTAGGCAATACCATTCAGGACATAGGCATGGGCAAGG
>NW_012120766.1:237819-264439 GCF_000951035.1 Colobus angolensis palliatus | reverse complement strand
AGGCATGGGCAAGGACTTCATGATTAAAACCCCAAAAGCAATAGCAACAAAAGCCAAAATTCACAAATGAGATCTAATTAAACTGAGGAGCTTCTGCACAGCAAAAGAAACTACCTTCAGAGTGAACAGGCAACCTACAGAATGAAAGAAAATTTTTGCAATCTACCCATCTGACAAAGGGCTAATATACAGAATCTACAAAGAACTTAAACAAATTTACAAAAGAAAAATCAAATGACCCCATTGAAAAGTGGGCAAAGTATATGAACAGATACTTTTCAAAAGAAGACACTTATGCAGCCAACAGACACATGAAAAAATGCTTATCATCACTGGTCATCAGAGAAATGCAAATCAAAACCATAATGAGAAACCATCTCACACCAGTTAGAATGGTGATCATTAAAAATCAGGAAACAACAGATGCTGGAGAGGATGTGGAGAAATAGGAACGCTTTTACACTGTTGGTGGGATTTTAAATTAGTTCAACCATTGTGGAAGACAGTGTGGCGATTCCTCAAGGATCTAGAACTAGAAATATCATTTGACCCAGCCATCCCATTACTGGGTATATACCCAAAGGATTATAAATCATGCTACTATAAAGACACATGCACACGGATGTTTATTGCGGCACTATTCAGAACAGCAAAGACTTGGAACCAATGCAAATGTCCCTCAATGATACACTGTATTACAAAAATGTGGCACATATACACCATGAAATACTATGCAGCCATAAAAAAGGATGAGTTCATGTCCTTTGTAGCGACATGGATGAAGCTGGAAACCATCATTCTGAGCAGACTATCACAAGGACAGAAAACCAAACACTGCATGTTCTCACTCATGGGTGGGAATTGAACAATGAGAACACTTGGACACAGGGCAGGGAACATCACACACTGGGGCTTGTCGTGGGATCTGGGGTGGGAAAGGGATAGCATTAGGAGAAATATGTAATGTAAATGATGAGTTAATGGGTGCAGCACACCAACATGAGACATGTATACATATGTAACAAACCTGCATGTTGTGCACATGTACCCTAGAACTTAAAGTATAATAAAAAATAATAATAATTCACTTCATGCGTTGGTAGTCTTTTGGGTTGAGAAAGTCCAGTAACAAAATAGATTTTGTGTTATTTGCCAACAGGATATGGAGCAAGTTAAGAGAATTAGATCACAAAGGGTTAAAATTGTAAGCTGTTTCATTTTACAAATGGAAAGAATGAGGTACAGAGAAGTTAATGCCTTCATCCAAATCACATGGCTTAGAATAGAGACAAAACTAAAGCTAAACTAACATTCCTTGGTTCTTGGACCTGATACTATGAATAATAATACAACCTACATTTATATAGTGCTTTAGAGTTTAAAAAGGACTTTCAGATACATTATCTTCTTTGATCCTCAGAGTCATCTTTGAGGTAAGGCAAATATTATCCCTGATTTACAGATGAGAAAACAGGAGTGGGGTGAAGCGAGGTGGTAGAGGATTAGGCTCAAAGATATTAAGTAACCTCCTAAAAACATATAACTAGTAAAGTATTGAGTAGGGAAGAGGATTCAAGTCTTTTGTCTATAAATTATACACTAGATCACAGTATATTGCATAGGACTGTGAATTAACTGCAAGTTAGTGACAAGAATTTAACTGTTTATTTTTATTCTTTCCTTTTTGCAAAATAATACATTAAAATTATATGATGGCCGACTTCAAGGAAGTTGAGTTGATAAATTAAAATATTCCCTGAGTCAGTTTTCCAGTGTTTCAAAGTAACTTTCAATTTTGATACATGAGTCATTCTACGTACAGTGAATACATTTCCTATAATGGTATATGTCAGCTTACCCAAAATGGGGTGGAAGGGGTGTGGTGGGAGGGTAAAATTTCTGATGAAAGGAATAAAGGCCGTCATTTGGTACTTCAATTCCTGGAGGCTGGTTCAAGTCCTGGGCAATTTACTAGGTACCTAATTTGTGCTAGGGATTCTGAGGGCTACAAAATTTTGATAAGATGTGGTTGCTGCTCCTTGAGAATTTTACACCCTGGTTGGACTATCCAAATCAATAGGCATAAAACATTATACAAAAAATACTAAAGTGGTGCAGTTTATAATCCATAGAAAAGAAGATCAGTAGGGCTAGAGTAGCTAGAGATTGTCTCATTACACTGAAAGTGGCAGTATAGGTAGTGGTAAAATGCACAAACTCTGGTGCTAGATTTTTTAACTTCAATTTGATTTTTACTACTTACTCTGTGGCCTTAGGCAAGTTATTTTAACCTCTTCTGTGCCTCAGGTTCCTCACCAATATTATACAATTATTGGTAGGATTAAATGAATTAATATGTTTATAATGTTTAGAAAAATTTCTGGTACCCAATGCTTTATATGGGAGTAAAACATAAATAAAATAATTAATAATCTGGATCCACAGGAAGGACTGACAAAAGCAGGAAAGGCTGAAGCTAGGGAGACCAAATGAGAAGCTGTTGCAGTAATCTAGGCTGGGGTGATGGAAGATAAGGAAGATGTAACAGATAAAAAGCTCAAAGGAAAGATGGGCTCCTTTGGAGGTGGATTGCAGATACAGAAGAGGAGGAAGAGCCTGAAATGTATTGTGGTCTGCATTTATCCTCAGATGAACTCTTGTGAAGTTAGGTCAATTCTGGGACCTTCGAGATCATTTAGGGTTTGCTGGGCCTGTACTGAAAAAGACCTGAAATCCTTTTAGGCCCTAAAGAGCTCTTCTGGATCAAGGGTAACACAGGATTACAATGAGTAAAGCATAATTTGCATTCCCTGGGATCCATCACTGGCCGGGGAATTCTTTACCCTGAGATTGACTAAGTACTCTTAGAAGACAGATCATAATTCATAAATAATTAAACGTGGAAATTTCAGACACTGCTTAGCAATGGATCACATATTTGGTAAGGATTTTAATAGAATGATTCAATAATGGATTGTGTATATATATTTAAAATTTGTTTTTCATATGAAATCTATACAGTGAATGGTATGGTGCTATAGATGTTTGTTTAAGCAAATTCCTATGGGCTCATCATAGATTGACTTAAGTTCTCATGTGTTCAGAGTTTATAAGTTGTATCTACCATTTACCCCATTTACATAAGGCAATGGACAAGTCTATCACTCTTCTCTGTCTCTTACACACACACACACACACACACACGAGCACACACACACTTTCCCATGTGCTTTTAACCTTCAAGTGGAAGAAAAAAAAGGGCATACTTAAGATTAAAGCAATACAGTGTTCTTTGTGCTTTTGATTGCACATTTTGCCTGGCCCAGTACTACTCAGTGTAATTGTCATTTCTCAAGGAAGGTACCCACATTTCCACATTAAAACTAAAACAAAAATAAATTAGATATCTTTGTTATACTCTCTCATACCATCCTGTGGTTCTTCTTCATGGTACTTATTGTACCTTTTCACTAAATAGATAGGTATATATAATTTAATGTCTGTGTACCATGTATCTCCAATGCATAAAATGATGTCTGGCATGAGCTGGATGGTCCCTGGATAGCCTTGGCCAACCCAGTCTCTTCTTCTTTTTCTTGCCTATAGTTCTCAAAATAACTATAAAGTACATTGGGTATGCAATATCCTAACATAAGGAAGAACTGCCTGAAACAGCTTGGGTCTTATTCCTGTCTCTCCTTGAGTTAGGGAGAAACTGCCCTGTACAGTCTGGTCTTGGTTCCTTTCACCTCTGGAAGCAGGATGTCATTAAAAACTTTTCTCAATTATTCATATTACTCCTGAGGTATAAAACCCAGGGTAGACATCCTTTAGGGGTCCCTCAGCTGTGGTACAAATGGGGCATGTGCAGTCAAGACTCCATCCACCCTGGGTAGATTTATTGAGCCTTGGGGAACCAGCTCACAATGGATCCAAAGGCTTCTCCTGTCCCTTGCTTACTATCTATAAGTAATAAATCTGCTTCATATAACTTGTTGTATGTGTGTTCTCATTGAACTCAGGCAATAAATAAAGCTGCAGCCCAAAATGCAGTGGGCAGAAAGATTTGGACTCCTATTCCTGATGGTTGGCATAGTGATGATTTTGCTACCCTCCACACAGTGGGAATCTTCTCTTTGGGTTACTTATTAGTGAACCTGCTTCACAACACATAGGTGCTAAGCACATATTTGTTTAATGAACAAAATGGAGAGGAAAGCTAGCATTTACTGATCACCTAGCACCATGCTAAATATTTTATATGTAAACTCGCATTTGTTCTTCACAATAGTTCTGTGAGGAAGGTATTATTACTATCATTTTAAAGATGAGAAAACTGAAGTTCAGAAAGATTAAGTAGCTTTTCTAATGTCACAGAATTATTAAATGGCAATGCCAGAATTCAAACTGAGGACTGTTTGACTTCAAAGCTAATGCTCTTCACTCTACTCCATAGTTTCAATATCTGCTTAATGTAACTTCTCCATTGAATCTGTGATGTAAAAATATGCCTGGGGGTAATATTAAAAAGTGACAAAACAAAGGAATGAAGCAGAATATTCAAAGCTTAAATAGCTCCACATCAATTTCTAATATCTAATTATCACAAAGAAAGTTGGACCGTAAACAACTATCCAAATGTATTTTTGTAGGCTAGCATATTTATAAATCATGGAGTCAATAACACAGCCCTTGACTTTTTAAAATAATTATTTTATTTTCCATAATTTAAAAAAGTTAATGTAATATATACTTCTAACTTAAAAAATGCAGAAGTATGAAAAGTAAAACCCCAAATCATTTACCCTGTCACCATCCTACTCTTCAGTGGTAACCAGAGTTAACAGTTTGCTGTGCTGTGTCCATGCTTTTATTGTTTCTGAAAAATTATCAGCTATTTTTATTAAAAGACTGATATGATATCAGTTGGCAGTTACTATGACAGGGAAACCAGGAGTAGGTAAATGTTTTCATTTAGTGCTTGTGTTCTTAGAGGATGTTTCTTTGTAATCATTGATATTCAGGGTTCAAAGGGTCATGCAGAGTTCATGTGATCCCTCCAACTTTAGAAGACTGTTTCTTAAAGAGTATCTGCACAGCAAAAGAAACTATCAACAGAGTAAACAGACAACCTACAGAATGGGAGAAAATATTTGCAAACGATGCATCCAGCAAAGGTCTAAGATTCAGAATCCATAAGGAACTTAAACAAATTAACAAGTAAAAAACAAAACAACACCCCCGTTGAAAAGTGGGCAAAGGACATGAACTGACACTTTTCTTTTATTTTTTAATTTTTATTATTATACTTTAAGTTCTAGGGTACATATACACAACGTGCAGGCTTGTTACATATGTATACACGTGCCTTGTTGGTGGGCTGCACCCGTTAACTCTTTGTTTACATTAGGTATATCTCCTAATGCTATCCCTACCCCCTCCCCCACCCCACAACGGGCCCCAGTGTTTGAGGATCCCCACCCTGTGTCCAAGTGTTCTCATTGTTCAATTCCCACCTATGAGTGAGAACATGTGGTGTTTGGTTTTCTGTCCTTGCAATAATTTGCTCGGAATGATGGTTTCCAGCTTCATCCATGTCACTACAAAGGACATGTACTCATCCTTTTTTATGGCTGCATAGTATTCCATGGTGTATATGTGCCACATTTTCTTAATCCAGTCTGATAGACATTTAGGTTGGTTCTAAGTCTTTGCTATTCTGAATAGTGCCACAATAAACGTATGTGTGCATGTGTCTTTATGGCAGCATGATTTACAATCCTTTGGGTATATGCCCAGTAATGGGATGGTTGGGTCAAATGGTATTTCTAGTTCTAGATCCTTGAGGAATCGCCACACTGTCTTTCACAATGGTTGAACTAGTTTACATTCCCACCAACAGTGTAAAAGCCTTATTATTTCTCCACATCCTCTCCAGCACCTGTTGTTTCCTGACTTTTTAATGATCGCCATTCTAACTGGTGTGAGATGGTTTCTCATTGTGGTTTTGATTTGCATTTCTCTGACGGCCAGTGATGATGAGCATGTTTTTCATGTGTAACAGACACTTTTCAAAAGAAGACATACATATGGGCAACAAGCATATGAAAATATGCTTGATATCACTGATCATTAGAAAAATACAAATCAAAACCACAATGAGATACCATCTCACACCAGGCAGAATAGCTATAATTAAAAAGTCAAAAAATAACAGATACTGGTGAGGTTGTCAGGGAAAGGAAACATACACTCCTGGTGAGAATGTAAGTTAATTTAGCCACTGTAGAAAGCAGTGTTGAGATTTCTCAAAGATTTTAAAACAGAATATCCATTTGATCCAACAATCCCATTATTGGGTATATACCCAAAATAATATAAATTATTCTACCATATAGACATGTGCATGCATATGTTCGTTGTAGCGCTATTCACAATAGCAAAGGCATGGAATCAATCTAAATGCCCATCAATGGTGGGCTGGATAAAGAAAATGTGATATATATGCATCATGGAATTCTATGCATTCATAAAAAACAATGGAATCATGCCAGCTGCAGCAACATTGATGTAGCTGGAGGCCATTATCCTAAGCAAATTAATGCAGGAACAGAAAACCAAATACCTCATGTTCTCACTTATTAGTGGGGGCTAAACATTGAATACACACAAGCACAAACAAGAAAACAATAGACACCGGGGCCTACTTGAGGGCAAAGTGTGGTGAGTGGGTGGGGATTAAAAAACTACCTATCAATTACTATGCTTATCACCTGGGCAACAAAATAATTTGTACACCCAACTCCTGCAACATACAGTTTACCCATGTAACAAACCTGCACAGGTACCCCCACAAACCTAAAATAAAAGTTGTAGGGAAAAAGAAAACTTTATTTCTTCTTCTATTCTTTTCTTTGGTATATTTATTTATTTGTTCTAATATGAATCGAGTGCTTACAATATGCCAGGCACTGGGAATACCATGGTGAGCAACACAGGCAGGGTCCCAACTCTCATTATAGGTTAGAGGGAAGACAGAAGTGTACAATTTTAACTCATGGTGATCAATAGTATGACAGAATGTGATTCTTAAACTTCAGAGTGTTGGGATGCATGTTAAATTTGCAGAATGGCCCTACACCAAATCCACTGAATCAGAATACCTGGAGGGTGGATCCCAAGAATCTACATTTTAATAAGCTCCACAGGTGGTTCTAATGTGGATGTTGTCTTTTGGCAGTTTGTAGAAGAACAGGGTGCAAAGGAAAGTGTATGGTGGGCAGCTTTGACGTCTGCAAAAAGTTACATCTAAATTGAGATGAACAACAAGTAAGAATTAACTAGACAGTTGAAAGTTGGGGGTTGGGAGGTAAATAAGAGCATATCAAGAAGAAAAACTTGCCTGAATATGAGAGAGAGAGAGAGAGAGTGCCTGCACTCAGAAATTGAAAGAAGTTTAATATGTCTAAATAGTTGAGGGTTTTTTTTTTTAACTTATTTAGTTATTTTTAAACTGACAAATGACAATTTGTATGTATCTATGGTGCACAACACGATGTTTTGATATATGTATATATTGGAATGATTAAATCATGCTAATTAACATATCCATCACCTCACATCCTTCTCATTTTTTTGTGGTGAGGGCATTTAAAATCTACTCTCTTAGTAATTTTCACATATACTATACATGATTATTATTTATAGTTAGCATGCTGTACAATAGATCACCAGAACTTATTCCTCCTGTCTAACCAAAACGTTTTACCCTTTAAGCAACTCCCCATTCCCCACCCCCACATAGAATTTAAGGTGGGTAGGGGGCAGGAGAGTGGTCGACAAGACGCCCCCCATGGAGAAGGTAGTTCAAGATGGTAACCAACACTGGTACCATAGGGATCTTTAAGACTTAAGGGAGGTGTGCAGGAGAAGGAGGTCAAGAAGATTAAGAAGGACCATTCAATCATTTTCTGTCATATTCTTGGTCAATTAGCTATTTCTTGTTAATACACATGTATTTATATATTATATACATACATATATATATTTATATATACATATTATTCTCTCTCTAAATATAATTCATCTACTATGTACCCACAAAAAAAAATAAAATAAATAATATAACAATCCCTTACATTTGCACTTTCTTATACATTTTTTCATCTGAATGGATCCCCACAAAAAATCTATGAGGTAGATTGGGCAAGTGTTATCATTTCCATTTTACAGATAAAACATCTGAAGTTCATGTAAGTTAAGGTTCTTAAGATCTCAAAGTTACTAAGAAGCACAGAGCTAATTCTTTACAATTTTTTATGTTTGTTAT
Organism: Colobus angolensis palliatus; assembly: GCF_000951035.1. NCBI lineage: Eukaryota > Metazoa > Chordata > Mammalia > Primates > Cercopithecidae > Colobus > Colobus angolensis. Next base: position 256,110 of record NW_012120766.1, on the reverse strand, counting down.
GTTTTGCTTTTTATTTTGCTTTCGCCCAGTTCATTGTTCTTCTACTACCTCTTTCCATATTTGACAGCATCTTGAATTCTGAGATTATCCTACAAGATTTTATATACTCCAGCCAACTGAAGGCCATTACAATGTTGGGAGTATCATCACCATAGGTGACAATTCAAAAGGTCTCAGGTCAATTTAAGCAGGACCCCATTTGTCTTCACCCCTCGCTATGACAGACAACTCTAAATATTTTTTGTAATAGAAAGGCTCATAGATGAAAAGGAATGTCTTCAAGTATACGTTGCTAAATCACTAGCATCTAATGAGTACTTATTAACTAAGCACAATATTTACAGTAAAAACCTTCTCGATAATGTTTCAAGATATTACACAAGATAGTTTATGGCTATGATTTTTCAAGTTCCAAAGTTTAAATGAAGCAGGATTCTCTCATCAACCACCATTAACATAAACTCCATTTCTGGAAATGCGGTTCCTCTAACTTTGTTTCCTGCTATGTTGGATGTTTCCTAATAATCCCAAAGTAAACCAATTTCTCAATTTCATCAAACTTGTTAGCTCTTTTTGGTCCCTTTCATCCCAAAATTATATTCCTCTGAAAAGTTTTTAAATTTCCCTCTCAATTTCTCCACAAATATCACTTCTTCATTGGAAGTAGAGAAAGACTGGCATTGTTCCTCTTTAGGAGCTGGGATTTCCTTCTAAACTGGGGACATTCCAGAAAGACAGTATGTAAATAGTCAAAGGTTAGTAAGATTTGTGAGTACGAATAAAGGGAATATAAACATTTCTCTGGGGTCACATCTGTAGTATCTGCCCCATTTCACCTCAGCCATACCCTGGAGAGACAAGCTTTCTCAAAGTACTAGCACAGGGACAGGGATATTTGAAGAGACTGAAACAACAAGATTATAGTAATATTTAGTTGGGTTACTAGGCAGTTTAAAAGGAGGACTATTTGAAGGAGAAAAAGAAGGATTTAAATTAAAGTTCTTAATAGTTAAGACTCAAAGTGAGAACAAGTTACTTCATAAATATATCCTGAATTGTCCTATTCTAGTACTTGAACTTTTTTTTACTTTAGCCTTTTATTTGCTTAATTTAAAAATACACTAAACTTCATTACTCTTGGTTAACAAAATAAAATAAAAATACTTAGATATTTTAAGTTTCATTAATTGTTACTAATGGTATCCAAAATCCTTTTTAAGGATAGCTTTCTCCACCAGTTTCCTCTGATTCTCCTTAAAATATTTGAAGAGCTAAAGTAAAACCAGATTTTTTAAACATAAAAAGTATGCTCTAACTTGGCATTCCCTGACTTATATATCAAATGCAAGGTATTTAAAGCATCTTAAATAGGGCTGTTTTCTAGGCATTGTCAATTGATATTTTTACAAAAAGTCTCTAGAGTTTCCAAGAGATATTTAAAGCAATATTTATTTTAAAATGTATTATACAAATATGTTTCCTGGAACATTGTTTAATGCCACAAAATGGGAAATAATTAAAATGCACATCAAATATGAGCTTGATTAAATAAATGAAAACATACACTTAAGCAGTGAATTGACAGCATCTGATTCAGAGCAGTGGACTCTGGAGTCACACTAGTTCTGGATCTGGAATCTGGCTCAATCATTTTGAAGGTTTGTAATCATGGGCACACGATGTCTACTTTTTCCCCAATACTTCAGTTAAATAAAGTTGCTTACCACGCACCAGCTTTGTATTTACGGTAGCGTATTTGGGGGCATGAAAGTGAAGGGATGAGGATCACATGTGAGCAGAGGTGCTGGAAGAGGACAACAGTGACAGGAGCTGCACCCACGCACTGTAGCTTCTCTAAGCCTCAGTTTACTTACCTGTGAAATTGGGGTCCTTATGCCTAATTCATTGTGATGAATAAATGGGATTATGTATAAAAAGCATTTGCCATAGTACCTGGCACTTGATTAATGTTCAGCATTGCCTCAAACAGCTTGGCACATAGTTAATGTTTAATAAGTATTTGTTGAATGATAATAGTTTTTTGAAATATTATAGGTAATGCTATGGATCTGTGGAAGACTAATGATAAATATATGTGTATATTTGCTTATAAAAATTTGTTTAATTAACTTCAGTTGACAAAATTTGTATATATTTATCATGTACAACATGCTATTTTGAAGTATGTATCCATTGTGAAATAGCTAAATCAAGCTAATCAACATGTATTACCTCAGATTCTTATCATTTTTGTGATAAGAACACTGAAAATCTACTCCCAGTGATTTTTAAGAATACAATATATTTTTCAGTGAAAAAAAGATAGTAACTATGACTCCAATTTTATTTAAAAATTCATTCTATATATTTAAAAAGAAAAGAGTAGAAGGATAGTCACTGAAAAGTAAATAGTGGTTATCTCCAGATATGATTCTAAGCAATTTTTCATTTCTATTTTATGTGTTTTGCAAGTGACCTAAATGTCTTCCAATCTTCTGGAGTCACTTATTTTTGTAATAACAAAATGTCTTGAGTTTCCATCCCAGGTAACAGGATTTATTCTCTTTACTCAGCCTTCCTTCTCCAGGGCTACCTTCTTCTTATGAGCCTGTTCATGAGTCAGTCCAGGCTACAGTCCCTGGGTTCAGTTCCTGTGGCTGTTGTCCTCTTTCAGCACCTCTGCTCACATGTGCTCCTCATCCCTTCACTTTCATGCCCCCAAATGCATTACCGCAAATACAACACTGGTGTGTGGTAAGCAACTTTAAAGTATTGGGGAAAAGATAGACGTATTTCCATATAACACAAAACAGGAAACCATTTAAACTGAATGTTGACTTCTTAAAGATAACCTTTTATTGGCTGTTTTTTGCCCTAGGCCTCAGCCTACTACCAGTTTTGCCAGGTTCTGCTCCTCATGCCAAGAGCTCTGACCTTACATTTAACCCCTCTTCTCTTGGTTCCTGGGATCCTCAGCCTCTTTCTCTAGACTGCACTCTGGGGAAAAAAAAAAAGTTAAGTTCTTCTTTTTATTTGCAAAGCAGTTTCATTCTCAGCCCTTATTCCAGACTAGCCCCCAGATCCATCTTGCCTTTCACAAAAGGTTACTGTTGGATAACTTTTATAAACAAAAAGTCTTCTGTCCCTGATCTCCACTCTTAGCTAAGCAAAGAGACAGCAAAATCAAAGAGATAGATTTTCCCTTAATTGGAAATTCGCTGATGATATCTGGAAAAGAAGAAGATTCAAATTCTTGAGTGTGTTTTTTTCCAATTACAACAAACTCTAGAGGTAATTTTCTGTCAACCTGTCATAGGTATCTTCTACAATGAACATGCATTCTTTAATAAAATATAATACAGTAAATATTACTTTAAAAAGTAAGTGTTGCTTATGGATGAATGTCTCCAAAGCACTTCAAGCTCTTATTTCAGAACCTACCCCATTTGTCAGCTCTGTTCCAGTCTGGCTCCTTGCTTTAAGGTCTCCTTCCCCTAACCTTTCCTTTTCTCTCCCTTTCTCGCTCTCTTCCTTCCTGTTTGAATCTTACAGAGGTACCAAAAAAGCCTATGAACTTAAAAGGGAGAGAAAAGACAATATTGGCTCTGAGGTAAGGCGATTCTCACAAATTTAAACTCTGCTTGCTGTAGATGAAGATTATACAAATGCCTTTCTTAATCACAAGTTTTTATTTAGATGAAACCAAGCTGGAGTTGTTACCAGTGGCAAATCCATGTGGGTCTACAACAACCCCAATTCTTGCCTCCTCGGAAGAAATAATTTGACTGAGGGAAATAAGGCAGAAGGAGAGACTGAGGCAAGTTTTAGAACAGGAGGGAAAACCCCACCCCCCAGGAGTTCAGTAGGCTTAAGCAGATTCCTGCTGAGAACCTGTAAGAATCTGCATGTTCTGGGGTTGGAACACTAGGCCCCAGTGGTGTGGGTTTGCAAGTGGGATCTTCTGACCCATGGATTGCACAGTTCCATAGAAAAAGCACAATTTCCCTGGCTGGGTAGTGCACTCACTCACTGCCTCCCTTGGCTGGGAAGTGGGGGTTCCCCTTCCCCGTGTGACTCTCAGGTGGATCACTGCACCACACTGCTCTTCCTTCTCTCTGTAGGTCACACCAGCCTTCTGATAAATTTTGATGAGAGAACTTGGATACCTTAATTGTCGGTGAAAGAGTCACATGCTTATTATGTTTTTTTTAAATAGGAGCCCCCAAACGTCAGCTTCTAGTCGGCAGTCTACTGTGATTCTTAATAACTTTACAACTTTCCTGCTTTTTAAAGCCTTTAAGTTCTAGGTAAGGCCTGGGGACATGTAAAGTTAGCCATGCCCTCTAGCTATGCTGGAAGGAGTCAAGCCTTATTTGCACTTCTTTCTGGTGTCCTAGGCTCCACACTTAGCACATAATTAGAATCACTTACTTACCAGGTTTTTCACCAAAAGTAAAATTGTCTAAGAGTTAACAGTGTAACATATATTTACAACTACTGGAAAAGCAGTTTTACATGCAAGGATGCAAGGTGTGTAAGGAATGTAGAATGTGCTTTTGGTAAAAGATCTTAAGAAGACATGGGAATGTGGATTTTTTTGGCCTAATTTAAAGGGTTAAAGAATTGTTTTAAGCTAGATAGGATAAAGCTAAAGATTTGGCAAAGTTGTGGAAGGTTCGTGAAAGATTAACCTTGTAAAAGAAATTCTGCATGTGAACATATTAGCTAAAATTAAAGGGGTATTACTCAGTTCATCTGTAAATTGAACATTGGAACAAAAGCACAAGATGAATTTCTTAGAGCACTGTTCTGCTATTTGACAGAAAATTGTAAAGGGTTATAAAAGTTTTATAAGAATCCTACCTTATGGTCAAACTGATTAAGACTATAGATGTGTCTATAAGATTTTATTAGGAACTGGGTTTGACATCAATAGTACACTAATGCAAAGGTAAAATCTGGCTTACTTTAGACTGCATTTCTATAAATGTGTTATTGGTACGCATTTCAAAGTTACGCAAACCTCCTGTAATTCTGATATAACTTAGTATATGTTATGTTAAATTATTGTGTCCCACAGAGGTAACACATTTCCTTTTCAATTTTGTCTTTGACTCTTGCTGCCCTAAGACTTTTTGTTATCCACAGACAATTGTTGTCTTGTTTTTATCCTCTTTAAAATGTGGTTTTATAATCAAGCTATAGAACTTTAACAGTTGCTCTCAAATGCAGGTTTCTGATAACTTTGGAGATTGTGACATTAGAATACAGGAAAACACTGTCAGAACTCTCATGGACATGAATGTTCATGAATATCAAGCAGAACAAGACTGCATGCAGTGAACAAACAGAAGACTGAAATAATCCTTTAATGACTTTTTGCTTAAAATGTTGCTGATCCTTTTTTTCAGAGTCAAGAAAACATTTCTTTTGAGCTATTTAGAGCTTTTAACAATTGAGTACAGTATACTCTTATAAATAAAATTTGGAGCATATTAGTTCCTCTCTACCTGGTTTCTCAGTAATTTGGAAACTACTTGTGAATATTCTTAACTTATAACAATACAGTTATTTTTATAAGTGCAATAAAAATCTGTTTTCTTTTGTAATAGGACACAATTAGAGCCATTAGTTATTTTACCAAATCTTTGACTGGAACAGCATGCTTTCTTTTAAGAAATCAAATGTAACTTAGAGAGCCAATAAAAGTCCCTTGTGAAAACTGGCCTCATACCTTGTATACACAGTCCCTGTACATGGTTACTAACCTGTGGTAAGTAAAGAATGTCACTTTCTGACAGGCCCAGGGACCCCAAGTTATCTTGGGGTCTCAAGAGGAGAGGAATTTACCCAACTCATATGGTATTTGATGGCACCCACCTATGGCTGGGCTTAAGGTTTTAAAAAGTCTTATCTGAGATTTCTTATGGAACAAAGTTCCATCAAAGCCAATTTTAAAAGGGGCTTATATGGCATATATTCTTGCTGTGCTTTATGCAAATAATCAAGCCAAGTATAATAAAACTAAAGCTGATTTTGCAAAACAAATCAGTCTTATCATGATTTGTTTTTAATACAAATGAGGACAGGAGACAGAAAAATTATGTTTAAAAAAATAGTATACCTATGATTAGACTCTAGATTCATCCAGTTGTTTTTGAGTTTTTGTCTGCAATTTAGACTAATCCTGCTTATTCTTCTGAATCAACTAGTGATCTCTGCCTGCAGCTCAGAAGAAACAAAAGGGACGGATAATGCAAAAATGTGGATCAACACTCTAATTCTGGGCACATATTGAAATCAGCTAGCAACCCCATGCACCTAACTCTTAGCAGGCATGACTACAGCATGTTGGTAGCCTCAGGATTTTTTGGAGCTATCTGCAGCCTATTATTTTGGTTTGACATTCTTCCAAATAATAACCTGATTTGTCTCCTCTTGCCTTCAGGCCATCACACTCCAAATGATTCTCAGTGAGGGATATCGTCCTCTCAATATTCAAGAGTCACCCTTTTACAGAGAAACCCTAGACTACCTATCAGTGGGACACGACAGAGGCACAATTCTACCCCTGTCTCCCTTGGACCTAGCTAGATACCACTTTCACTAACCCATGGAGCCACCCTGCCCTGACAGGTAGCAAGAGTCCAAGACTCACAGAACCACCACCACCAGCCCCGCACTGTCAGAAGGAAAAAGGAAGCAGTTACAGAAGACTTACTTTCATTCATTTTCCCCAAAGAATTAGGGTCTTGAACTCTTGATGGGGGAAATGTTATAGTAGGTAGTCAGGCAGACATGAGCAGGGCAGGAGAGCCCCCCTGACCAGGAATGTCAGGCCACCATCAGGTGATGGTCAGGCAGTTGTTAACTGTTTTGCTGACATAATAATTAGTCACAGCTGGCACCAGGAAAGGCAGTCTCCCTATAGATAGAAAAACCTGAAACTGGTGATCAGCATCTTCCCAATAAGATCTCAGGAGTTGGGTGAGTGGGCTCAAGCATGCACATTAAAAGGCAAAATGGCAGAATCTAACTGGTATATGACCCTCGAGGAATATTTGGCTGGTAAGGGAAGAATGCCTCAAGTGAGCATGCATACAACTCCAGTAAACACACTGCACATGCAGCCCCTCCCAAGCGGTAGCAGACCACTGTGCATGTAGACAGCCCCGCCCAATGGAAGAATCGGTGGAAAAGGGACATAAGACCCCAGAAGTAAGCCAACATATAAAGCCCTAAGTCAAAGGTCAAACCGTGCGCTTCATCCCGCAAGTCACCTGCTTGGCCCTCTTCCAAGTGTACTTTACTTCCTTTTCTTCCCGCTCTAAAGCACTTTTTTTGAGACAGAGTCTCACTCTGTTACCCAGGCTGGAGTGCAGTGGCACGATCTCAGCTCATCGCAACCTCCGCCTCCCAGGTTTAAGCAATTCTCTTGCCACAGTCTCCTGAGTAGCTGGGATTACAGGCACCCACCACCACGCCTGGCTAATTTTTTGTATTTTTAATACAGACAGGGTTTCACCATGTTGGCCAGGCTGGTCTCAAACTCCTGACCTCTATTGATCTACCCTCTTCGGCCTCCCAGAGTGCTGGGATTACAGGCCTGAGCCACCGCACCTGGCCTCTAAAGCTTTTTAATAAACTTTCACTCCTGCTCTAAAACTTGTCTCGGTCTCTTCTTCTGCCTTATGCCCCTCAGTCTAATTCTTTCTTCTGGGAAAGCAAGAATTGAGGTTGCTGCAGACCCTTACAAATTTGCTGCAGGTAATATGCTTTGTTGTCTCATGATTTGGATACATTCTGCTACTAAAAGTATCTGGATTTTACTTAGCACCTACAGAAAAAGGGGATTGTACATATTATGGATCTCTGAGGGGTGGCTTCATATGTTATATTAATTCAAAACATTTTGCTAGAGCAGACAATGCATGTACATTTTGAAGTTTTAGAAAGAGAATTTCAGAAGTCTTGGCCTACAAAACTCACTACCTAAACTAGATCTTTAATAAAATAGTATGTTAAAACTAAAATTAGGCTTTTAAAATTTTTCTGTTAATATCTGGAATAAAGAAACTTCAAATTCAAATAACATGTATACTTTTATGAAATATAAACAAGCTTGCAATATTACTTAGATTTTTGGTTCCTACACTGGATAACACTGCCGCCTTGTGGCAATGATAGACTACTGAAGCTTTTTAAAAAATAGTTTTAAAAACTATTTTCCCTGATGGTGTATCAATTAAAGTGGATTTTTGAATGTTTGATGGAGCCAGTCTTATTCTGAGTTTCCAAGATGGGACAAATTGTTCTAATAAGGAACTTTAAGCAAAAATATATTTTGTGTATGTTCCCTTAAAAACACAAATGCATTATGTTCAAACCAAATATTATTTTAAAATAACAAAAAACAAATATCTAAATAGTCTTCAACGCATGTAAAGAAAATGCAAAATAAACTCATTAACCAATTCTAGGTTATGAAACTGCATTTTTCTAACTTTACTTATTAAAGACATCAACCAGAAACCTATTACTTGCCTCTTCCTCCAAGAAAGCAAAAGACAAACTTCATCCATTCTCACAATAAATTATGCAAATTATTAGATTTTGTAAAGTAAACAGCAAAATTACCTCATCTCTTTGCCTGCATTTCAGAAGAAAACAAAATAACTGGGTTTTCCTTGTTTTGTCTGGACTTTTAGCTGTGTGACCTATGTCAACTTACTTAACCTCTCTCGATCTGTTTCTTTACTTGAAAAATGGAGATAGGACTATCTCCTACCCCATTGGATTGTTATGAGGATTGGGTTAATACAAGTGTTCCTTAGAACCATGCCTGACACTGCAGAAATAATTCACTAAATATTAGCTCTTGTTTTCATTATAAGGTAGATGAAAAGCAGCAACATACCTACATCTAATTTGTATTAAGCTTGACATAATTCTGCGATGTGATTTGATTTGCTTGTCATGCTAAGAAGATGGGCTCTCTAGGTACAATTTATAGCTAGCATAGGCCTAATAGTGATTGGGCTCTCTAGTTTAAATTGAACGCTTCTATCTATGGGATGGGCCTTGGATACCCATCCCCATTTCTCTGTTTACTACACGTGGGGAACTGAGTTAACTTAAACTCCAGTTTATTGATAAAATGGGGAACAACGGTACATACATCATGGGGTTATTGTGATGATTAAGTGAGATAATACATGGGTAAAGCCCTTAGCACAGCTGAGACTTAGAACAGCCTCAATCAAAGTTCTCTGGTATATTTAAAAAATAAACAATATTCCATCTGAAACAATATTAGAACCAGTTATATAATATACATTATTCAGGAAGTAAGCCAGCTGTTAAAATGATGGGAGAATGAATCCTGCAGAGGAGGAGAGGTACAAGGACAAAATGCCTGACCTCACAGATATGAGGATGGAGAATGAGTAGAATGTGTTTTAAGAGGCAGGACAGAGTAATAATAAAAAGCCTGGAAAGACAGATCTGGGTCTGAATTCAGGCTCTCCACCAACTTTTACGAAGCCTTGGGGAGGTAACCAAATCTTTTGAGTCAGTTTCCTCAGAATTGGGGATAATAGTGTTGATATGGATTGAATAAGAAAATGAATCGTACATTCCACTAAGCTTAGGCCATAAAAGAACTCAGTAAATGTTAGCTGTAGTTATTATTATTACTATTATTTTTGAGATGGAATTTCACTCTTGTTGCCGAGGCTGGAGTGCAATGGTGCGATCTCAGCTCGGCTCACTGCAATCTCCATCTCCTGGGTTCAAGCAATTCTCCTGCCTCAGCCTCCCGAGTAGCTGGGATTACAGGTGTCTGCCACCATGTCCAGCTAATTTTTTGTATTTGTAGTAGACGTGGGGTTTCATTATATTGGCCAGGCTGGTCTCGAACTCCTGACCCCAGGCGATCCACCCGCCTAGGCTTTCCAAAGTGCTAGGATTACAGGCGTGAGTCACCAGGTCCAGCCCAGCTATTATTACTTTTAAAGACGTATTATCTGCATTCCAGACTTGAGCACTTCACTGGGACTGGTTTCCAGTGTAAGTGAAAAATCAGGACGGAAATAGGAATTGAATTATTTGAGGAATGGGATGTAGGGAAAGGGAGGGGAGTTGGGGCAAGTTTCTTTGAATTGGCTAAAACAGCAGGGACTCTTGAGAGTGCCAAGCATAAGCTCTGAGACTCTTTCCGGCCTCTTGCTTCACCATTTTAAGCTCTTAAGAGAGGATGAAATAAAGTTGTCAAGCGAGCCCTGCTTTGCCCCTCCCTCACCACGCGGGGGAGCACGTAGGCACTTTGATACTGGCATTGTGACTTCGGCACTATGATGCAGTGACCATGCAAGGGCAGGCTGGTGGTTATACTCCTCCAAGATCATTTTCTTCTTCCCTTTACTTCCCCGCTTTCGGCAGGGAAAGGCCAGATGACAACCTGAAACTCAGCCAAGCTTGCAGCTGTGGTCGCTGGTGAAGTCAACTCCAGCAAATCGGAGGCATTAATAACCTTCCTGAGGTGGTCCTCTCCTTTTCCAATTCCCACCTTGATAGCGGGGAGGGGGTATCTCAAAGTGGGCGAATCAAATTGAGAAGAACTGGAAACAGCCAACAACCTCCCACCACAGCACTACAGTTAAGGGATCCTGTTCCATCAACACAGCCATCAGCCAATCAGTTGTCTGCCAACTCATCATCTGCCACCCCATCCTTAGTCAATCAAGCAGGAATCAACAGGGCATGAACCAATCAGGCACGAGTCAATCAAGTTTATCAGATTCGAACCAAACCAGCATAAACCAGCCAAGCACAAGCTCACTTGGTATGAACCAAATGGACATGAACCAACAGAGTACAAGCCTACATGAAATGAACCAAGTGGACATGAAACAACCAAGCATGAGCCAAGCTGGCATGAGGCAATCAGGTACAAGCCTACCACACATAAACCAACCTGGCATGAAACAACCAGGCACGTGGCAATTAGGTAGGAGCCAACCAGGCAGGAGACAACAAGACATGTGGCCACAAAGCCTGAACCAACTATTCCTGAGCAAAGCAAGCATAAGCCAACCAGGCCCATCTCAATCAGGCCCCAGCCAATCAAGTACTAACCAAGCAGGCAGGAACCAATCAGGTATAAGCCAAACAGTGACGTGGCAACTAGACAGGCAACAGTCAGGTAGCAGCCAGCCAAGCATGAGACAAGTAGGCACCAGCCAATCAGGCACAAGCCAAATAGGCATGAGCCAAGGAGTCACATGGCAAACAGGCCTGAGCCAACCGGTCCGGAGCCGACCAAACATGAGTTCACCAGGCATGTGGCAACCAGGCATGAGCCAGCAAGTCCCCAGCCAACTAGGCATGAGACAACCAGGCACTAGCCAATCAAGAAAGAACCAAACAGGCATGAGCCATCCAAGCAGGGGTCATCCAGGCATATGGGAACCGGGGCCGAGTCACCCAGGCCGGAGCCAACAAGACCTGGACCAATTAGTACTGAGCCAACCAGGCCTGAGTCAACCAGGCAGGAGCCAGCCAAGTGTGAGCCAAATGGGCATGAGGCAGACAAGCATGGATTATTTTCAAATAAGACCTGCAGAGGCTGGAGACTGCCCAGAAATTTTGCGACTGATTAAAGTAAGCCCATTTTTATTACACGGAGCCTCAGGGCATTAGTGTAGGGCTGAAAGAGTAAGAGAGGCATAGTTGGGGTTCGAATTCTGCCTCTGCTAGTTATGTGTACATAACCTCTGGTAGTTACTTAACCTCTTTACTCTTCATTTTCTGCATCTAAAATTAAGATTATGACAATATATATCTCAAAAGATTGTTGTTATGAGACAGTAACATAAAATGATTACACATAAATTGCTTGGCATATAGTAAGGGGCTCAAAAAGTTATAGGGGAACCAATTCCTGGAAATTTTAGGGACTGAATATGTTCTGTTTCCTGGGGAAATTTTAACTTTAAAAGAGTATCTTAGAGAAAAGAAATGCTTACCTTAAACAAATGACCCACCAATGATAGAATTTCATATTTTGGTGGCTAAGATTTTAGGGTAGGGAGTCTCATTGCTTCTAAGGCCACACCTACTTGTTGAAACTGATGATCAGCTAACCCAAAAAACAATAGTCACATGCAACAAATTTTCCATACATTCTCATTGATCACTGAAGCCCATCCACAGACAGCCCCCAGGAGCCAAGCAGCTGGGTTACATATTTCTCATTTAAATGTTTATTTTAATGGCTTCCTTGGAAATCATTCCAGTTAATTAAAGGGAATAAGATATCTAGTAGTTCACAGTTACTGTGCTGAAGTTCTGTGGTGCTGAAAGCACTCATTTGTGTGATGGACAACCTGCACAATTCCATATAAAGCGGTAGACTAAGTTCTTTATGGAGTAAATATGTGGCTGGAGCAAGGCACAGATTATAGATATGCAGACCTCATAAGTGTTTTGTAATGAAAATGTTTTAATATCCTCACTAATATATTTAAATCTTGTCTAAATCAGGCCAAGTTTGTGTTCCCTTTGGAGAGTGTGTTTTAATGGCCAAAATAAAATACCCATAGTTTTCTAGTGAAATCCACCTGTTGAAGTGATTCTAGGCCTAGTTACAGATATGTAAGAACTGAGTTATCCGTCGTTTTATGGCTTATATTCTATTCCATTTCCACAAATTCTTACATCATTTCTCTAACTGGCATTAATCTGAATGATTAAATAATCTATCAAAATACTATGCCCAACAGATTATTACAGATTCACATTCTTCCAGGTGGTAGAAAACATTTTTAAAAGAGTTTTTTGTAGTTCTAGCATCTGACACCTGGTTGGCAATTAATACATTTATTATTGAATGACGATCTCTTTACCTGAACAAATGTACTTTTCCTAGCTTTCCAAACAATGCCCATTGTCATCACCAAGGGAATAATACATCACTAGATTACCCCATTTCAATGAAACTATCTGTAGGGTTTCTGGCCACATTTACTTTTTAATTTGTCACATGTATCTGATAATATGTAAGATGTTTATTGGGAGTAATTTTAATGAGTATTCATTGTGGAAAAATAATAGAAAAGCTAAATTACTTACTGTCTCACATACATGTATATAATGATTAATTGGCTTTGAGTTTTATGCTCTTCTTAATATTTTATGTCCATTTGTCCTAACTCCTGTTCATTGCTAAGTTTGCAAAACAGTCTCTCTTTGCAGAGGAGTTTATTAGCGTTTGTAATCACGGCAATTGCTTAGCTGAATATAGTGCAGGTTTTATTGACTGTTCCATTCCAAGTATCCTCTGTATGAACTCATTTTATACTATTCTCAATCACCACGTCACAGCATTATTTGGGAGCCTAGTCGTTTCATTGCCAGGCAGCCATAACTTCTTGCTTACCAGAATTTCTAAAGCTTTTTATTGTGGTGGTCCCTAAAGTGTGGTTTTGGATCATTGGTGAACCACAGATGGTGCTGAGTAGTATTAATATTTTATTTTTGTTCATTGTACAAACATTGAATGCATATTAGGGGACGATTATACACCAAGTAGTATAAAAGATATAAGGATTCTTGGATTACAGTCTCTACCCTCAAGGAGCTTACAGCATCTTAGGGGAGGTATCAACATAAATATTGTCCTCCCTGATCAATCCATTCTTTACACAGCAGTCAAAATGCTTAAAACTCCATTGAGATTCTGGCTGTCTTGAGAATAAAATACAAACTTCTTACTAATGCTCTATGTAATCTGGTCCTTGCTGTTCTCCTGTATTTTAAAAGCTTATTTCCATTAAAAGTTTAATGCAATTCCAGTCAAAATCTCCAAATTTTCACATAGAAACATTTTAAAAATCCAAAAAAGAAGAGTAATGAGGGGAGATGATCTATACCAGATATTATAAAACTGTAAGTAATTAAAATACTATGGTAACTAGTGGAAAGATAGATCAGTAGGACAGAATGGAGAGTCCAGAAGTTCTCTTAAGTATGCAGTCAGCCTTCTGTATCCATGGCTTCTGCATCTGTAGATTCAAACAACCATGGATTGAAAATATTTGTAAAAATTGCAACTATACTGAACATGTACAGACTTTTTTCTTGTCATTATTCCCTATGCAATACAGTATAATTATTTACATAATATTTACATTGTATTAGATATTATAAGTAATCCAGAGATGATTTAAGGTATATGAGGGGATATACATAGGGTATTGCAAATACTCTGCTATATAAGGGGCTTGAACACTCTCAGATTTTGGTATCCTGGGGCTGAGGGAGCAGGTCCTGAAACTAATCTCCCATGGATACAAAGGGATGACTGTAAATGAGGATGTAGTATATGATAAAAGAGACATACCGAGTCATCCAGGATGGGTTATTCAGTAAGTGCTGTTGGGACAATTGGGAGGAAAAGATAAAGGTGAAATTCTACCTAACTTCTTACACCAAAAAAAGTTGAACAAATCAATTATTAATATTATGATCTTAAAAAGAAAACGAGTGAATACCTTTTGCTTTCCAAGCATGAGATATAAACCGTGAAGGAAAGACCCTGAATATGTAAAAAAAAAAAAAAAAAAAAAAAAAAAAAAAAAAAAAACATGACATAGTAAAAAGCCACAATAAAAAAGCCTCAAGTTAAACTGGCAAAAACATCTCACAGGCAAACACCAGAGAGACTTCTCTGTAAAGCCTATGAGCTTCATAATACATAAACTTTATGACAGCTGCCTTGAATGCTCAGTAACATTTTTTGCTTTACTTTCCAGTTTCTGGCTGCATTCAAGGTTACTAATCTGGATAATTGACATTCATATGTGTGAGGTGTCAACATAGTTAATCTCTCTCTCTAATAATATTTATACATCCTTTTGTTGCATTACTGTTTTTGATTTTGTTTCTAGATGACTGGGATTAAGTCTGACTAACTTTTAACACTGCCCAGGACATCACATGTCAATAAATGTCTAATACAAATTTTATGATGATTATCATCTTAATAATTTATTGCTAAATCATAAACTGAAGGTTTTATCTACTTTGACAGGAATTGGCTGCCTGTGAAAGCATGCTAGATGCAATGGCGTTAACAGCAGCTGGTAAGATACTTTGTGGTATTTTCAGAGCAAGAAAAAGAAGCACACAGTACTACTTAGATATGTGGAAGCTATTGTTCTTGGTACACAAAGATGACACCATTACTAGCATGTACAGGACATACATTTGATAGCTTTGTCAGAGCTCCACTATTTTATTGTCCTTATTTTTAGTACAAAATCGATACTTAAGAGCTCTTACACCTTTACAGCTGCAATAGTCCAGCTGGTTTTCAGAATGTAAAATGAGGAGCGTTACTAGTCAAAAAGTATAATTTAACACCCAGTATGTTGGTAGTAGCTTGATATAATGAAATTGATAAAAGCAAAACGATTTAAAATATTTTTAAAGTATTTACTACATGTTGATAGCAAGATTAATAGAATAGGCCAGTGATTTGTGAAGGATTAGAACATTTTAGGGAGTAGATATGAAGATGAAAAGATTATTAATGTATATAAAATTAAAAATGGCAAAGACTAGGTGAAGACAGTTATCAAAATCTAGAAGAACTGATGAAGGATAACTCCCTGAAGTTGAATACTTCAGAATGCATGTAATAAACTGAGAACATTCTACCAAGGAGATAAATGGTTTCACTATAATACTGGGTGACAGATTCAGAAGGAAGTTCTGGGATGTTTGTGGAGTCTTTTGTGCCATGCCCTAACAAACGAGTCTTAGTGCCTCGGTCAGAAATAGAACCCTGAACCGCATAGATCATGGATCAGTCGTCTTATATGATGATACTTATGTTCTTATACTTGACAATTAACACCACTAGAATGTTAACTAAATAGTAATTTTGTTGGCTTAAAAGAAATAGTAAGAAATACAAAGTTGAAAGTAATGTACACTCTATGAAAGCAGTACTCAAACTGAAGCAGCATAACAAATTGAGCATCCCTAACCTGAGAATCTGAAATCTGAAATGCTCCAAAATCAGAAACTTTTTGAGCACTGGCATTACACTCAAAGGAAGTGTTCACTGGAGCATTTCAGATTTCAGATTAGGGATGCTCAACTGTTGAGTATATAATGACATATTTTAAAAATCAAAAATATATCAGACATTCAAAACACTTCTGGTCCCAAGAATTTTGGATAAGGAATACTCAATCTGTACTATGTTGAGATAATGTCCCTACACTATTTCGTTGTAGTTAGAAAAATACTGCTTAGGGTAATATGTAACAGTCATAACTAACAAACAACAAAATACTTTGTATACTCCAGCATCCTGCCTTAGGATTTCAGTATATATTTAAATTGCAGTAATTTCATAATGTCCTCAGTCCTGTTTTTATCTTAAAATGTCCTTATGTACTTGTATAGAGGCCAGTGAGAGATTTGATTTTTGTTTACTCTTACCTATTGTTACAAACTTTTAAAAAATGTGATTAAATTCACATATCATTTTAACTATTGGTAACTGTATAATTCAGTGACATTCAGTACATCCATTGTTGTGCAACCAGCACCACTATCCATCTCCAGACCTTTCCATCACCCAACTGAAACTCTGTAATCATTAAACAATAACTCCCCATTGCCGACCTCCCTCCCCCTAGGCTCTCATAACTACTATTCTACTTTCCATCTCTACCAATTTGCCTATTCTAGGTACCTCATATGACTGGAAACATATAATATTTGTCCTTGTGTGTCTGCCTTATTTCACTTAGCATAATGTTTCAAGTTTCATCCAAGTGGTAGCCTGTATCTGAATCTCTTTCCTTTTCAAAGCTGAATAACATTCCATTGTGTATATATATAATGTGATTATATATATATATATATAACTTTGTTTATCCTTTTATACATTTTGGCTGTTTCCAAATTTTGGCTATTGTGAATAATGCTTCTGTGAAACATTGGTGTACAAATATCTGTCTGAGTTGCTGCTTTCATTATTTTGGCACATACCTAGAAGTGGATTGCTGGATCATATGATAATTTTTTTTTTTTTTGAGGAGTCTCCATACTGTTTTCCACAACAGCTGCATCATTTTACATTCTCATTAGCAAAGCACAAGAGTTCTAATTTCTCCACATCCTCATCAACACTTATTTTTGTTTTTTTGTAATACCCATCCTCGTCTGTATGAAGTGCTATCTCATTGTGTTTTGATGTGCATTGCACTAATGATTAGTGATGTTGAACACCTTTTCTTGTGCTTATTGACCATTTGTATATCTTCTTCGAGAAGTGTCTATTTATGATCTTTCCACATTTTGGAATTGAGTTGGTTTTTTGTTGTTGTTGAATTGTAGGAGTCCTTTATATAGTCTGGATATTAATCCCTTATCAGATGTTATTTCCAAATACTTTCTCCCATTCCATGGGTTGCCTTTTTGTTCTTGATATTGTCCTTTCACATACAAAGTATTTTGTTTTTGATAAAGTCCAATTTATTCATTTGTCATTTGTGCTTTTGGTGTTATATCCAAGAAATCATTGCCAAATCCAATGTCTTGAAGATTTTCCATGTTTCCTCTAAGAGTTTTACAGATTGAGCACTTATGTTGAGGTATTTGATCTATTTTGAGTTACATTTTGTACATGCTGTGAAGTTAAGGGTCCAACTTCATTATTTTGCATATAGATACTCAGTTTCTCTAGTACTGTTTGTTGAAAAGACAGTCCTTTTCCCCATGAATGGTCATAGCACCCTTGCCAAAAATCAATGGATTAGATATGTGAGGGTTTGTTTCTGAGGTCTCTCTTCTGTTCCATTGGTCTATATGTCTGTCCTTTTGTCACTACCCTACAGTATTAATTGCTGTAGCTTTGTAATAAGTTTCAAAGTCAGGAAGTGTGAGTCCTCCAATATTATTTTTTGTTTTCAAGATTGTTTTGGCTCTTCGGGGCCCCCTGGAATTCCATATGAATTTGAGGATCAACTTTTCTGTTTCTGTGAAAAAGGCTGTCAGAATTTTAATAGGGACTGCATTAAATATGTTGATCATTTTGAATAGTATTGGCATCCTACCAATGTTGTCTTCCTATGCATATATAGGTTTTTTTTTTTAATTTCTGTGGGTCCTTTCCAGTTTCTTTTTTTTTTTTTTTTGGAGACAGAGTCTAGCTCTGTCGCCCAGGCTGGAGTGCAGTGGCGCGATCTCGGCTCACTGCAAGCTCCGCCTCCC
>NW_012120766.1:218348-237250 GCF_000951035.1 Colobus angolensis palliatus | reverse complement strand
TAGACAGAGTCTTGCTCTGTTGACCAGACTGGAGTGCACTGGCACAATCTCAGCTCACTGCAACCTCCACCTCCCAGGTTCAAGTGATTCTCCTGCCTTAGCCTCCCAAGTAGCTGGGATTACAGGCGCATGGCACCACGCCTGGCTAATTTTTGTATTTTTAGTAGAGATGGAGTTTCACCATGTTGGCCAGACTGGTCATGAACTCCTGACCTCAGGTGACCCACCTGCCTTGGCCTCCCAAAGTGTTGGGATTACAGGCGTGAGCCACTGGGCCTGGCCTATTAATGGCTTTTATTTATTTTTCTTGTCTAATAGCTCTGGCCATAACTTCCAGTACAATGTTGAATACCAGTGGTGAAAGTGGGCATCTTTGTCTTCTTCCTAATCTTAAGGGGACTGTTTTCAGTCATTCACCATTAAGTGTAATGTCATTTTCATAAGTACACTGTATCACTTTGAGGAATGTCCCTCTATTCCTAGTTTTATAAAAGCTTTTATCTTGAAAGTGTTGTGCTTTAGTCAAATGCCTTTTTTGGCATTCATTGATTTGATTATGTGGGTTTTCCCCCATTTTTTCATTAATATGATGTATTAAATTGATATTCTTATGTTGCTGCACCCTTACATTCCTAGGATAAATCACACTTGATTATGGCGAATAATCCCTTTAATATGCTGTTGGGTTCAATTTCCAATTTCGTGGAGAATTTTTTAACCTATATTATTAAGGAATATTGGCCTGTAACTTTCTTCTAATATCTTTGACTGCCTTTGGAATCAGAGTAATGCTGACCTCACAGAATTAATTATAAAGTGCTCCCGTCTCTTAATTTTTTTGGGAAGAGTTAGAGGAAGACTGGTATTAATTCTTCTGTAAATATTTGGTAGAATTCACCACTGATGAGGCCATTTGGTTCCTTACTTTTTTTTGTTGGGAGATCTTTGATTACTGATTCAAACTCTTGCAGGTCTGTTGAGATTTTTTGTTTCTTCTTAAGTAGGTTTAGGTAATTTGCATGTTTGAAGGAATGTGTCCGTTTCTTCAAAGTTATCTAATTTGTTGTTATATAAATCATAATATTTTTATACTCCTTTTTAATGTTGTAGTGTTGGCAGTAATGTCCTTATTTTCTTTTCTGATTTTAATTATTTGCATCCTCTTTGTCAGTCTAGCTGTCAATTTTTTTGATCTTTTCAAATAATCAACCTTCATTGATTTTCTCCATGTTTTTCTATCCTCTGTTTTATCTCTATCCAATTTTTATTATTATCTTCTTTCTGCAAGCTTTGGGCTTATTTTGCTTTTCTTTGTCTAGTTCCTTAAGGCATAAAGTTAGATTATTGTTTTAGATCATTTTTTAAAATGGCATTTACAGCTATAATTTTCCCTCTGAGCACTACTTTCACTGCATCTCGTAAGCGTGTTTGTTGTGTTTTCACTTTCATTCATCTAAATGTTTTCCTATTTCCCTTATACTTTCCTCTTTGACCCATTGGTTGTGTACAGTGTGTTGTTTAATTTCCACATACTTGTAAATTTCTCAAGTTTTTTTCCCACTGATTTTTAGTATCATTGTACTGTCATTAGAAAAAATACTGTGTGTGATTTTCATATTTTAAAATTTAATAAGACTTGGTATGTGACCTAATGTATCTATCCTAAAGAAAGTTCCATGTTTACTTGAGGGAAAAAAATGTGTACTCTGTTGTAGTTGGATAGAGCTTTATGTATATGTCTGTTAGGTACAATTGGTCTATAGTGTTCAAGTCATCTACTTTTCTGTCTGGTTGTCCTATATATTACTAAAAGTGGGGTATTGAATCTCCTATTATTGTCTTGCTGTGTACTTCTCTCAGTTCTGTCAGTGTTTGCTTCATATATTTTGGAACTGTGATGTTCAATGCATGTATATTTATAAATGTTATATGTTCTTGGTGAATTAACCCCTCTATCATTTCATAATGTACTTTGTCTCTTGTAATTGTTTTTGACTTAAAGTCTATTTTGTCTGATACTAGTATAGCCACCCTAGCTCTCTTTTAGTTACTATTTGCATGAAATATATTTTTCCATCATTTCATTTTCAACGTATTTGTGACTTTGGATCTACAGTATGTCTCTTGTAGACAGTATATACTTGGATCTTCTTTTGTTTGTTTTCCTTAATCTATTCTGGCTATCTCTGTGTTTTGGCAGGAGTGTTTAATCCATTTACATGTAATTACTGATGAGGAAGGACTCACCTGTACTATTTTTTTTTTTTTGGAGACGGAGTCCCGCTCTGTCGCCCAGGCTGGAGTGTAGTGGCCGGATCTCAGCTCACTGCAAGCTCTGCCTCCCGGGTTTATGCCATTCTCCTGCCTCAGCCTCCCCAGCAGCTGGGATCACAGGCGCCTGCCACCTCGCCCGGCTAGTTTTTTGTATTTTTTAGTAGAAACGGGGTTTCACTGTGTTAGCCAGGATGGTCTCGATTCACCTGTACTATTTAACTGTTTTCCATATGCCTTAAAGCTTTTGGTTGTCCCTACTTTCCTCCATTAGTCCTTTTTTTGTGTTTTATTTTTGTAGTGAAACATTTTGATTCCTTCTCATTTCCTTATGTGTATATTTTATAGACATTTTTTGTTTACCATGGGGATATTTGATGGTTATAACAATCTAATTTTGATTTAAACCAACTTAACTTCAATAGCATACAAAAATTCTTCATATATATATGTTCCCCTCTTCTGTTATTGATGTCAGGGATTACATCTTTACACATTGTGTGCCCAATAACATACATTAGGCTTGGCATGGTGGCTCACACCTGTAACCTCAGCACTTTGGGAGGCTGAGGTGGGTGCATCACTTGAGGCCAGGAGTTTGAGACTAGCCTGGTCAACATGGCAAAATCCCATCTCTACTAAAAATACTTTTAAAAAATTAGCTGTGCATGGTGGCAGGTGCCTGTAGTCCCAGCTACATGGGAGGCTGAAGCACGAGAACTGCCTGAACCCAGGAGGCAGAGATTGCAGTGAGCTGAGATCATGCCACTGCACTCCAGCCTGGGTGAGCAAGACTTGTCTCAAAAAAATAAAAAAATAATAATTATTTTTATCCATTTGTCTTTTAGACAATGTAGAAAACAAAACATGAAGTTAGAGTCATCTCTCAGTATATGCAGGAGATTGGTTCCAGGATCCACTGCATATATCCAAAGCCATGCATACTCAAGTCCCACAGTGAGTCCTACTGAACTGAGTTCAGTAGGAAAAGTCAGTCCTCTGTATATGTGGGTTTCTCCTCCAATGAATATTGTTTTTGATTTGTGTTTGAAAAAAATCCATGTGTAAGTATCCTTGCATAGTTCCAACCCATGTTGTTCAAGGGTCAACTGTATAAACATAATTACAATACTACCTCTTATAATTGTTCATATATCTGTCTTTACCAGAAATCTTTATTCATACAACTTTTAGTTACTGTCTAGATTACTTTCATTTCAACCTGAAAGACTCCTTTTGGCATTTCTTGCTGGGCAGGTCTAATGGTAATGAATTCCTCCAGTTTCTTTTTTTTTGGGGGGGGGCTGGGGAGGGGGTGTCTAGGAATGTCTTAATTTCTCCATCATTTTGAAGGACAGTTTTGGTGGATATAAAATTATTAGCTGACAGTCCCCACTCCCCCCACTCCCCAGACTTTAAATATCAATCCACTGCTTTTCTGACAGGAAATCAGACGGTAATCTAATTGAGGACCCTCATATACGACAAATTGCTTCTCTTGCTGTGTATTCTCTGTCTGGTTTTTGAGACTTTCATTATAATGTGTCTTGGTGTGGATTTCTTTGGGTGTATCCTTAGAGTTTGTTAAGCTTCTTGTATTTGTAGATTCATGTTTTATGTCAAATTTTGTTTTCAGCAGTTATTTTTTCAAATTCTCATTCATTCTCATCCTCTCTCTCTCTATCTCTCTCTCTCCTGTCCCACAAGATATATCCTGTTCCACTTAATGGTGATGATGTTCCACAGACACTTTTGGCTTTGTTCACTTTTCCTCATCCCTTTTTTGTTTTTCAGACTCAATAATTTCACCTGGCCTAGTTTCAAGTTCACAGATTCTTTCTTCAACTTAATCAAATGTGCCTTTGAACCCCTCCAGTACAGTGTTTTTTTTTTGTTTTGTTTTGTTTTTTTTTTCCATTTCAGTTACTATACTTTTAAGCTTCAGAATGTTAGGGGGAGGATTTCTGTAAATTTATATCTATGTTATTTTGTTTATATATTTTTTCCTGTATTTGCGCATATCTTCTTTTATCTCTTTGGGCATCTTTAAGACAGATGTTTTAAGTTATTTAGTAAGTCAAACATCTGGCTTTCAGGTATGTTTTTTGTTAATGTATTTTATTTCTTTGAATGACCATCGTTTCTTGTGATCCTTGTTGAAAGCTAGACTTTGAAACTAATACTATGGTAACGTTGGAAATCAGATTATCCTTTCCCCTCAGGATTTGATGGAGTTTATTTTAAAGCATTACAGGGTGTCTCTGTGTCACAGATCAGCCTGAGTTGAAAGCTTAATGTGTTCTCAGGTCTCCTCTGTGTCTTTATCTAGTCACACATGGTAACTTTCTAAATTCCCCTGTATATATGTTTTTAATTCCCACATGTCTCACAAAACAAGGGAGCTCCTTTAAATCTCCTGGAAGCCACTTCAGCTTGTGGGGGTTTCCAAGTCCTCATCTCAGTGATCAGAGTAACAATACACAGTCAAAACACAGAACTTCAGTATTTTGAGGACAAGATGTTTATTGATCACCCTGGCTCCAGCAAACTGCTACAGAAATACAGGTTGCTGTTCCCATGGAGTAGATGGTGTTGAGTGCTGGGTAGCTGCCACCTCACTGATGGCTGAATTTGATCCAAATTAACTGAAGTTGACCAGTCAGGCTGTCTCCTGTAAGTTGCAAATGTTCAGATAAACTCCAGAGTTCCAAAATACTCACTTTAGTTTCCGCCAATACAATTGCTATCCAGGTGGATAAATTCCTAATGCTTCCTATCCACCATCTCCTCTGCTGTAAACTTTCTGACATACTATATATGAACTGATATTTCAGATTTACTCAGAGATGGCTTTGGGGACAATCCCCTTTTCTACTGCCTGATTGCAGAAGTAAACGATCAACAAAAACCATCAGGTAGAGTAAATCTTTCTTCTCCAGTTTAATCTGGAGTAAAAATAGTACAGTTTTGCAGCATATAATTACTATTAAGCAGAAGAGAATGTGTATAAACCCAGTTTTTTTGTAAAGAATATGCATGGTATGTACTTATGTTTGTAGAAGCATTATTATTATTATAATTTTTTAAGAGACGGGGTCTCGCTCTGTCACCCAGGCTGGAGTACAGTGGCATGATCATGACTCATTGCAGCCTCCAACTAAACTCCTGTGCACAAGTGTCTCAGCCTCCCAAGTAGCTGGGACTACACATATGTGCCACTATGTCCAACTAGTTTAAAATTATTTTTTGTAGAGACAAGGTGTCACAATGTTGCCCAGGCTGGTCTCAAATTCCTGAGCTCAACTGACCCTCCTGCCTTGGCCTCCCAAAGCACAGGGATTACAACCATTCACCACTGTGCCCAGCTAAAATTTTTTGGAAGATCGTACACCACACTATAAAAAGAGGGCTTATATCTTAAAGATTATATTTTAAGGGATTTAAGTCCTCTACACTATATGTTTTTGTACTGTTATTTTTTTTCAGTGAGCATTTATTACTTTAATAGTTAACACCAAAAGACATTCAACTTGGGGGTAAAGAACTAGCTAAGTTTCAACACAACCTTTCTACACCTTTCTTCTCCCTTCATAGGCAAATTGACTGTTGGATTTGCCATGTACTACTTTACATATGACTCATGGATTGGCAAGGTACTTTACCTAGAAGACTTTTATGTCACACGAGCTTACCAAGGTAAAACTAAAATTTATGATATTTATTGGGTGAAATTCAGCCCCTGATATTTCACATGGGTCCTTTTCTATGTTCCCTAAGTGCTGACTGGTCTGAGAAATAAAGGGAAAGAGTACAAAAGAGAGAAATTTTAAAGTTAGGTGTCCGGGGGAGACATCACATGTAGGCAGGTTCCATGATGCCCCCTAAGTTGCAAAACCAGCAAGTTTTTATTGGTGATTTTCAAAAGGGGAAGGAGTGTACAAATAGTGTGTGGGTCACAGAGATCACATGCTTCACAAGGTAATAAAATATCACAAAGTAAATGGGGGCAGGGTGAGATTACAGGACCAGGGTGAAATTTAAATTGCCAATGAAGGTTCGGGCACGCATTTTCATTAATAACATCTTATCAGGAGACAGGGTTTGAGAGCAGACAACCAGTCTGACCAAAATTTATTAGATGAGAATTTCCTCATCCTAATAGGCCCGGGAGTGCTACAGGAGATTAGGGCTTATTTCATCCCTTATCCGCAACCGTAAAAGACAGACGTTCCCAAAGCGGCCATTTCAGAGGCCTCCCCTTAGGAACACATTCTCTTTCTCAGAGATGTTCCTTGCTGAGAAAAAGAACTCAGCAATATTTCTACTATTTGCTTTTGAAAGAAGAGAAATACGGCTCTGTTCCACCCGGTCCACAGGCAGCCAGACTTTAAGGTTATCTCCCTTGTTCTCTGAACATCACAGTTATCCTGTTCTTTTTTCAAGGTGCCCAGATTTCATATTGTTTAAACAATTTGTGCAGTTAACGCAATCATCACAGGGTCCTGAAGTGACATTCATCCTCAGCTTATGAAGATGATGGGATTAAGAGATTAAAGACAGGCATAGGAAATCACAAGAGTATTGATTGGGGAATTGATAAGAGTCCATGAAATCTTCATAATTTATGTTCAGAGATTGCAGTAAAGACAGGAATAAGAAATTATAAAAGTATTAATTTGGAGAACTAATAAATGTCCATGATATCTTCACAATTTATGTTCTTCTGCTGTGGCTTCAGCTGGTCCCTCCGTTCAGGGTCCCTGACTTCCCGCAACATCTCTCCCTTTCTTTTTATATAAATGTGCCATGGAGATGAAGTCTTGTTCATTCTCTAAATTTTGACACAGGATTCTTTGACAGGTCTTGCACACTAAAGACAAGCCGATTAAACAGAGAAACATAATTCCAAAATTTACTACAGTTGAGCCCCCAATAGACTTTACCCAAGTTGTGGGGTTTAGTCCATAAAGATTTTCTGCCACCTGATCTAAGGCCTCAGCTCCAGGCACAATGGATAAGTGAGCTTGAAAGCCTTCAAAAATTTGTTTCTTTAATTTAGTTATGTCCAATGATAAATTATCTTCCCTACCCAGAAGGTGTCCTTTGGCCATTTCCCATGAATGATCAATCTCGTTATAGGAATATAGGGTGATACAGAAAGCAGAGGTATTCCAATCGCACTGCATTTACATGTGATGTTCGAGACTCACTACCCGATCTCCAAGCCGAAAAACAGACGGTGTCTTAAATCATTAATTTGATTAGCCAATTTTTGATCAATGCCTTTTTGAGAATTCCACATTTGGGTGGAATTGGCTTGCCAATTATTAACAAAATGAGCCGTTTGAATAGATTGATGTAATGTCACTCCGGCAGTGCTGGCCAGTGCAGCGACTGTAATTAGGCCCATGATCACAGTGATTGAAGTGAAAACAAATCTCTTAGATCTTTTTAGAATTTGCTGTAACACTTCATTAATTAAATGTATTGAGGGGGAGGATTCCCAAGGTCTGGGCAAAGTTACC
The DNA here is from genome assembly GCF_000951035.1 of Colobus angolensis palliatus. Classification (NCBI taxonomy): domain Eukaryota; kingdom Metazoa; phylum Chordata; class Mammalia; order Primates; family Cercopithecidae; genus Colobus; species Colobus angolensis. The sequence goes on along the minus strand of NW_012120766.1, from coordinate 229,454 downwards.
AGAGTCCAGATTCCTTCTTGAGCTCAAACCAACATTACACTTTTCCTAGAGTCAAAATGGGAGTTAATACAAGTGTATAAATGACAATTAATGCATTGGATAGTTTGATTGGTCATCCAAATTTTGTTATTTCCCACTAACAGCATGTAAGGAGGCTTAACACAACTCTGTATGGGAACAGTCAGGTTGGAAGTCAAGCAGAATGTCCAGATCTACGTTGATACTGAGAGACAGGGGTGGTAGCGGGAACAATAAACAGAATAGTTTCCCCTTCCCATACTCGCAGTCCAGACATGGCAATAACCAATTTCCAAAGTTCTGGGTGTTCTGGGCTCAGAATGGGGAGTATCACATGAGGCCTTGGGGGTGGGGGGGCAGCGGGTAATGCCTTTATCTTCCCATTTTAAAGGAAAGAATGAGCTGAACCTCCTATGCAAAGTAGAATGATGATTCTTGTTCTCCCAATAAGAAATAAAATAAGTAGCCTCCAGGCATTCCTTTCCGCCAGAGGAGCAATTGTTTTTTAAATAGCCCTTGGGTGCCCAGTCTATTACTAAACCATATGAGTCATTTTTTAATATGACTGCATGTGAGTTAACAGTCTTCCCAAATTAAAGTTGTAGATGGGCCCTCAAAATTTTTAGGGCATGGTTTTCCTGCAGATTTATATTAAAAGTATGGGGTATCTCCCATTACTCCCCCTTTCATTTGTTTTAAAGTAGAAAGGGAGAGGCCAGAGATCAAATGTCCTGGTTCCTCTGTAACCGATCTCTCCGGAAGACAAGCAGCCCAGACTTGAGTTTCTAGATGGATACAATCAGGTGCATGTCCGAGGCACAGAGGCGGGTATTTATAACCCATGGTAACATTAAATGCAGTGCCTTCTTCTCCTAGTTGAGCAGGGCAATGGTCATCTGTAGCTCCAGGCATCCACACACTATTGTTAGTGTAGATTTCTGCAGGAGCATCAATCCAGGTGAGAGGTTGAATAAGTGGAGGAAAAGGCTCATAAGTCCAATAATAATAATTTTGTGTAGCAGGTAAATCAGTGTGAGAGGAAACTGGTGAGACAGAAAGTATAAGGAGAATCATTAAATAAAACCCAGTGTAAGTGAGATTGAGGGCTGAAGGAGGAAGAGAACAGAGGGATGTTATTTTCAGGCTAATAGAAATGGTGAGACTTTTAGGTTTGTAAGGAGAAAAAGAAAGGTAATCAGGAGAAGTGGGATTAGTTAGATGGGTCTCCATTGCCATCAGGGAGGACTGAATCAGACCCATTGTGATTTGGTGTGCCTGCTTCTGAGGAGTTGGCACAGATCTCACCACATCTGAGGGCAGTCTCTGACATGGACGTCTTTTCCCCGTGGTTTTCGTTGTCAGTATTCACCCGAAGCTTGAGTCTCCTGGTGGGTACCCAGACAGGGGATTGATGATCTCCTGGTGAAACACAAGTATATCCTCTTCCCCACGTTAAAACTGTGCCAGGTTCCCAGGTATTAGTTTGGGAGTTTTTCCATAACACTGGCTTGCCTTCGTTTAGGGAGAATTTTTTGCCTGTATAATAGCGTTTGGCTGCAGTTAGATTATTATCTTTAGGAACATTTAAAAAATGTAAAGTAAACAATGCCAAATATAATTGGGAGTGGGGGTGAGTTAAATCATGTTTTTGCTGTTCAGACTCTTTGGCCAATTGGGTTTTTAAAGTGTGATTGGCCCGTTCCACCACAGCCTGTCCCTGAGGATTGTAAGGGATTCCAGTAATATGGGAAATCCCCCTGTTGCATAAATAAATCAAAAGCCTTACTAACATATCCGGGGGTGTTGTCTGTCTTTATCTGATATGGAAGCCCCATAACTGCAAAGCAAGAATACAGATGTTTTTTAACATGGGCCGTGCCTTCCCCTGTTTGGCAAGTAGCCCAGATAAAACCTGAGAAGGTATCTACAGAAACATGTACATATGACAGTCTGCCAAAGGAGCTAACATGAGTTACATCCATTTGCTGTAAAGCATTAGGAGTTAGGCCTCTGGGATTAACGCCAGGTTCCTGATTTGGAAGTATAAAAACTTGGCACTGAGGACATCTGTGAACAATAAACTAAGCCTGTTTCCAGGTAAGAGCAAATTTATCTTTTAGTCCAGCAGCACTGACATGAGTGAGATTATGGAACTCCTGAGCTTCTTGGGTTGCAAAAGAGATCAAAGAGTCGACTTTATGGTTACCGGCAGACATGGGTCCTGGTAAAGTGGTATGAGATCTAATATGTCTAATATAGAAAGGGTGTCTAGTTGGCGAACCACCTGTTGTAACCTTGAAAATAAAGAAGCCAATTCAGAATTATCAATATGTTTGATAGTAGCAGTTTCTAAATTTTTAGTGGCATGTACAACATAAGCAGAATCAGAGACAGTATTTAAAGATTTGGGGAAATCCTGTAAGGCAGTAATCACAACAATTAACTCTGCCTTTTGAGCAGAGGTATAAGAGGTAGAAATAAGCTTGTCCGTAGGGCCTACATGACCAGCATTGCCATTACTGGAGCCATCAGTGAACACTGTAATGGCCTCAGGAATGCGCTGATCTTTGGTTAATCGAGGGACCACCCAAGACGTCATCTTTATAAAATCAAACAATTTGTTCTTTGGATAATGACTGTCAACGCCAATGAAATCAGTCAAGTGAATTTGCCACAGTACGAAATGTTGAAAGGTGGTTTGAACTTTGAGTCGATTTAAAGGAACTACAATTAACTTCAGATCAAATCTGGAAATTTGAAGTATTCTACACCAAGCCTGTCCAATTAATATGGCTATTTGGTCCAGAAAAACAGACAAAGTTTTTGACACAGAATGAGGAAGAAAACACCACTCCACTAAATCATTATGTTGAACTATTAGTCTAGTAGGGGAGTGTAATGAAGCGAAAACCAGAAGCTGAAAAGGCTGAAACGGCTGTACTCTAGATAACTGGGCGTTCTGGTTTCTTTCCTCTACGAATTCCAGTTCTAGTAAAGCCTCAGGGGTCTAAGTCCTGGGACCGCGGAGACCAGAATTTCCCTGCAGTGTAGAAAACAAGTTAGACAGCGCATAGGTCGGAATACGTAAAGCAGGTCTTAAATAATTAATGTTACCCAAAAGTTTTTGGAAGTCATTTAATGTTTTCAAAGAATCTCTCCTAATTTGAACTTTTTGAGGTTCAATATGTTGTTTATCAACCACCATTCCTAAATATTGAACAAGAGTGGTCTGTTGAATTTTATCCTGAGCAATGTGTAACCCAGCCTCTGTAACACAGCGGCTCAAAATTTTGTAACAGTCAATTAATTCTGTCTCAGTGGGGGCAGCAATTAAAATATCATCAATATAATGAAGAATATAGGCCTGGGGAAATTGGGCTCGAACTGGTGAAAGCACTTGTCCAACATAAAGCTGGCAGATTGTAGGGCTAGTCAGCATTCCCTGAGGAAGTACTTTCCACTGATAATGAGCTGCAGCCTCCTGATTATTGATAGATGGTACAGTAGAAGCAAATTTTTCACAATCCGATTTATGTAAAGCAATATAAAAAAATCTTTAAGATCAATAACTATGAGAAGCCAATTTTTAGGTATTAAAGCAAAAGCAGGCATGCCGGGTTGGACAGTACCCATAGGTTTAATTACGGCATTGATGGTCCTTAAATCGGTTACCATCCGCCACTTGCCTGATTTCTTTTTTTACTAGAAACACAGGAGAATTCCAGGGGGAAAGAGAAGGTTCCACATTTCCAAGTTGTAACTGTTCAGAAACCAACTGAGTTAAAGCCTCCAGTTTTTCTTTAGAAAGCAGCCACTGCTGAATCCAAACGGGTGTGTCAGATTTCTATTGGAAAGGGATAGGATCAGGAGGCGTAGCAGCTGCCACCAGTAAAAAGGATAACCTAAACCAGCCCTATTTTCTTTTACAGTAACTGGGAGAGGTTTAGTAATCCCTTCATGCTTTGGACTGAGACCAAGCCCAGGAACAAACCCCATGTTTTCCATCATATGCTGACTGGGAGCACTGTAAGAGTTATGTGGAACACTAATTTCAGCCCCCCATTGTGCCAGTAAATCTCTACCCCAAAGATTAATGGGGATTGGCGTGATATAAGGCTGAATTGTACCCTTTTGACCATCAGGGCCAGTGCAAGGCAAGATAAATGTGTTGTTATAAACTTCCTCAGCTTTTCCAACACCTACTTGTCCCGTGTTAGCGGGATGTTTAAGCCAGGAGGAAGGCCATAAACTGGAGGAAATAACAGAAACATCAGCCCCAGTATCTACTAGGCCCTCAAACTTCCTTCCTTGAACGTGTATGGTGCAGGTGGGCCATTGTTTAGAAATTACATTAATCCAATAAGTGGCCTTTTCACTGACAGAGCCCATCCCAGGGCCACGTGTCTTATCTCCTTTGTTTAAAATGGTATTAGGTAGTAAAAGCAATTGAGCAATTGACTCACCATCCGGAATGGAAACAGGAACCTTGGCAGACACGATTAATCTCATCAACAGAATCAGAATTAATGAGACCAGTATAAATGATGGTACCTTTAGCAGAGGTGGATGCCCTACCTAACAACAGACCCACCGAACCTTGAGGTAAAGGGCCAGTGACCCCCGTGGGGACAATTAAAGACAAAGAGTTAGGTAGTAAATTTAGAGGAATAGTACTACAGAGATCGACCACCCCGCCCCCTACTGCGGAGGTGGACAAGCATTTTACTGAGACAGGAGAGGCTGGGACCCATTCGGTTTGGCTGTAGGTAAATTTGTTTGTGCTGAGGGTTGCATTGGGACCACCTGAAGGAGAAACGCAATATTGGTCTGAGTCTGAAGCGTCTCATTTGATACTGGGGCCTGGGATTGGCCCCGCTCCCCATTTCCCTGGTGTTGTGGCAGGGGATTTCCATCTATATCATCTTTAGAGTGGCAATTACTGGTCCAATGTTTACCTTTGCGATAACATGGGCAAACAGTAGCAGCAGCATTTGGCTGTGTTTGTTGAGCTGGCTTGGCTGCTTTTAAGTTTTTAACAGTGCAATTTTTTCGAGTATGACCAAGTTGACTGCAATTATAGCAGGTTCCAAGAAAAGAATTAGTGGGACCAGTTTGGCTGGTGTCCTTCATGCCCGTGCCCACAGAATAGCTTTGTGGGTGTCTGATCCAATGCCTTCACAAGCTTTAATATATGCAGGCAACACCTCGTGATCAGGTAAATTTTGTTGTTGGACAGAATGCACGGCCATTTTACACTCATGGTTTGCATTTTCAAAAGCTAACATACAAAGGAGAATACCTTGAGCGCGCTCATCAAAGACAGATTTTTCAAAAGCATCTTGTAATTTAGCTAAAAAATCAGGGTATAATTCAGAGTGACCTTGTTTAACCGTGGTAAAAGAAACAGGAGCTTGGTCTGGAGCGCGTAATTTATCCCAAGCTCTCATACACACCTTTGTTACTTGTTCTGTGGTAAGACCATCAAAGTTTAGTTGGGCATAAGTATCAGAGAAACTATCAGAGCCTGTGAGCTGAGCCTGAATAACTAGTTCAATTTAGTTCAATTTAGCTGAGCCTGCAAACGAGCCTCTTCTGACCACCAAGTACAAAATTGTAAATGCTGAGATGGGGTCCGAACAGCTTTTGTCAGTCTAAAGAAAGCAAACTGACCTCCATACAAAAAGTGTGTAATACCATTTTAACATAAGGAGAAGTAGGACCATACTGAGTACAAGCATCCTTAAATTCTTTTAAAAAGGTAAGATTAAGAGGTACATAACGACGCATTTGTACCCCTTGGAAGTTAGGTGGGTCTAAGGAAGGAGACCACTATTACTCCTGCTGCCCTCCTCCCCCTACCTTGCCTAGTTCACAAGACAGGAGAAAAGAGAGAAAGAAACAAAAGTAAGATAAATAGCCAGACAACCTTGGCACCACCACCCGGCCCCAGGAGTTAAACAAAGTAATAATAATAACATCAACCCCTGGCCTAAACTACTTGTGTTATCTGTAAATTCCAGACACTGTATGAAAAAAGCATTATAAAACTTTTTGTTCTGTTAGCTGATGCATGTAGCCCCTAGTCATGTTTCCCACGCTTGCTCGATTTAACACGACTCTTTCACGTGGACCCTTTAAAGTTTTAAGCCTTTAAAAAGGCCAAATATTTCTTTCTCGGGGAGCTCGGCTCTTAAGACGGGAGTCTGCTGACACTCCCGGCCGAATAAAAAACCTCTTCCTTCTTTAATCCGGTGTCTGAGTTTTGTCTGCAGCTGGTCCTGCTACAGGTCTAGCGCGACCGGATAACTCCACATGTCTAATCCACTTGTTTCTTTGTTTTGGCATAATAAGCGTTGCACTGAAGTTTCAAGAGTAGGCATCTGAGATGGAGTCGGCATAGAAGTGACAGGAAAATTATGTGTACATAAGGGAAACTGAGGGTGAGAGGGTTGGACTTGAATGAGAGTGTGAGAAAAGGGCATTGGGGGAGCAGAAGGAGAAGTATACTGGTGATTACTGGCGTTCATGTGTGAAGAAGGGTACAGAGAAGCAGGCTGAGTGGATGGCAAAGTGACCGGTTGAGGAACCGAAACGACAGGAGGGTGAGGGGCTGAAGTGGACAGGGGAGGGACTGCGGAATTACAGGTAAATTGTAGTGTGGTCCCAGAGCCATCAGGTGATTCCAGAGATTTGAAAAGAGAAGAATTAGCATATATATGGTCCTGGGCTGTGTGAGTCGGGGCGCAGGAGCTACAAGTACCGGTTCTTCGAGAAAAGAAACAAGATCATCAGGGGGTGACCGTAATCCAAAGTCACCGGAGTTAGACATTGAATTCTCAACATCGTCAGGTGGGGAAGGAGTAGACGAAAGGAGAGGCTGATCAGATAATGAAGGCCGTGCGGGAGAGGAAGGTTGAGGAAGAGGTGGAGGGTCGTCAGATTCAGAAAACTGTGGTAACTGTAGGGGGTCATGGGATTGGTATGTCATCAGGACAGCATGTACCAAGGCCCAATCACCCCAAACAGTGACAGGAACATAATTTCCTGTGGAGACCAGTTCCCAGAATGTTGCACCAACATGATCCCATATTTCTACATCTAAGCTTCTTTTTTCAGGAAACCAAGGACAGTATTTTTCCACTGCCCTGACTAGAGCGACCATATTTTCCATAGGCACTCGAACACCGCCCTGTTTCAATAAGAGTTTAATATAGCAGAGATAAACATGATGTTTAGACTCCACGTGACCCACAGTTAACCCAGACCATATACAGACTACTCACCAGTCGTCAGGGAGTTGAACATGCATATCTGTGGACCAAACTGATGACGTTTCTCCGCACCTACCAAAGGGACTCGGGTTCCCACATGCACTTGGGAAAAAAGAAAGACCACGTGGGTGCCAGATATCGGGGAATTCAGCCCCCAATATTTCACGTGGGTCCTTTTCTATTTTCCCTAAGTGTTGGCTGGTCTAAGAAATAAAGGGAAAGGGTACAAAAGAGAGAAATTTAAAGTTGGGTGTCCGGGGAGACATCACATGTCGGCAGGTTCTGTGATGCCCTCCCAAGCCGCAAAACCAGCAAGTTTTTATTAATGATTTTCAAAAGGGGAAGGAGTGTACGAATAGCGTGTGGGTCACAGAGATCACATGCTTCACAAGGTAATAAAATATCACAAGGCAAATGGAGGCAGGGTGAGATCACAGGACGGGGCAAAATTTAAATTGCTAATGAAGTTTCGGGCACGCATTGTCATTGATAACATCTTATCAGGAGACAGGGTTTGAGAGCAGACAACTGGTCTGACCAAAATTTATTAGGTGAGAATTTCCTTGTCCTAATAGGCCTGGGAGCACTACAGGAGACCAGGGCTTATTTCATCCCTTATCTGCAACCGTAAAAGACAGACGTTCCCAAAGCGGCCATTTCAGAGGCCTCCCCTTAGGAACGCATTCTCTTTCTCAGGGATGTTCCTTGCTGAGAAAAAGAACTCAGCGATATTTCTATTTGCTTTTGAAAGAAGAGAAATACGGCTCTGTTCCACCCGGCCCACAGGCAGCCAGACTTTAAGGTTATCTCCCTTATTCTCTGAACATCGCAGTTATCCTGTTCTTTTTTCAAGGTGCCCAGATTTCATATTGTTTAAACAATTTGTGCAGTTAACACAATCATCACAGGGTCCTGAAGTGACATTCATCCTCAGCTTATGAAGATGATGGGATTAAGAGATTAAAGTAAAGACAGGCATAGGAAATCACAAGAGTATTGATTGGGGAAGTGATAAGAGTCCATGAAATCTTCACAATTTATGTTCAGAGATTGCAGCAAAGACAGGCATAAGAAATTATAAAAGTATTAATTTGGGGAACTAATAAACATCCATGAAATCTTCACAATTTATGTTCTTCTGCCACAGCTTCAGCCGGTCCCTCTGTTTGGGGTCCCTGACTTCCTGTAATGATATTACTTTTAAATACTTTAAAAATTAAAATGACATATTTTAAGGAGACAGGATTTTACTATACATATGCTGTTTTAGTTAATGTAACGTATTTCTACTTAATGAGTTTGATCACTATCCTAGATATTCTTTCATGCAGTGAACACTCAGTCACAGATTAGAAAAACATTTTATTACTTCCTCTCAAGGTTTGAACAAGCCAAGGTATCACATGGCTATATGTTTTTTTTTTTTTTTTTAATTTTGTTTTTGAGACAGGGTTTTCTGTCACCCAGGCTAGAGAGCAGTGGTGTGATCATGTCTCATTGCAACCTCGATCTCCTACACTCAGGCAATCCTCCTACTTCAGCCTCCAAAGTAGCTGGGGCTACAGGCAGGTGCCACAGCACCCAGCTAATTCTTTATGTTTTGTAGAAACAGAGTCTGTGTTGCCCAGGCTGGTCTCAAACTCCTGGGCTCAAGTGATCCTCCTGCCCTGGCCTCCCAAAGTGCTGGGATAACAGGTGTGAGCCATTGTGCTTGGTCACACAGATATACTTTTATCTTTAAAAATGTTTTTACATTTTAGGTGGTTTTCAGTAAAAAAAGATAAGAAATATACCATTATAAGACAATAGTGGCAGAGACTCACTTCTTCACTGATCTTCAAAATAAACCCAAACTCTTCTCTGACCTTTGGTACCTCATTCCAATTAGGAAAAAGGGATATGAAAGCATTCATGAGTTGTGTTTCCACAAGCTATTAATAATATAAAAAAAAATACAGAGTTTTAGATATTACTTATTTTAAACTAAAGCAAATGACTAGTTAAGTGAAATTTGCAGTTTTCATTTTGCATTGTCTATTTAAAAGGTCTAGGTATTGGAGCTGAAATGCTGAAGAGGCTAAGTCAGGTATGTATTACAGTTAGTATTGACATTCTATTCACTAACTTTTTCTTCAATGAATATTCACAAGGCATAAATTAAATCATTAATCTCACCATTTGAACATAACCCCAACATATCCTTCAAATTTCTACCCAAATTAAACTGGATTTTCAGATGATCATATACAGCATATGATTTACAGTCAATTAAAACTGATTTATATATAATACACAACCACACTATACACCCTTTTTGCTATCAAGTGAAAGTAAGGAGGAGGGAGACTAGAAAGCGTTTTTATTCAAAAAAACAGGCCCACAGTATAATATTACAAAACTATAAAAGCAAGATCTTCTTGTATTTTGGAAACATGAGAACATGTGCTCTTATAGGTACATCTTTTCTATATGATAAAGGCTTTGCAAATCAGTTTTGAGCTTTTAAAGAGGGCTTTGAAGCTCAGAACAGTGAGTTTTCTTTTTACGGCTATAGAAAAGTTCAAAAGATAACTACTATATTTGGAAGTATTATTCACACATAGTGTCTTGCATAGAGTAGACCTTCAATAAAATATATATGTTAATGAAGATTATACTTTCAAATGAAAGTAATATTTGCTGGTTTGTTTTTAAACAGATAGCTATCAGAACTCAATGTAACCGCATGCACTTTCTTGTCGTCATTTGGAACCAGGCTTCTGTCGACTACTACACTAGTCGAGGGGCTTTAGACCTTTCCTCTGAGGAGGACTGGCATCTCTTCAGGTTTAACAGAGGAGAACTCCTGGACATGGCATGGGAATAACGAAAGAGGCCTTGAAACAACTCATCCCAACATAGCCTCCAACATTTGTCTGTCACCTGAGTCTACCAGCAGTTTGACTTTGTTGTACAATACAGCAAGTGATCATCACATTCTTGTTTGAGCAGATCTTTTATTTTGAAACAGATTTTGCAGCTCTAGTCAACTTTCCATTATCCAAACCAGTATTTTTTTTTTTTTTTTGAGACGGAGTTACGCTCTGTCACCCAGGCTGGAGTGCAGTGGCGTGATCTCTGCTCACTGAAACCTCCGCCTCCTGGGTTCACTCCATTCTCCTGCCTCAGCTTCCCGAGTAGCTGGGGTACAGGCACCCGCCACCATGCCCAGCTAAATTTTTTTTGTATTTTTAGTAGAGATGGAGTTTTACCATGTTAGCCAGGATGGCCTCGATCTACTGACTTTGTGATCCACCTGCCTCGGCCTCCCAAAGTGCTGGGATTACAGGTGTGAGCCACTGCACTTGGCCTATCCAAACCAATATTCTAATGGCTAGTAGCAGTGGTGATAATCTAAAAGAGCAGATAACTGAAAAGTCACTTATACTTAGCTTTGCGCTATTTTTTACCTACCATATTTCATCAGATTTAAGATGCTTCTTCTTTCACAATCTGACATTATCTGATGTTGGAATAAATGTAATGATCAACTAGTAGCATTTGTTTGTTTGTTTTTAGAGGCAGGATCTTGCTATTTGCTCAGGCTGGTCTCAAACTTTTGGCCTCAAGCAATCCTTCCACTTCAGCCTCCCAGACATAAGCAACTCTGCTCAGCATTTTTTTTTTAATTAAAGGTATATGATATGCCTTAGATTTGATGAAATATTGGTGTTTGAACATATTCAGATCTGAGGTTTTCAAAAATTCATTTCAGGCTGGGCACAGTGGCTCACGTCTGTAATCCCAGCACTTTGGGAGGCCGAGGCGGGCAGATCAC
>NW_012120766.1:206305-218152 GCF_000951035.1 Colobus angolensis palliatus | reverse complement strand
GGCACGGTGGCAGGTGCCTGTAGTCTCAGTTACTCGGGAGGCTGAGGCAGGAGAATGGGGTGAACACGGGAGGTGTAGCTTCCAGTGAGCCGAGATCGAGCTGCTGCACTCCAGCCTGGGCAACACAGCAAGACTCCGTCTCAAAAAAAAAAAAAAAAAACATTTCAAATACTGGAGATAAATTCTGAAGAGCTTACGAAAAACTAGCAAGTAAACTGCTTCCCTACCTTGAGCAGCTTAAGTACCACTGCCTCCTTGACATCATCCCAGTACTACATTCTACCTCTGAACATCCATAGCTCTTTGGTTGTGCTTATCTTAGGGAAGATACCACATACAACACTGTATTTCTATGTTTCCCTCTTTCCTAGTAGAGTATAAGTCCTTTGAAATAATTCTAACTTTTGTGTCCTGTGCTGCAACCAGCATAGCAGAACATGTGAGTTCTTACTACCTACCAGGCATTTCATGGGCATAGAAACTACAAAAAAATTATTCAGTGATATCCACAAGGAACCTTGTCTGTGAGAAAATGTTAATTACATAAATTGTGTAAGTACCGTATCTATAAATATCACCTATCACTTGCTAGTTTTTCATAAGTAAGCTCCTCAGAATTTTGTCTCCAGTATTTGAAATGATTTTTTTAAAACCTTGGATCAGATCTCAAACACACTCATATTTCATGAAATCTATGACATATTATACACCTTTTTTTTTAATTTATTTATTTTTTGAGATTGAGTTGTGTTCTTGTTGCCCAGGCTGAAGTGCAATGGCATGATCTAGGCTCACTGCAGCCTCCACCTCCCGGGTTCAAGTGATTCTCCTGCCTCAGCCTCCCAAGTAGCTGGAATTACAGGCATGCGCCATCATGCCTAGCTAACTTTGTACTTTTTTTGTGTGTTTTTAGTAGAGACAGGGTTTCACTATGTTGGTTAGGCTGGTCTCGAACTCCTGACCTCAGGTGATTCACCCATCTTGCCCTCCCAAAGTGCTGGGATTATAGGTGTGAGCCACCATAACTGGTCATATCATATACCTTCAATTTTTAAAAAAAGGCTGAGCACAGTCGCTTATGTCTGGTTGGCTGAGGTGGGAGGATCGCTTGAGGCCAGGAGTTTGAGACCAGCCTGGGCAACATAGCAAGATCCTATCTCTAGAAGAAAGAACATCTAAATTCTACCTTAGAGGATTAAGAAAGGGGACACGACACCAGAATTGGACTTGTAGGATGGGTAGAAGTTAGAATGTGGAGCAGGATAAGATGGAAGAACATTCTAAGAGGACACACTAGCACAGGCAGAGAAAGAGGCAATAATGAGCAAAGCATGTTCAAGAAACAAATGGTATATCATAAAGACAGTATAATACACATTACCAGTAGGGTGGGTAAGGAGAGGGAAGATAGGATTAGAAGGTAAGCTGGAATCAGATATGAAGGGCCTTGTATATCAAACTAAGGAGCTTTGATTCTGCAAGCAATGATGAGCCACTAAAGATTTCAGAAAGACAACTATTCATTATAGTTGTCAGAAAGACAACTATGTCATAATAGACAAATAGGTTAGAAGAATAGGGTAGCAGACACTGTATGTTAGCTTAAACTCAACACCTGTTCCCAACCCCTTACCCTTTGCCTTCCTCACCACGGGAAAATAAACACGATTTCCCTATTCCCTATCTTCCTTAGGCTAAGTGTGTGGCTATATGACAAGTACTGGTTGAGATATACACAGAGGTCTTCTGAGGAGATTCTAAGAAAGCATTTACTTTTCTGATAAAAGGGAGTCAGAAGCATCTTGTGTACATTTTTATCTGCTATTTCCTACTTTGAATGTGTATCTGCTCTCTGGAGGTACAGCAGACATCTTGTGACCATGAGGTGACAAACCAGCATGCTGTAGAGGACAGAGTGGAAACAGAAAAAGTCTACGTCCTTAATAGCACCGATGAGCCACTGTCCCAACCCTATACTGCCTAATTCTAGGCTATAAATAGGGCTTTTTCTTTTTTTTTTGCTTAAGCTAATATTAAGTACTTGTTTAACTAGTTTACTGTCACCTGTAAGCAGAACATATTCTGAAATGAGAGAGAGCAAGATTGACAGTGAGCAAATTAGCCTGAAGTCTACTACAGTAACCCAGAAAAGTGATGATGATGACTTGAGGGAGAGTAATTATAGGATTAGAGAAGGTAGAATAGATTTGAAGGAGTGGGAGGTAGAGACAATTTTGTTTTAAGCATATTGACATTGGCATATCTATGGGATGTTAGGTGAATATAACTAATAAGTAGAAATTAAAGGTCTACAGCACTAGAGAGCTATGGGGGTTGAAGACACGAATAATAAAACAAATGGTGGCTGAAGCCAGTGAGGTCTGTTAAATGAAAATGAGAGCACATATAGAATGAGAAAATAGGACTAGGGATGAAACTTGAGCAGCCTCAGCATTTAAGGGATTCAGAGCAAGAGAAAAAAAATGAAGAATAACAAAAGCAGGAAAAATAGAAAGCAAAGTGAGTTTCATGGAGAGAGTGGTGAAGAGTCAATAATGACATAAAAATTCAAGTAGGGGCTGGGTGCGGTGGCTCACGTCTGTAATCCCAACACTGTGGGAGGCTGAGTCAGGCACAGGCTTGAGCTCAGGAGTTCGAGACCAGCCTGGACAACATGGTGAAGTCCTGTCTCTACCAAAAATACAAAAAAATTAGGCATGGTGGCAGATGCCTTCGTCCCAGCTACTCGGGAGGGTAAGGTGGGAGGATTGCTTGATCCTGGGAGGTGGAGGTTGCAGTGAGCTGTGCTTGTGCCACTGCACTCCAGCTTGGGCAACAGAGCAAGACCCCATCTCAAAAAAATTTAAGCAGGTATGGAGGCCAGAATGTCACAAGGCAGAGAGGACTTGAAAGTAGGGAAAAAAGGGATAATATTTACTTTTGTCAAAAAGTAACAACTACTTTTTAAAGAAGTATAACAATTATAGGAAGGAGAGAGAAAAAATAGTTCAAGGGGAGAGGTCGAGTTAAGGAAAGGTTTTTGTCTTGTTTTGTTATTGTTGATTTAAGACAGAGAACACCTGCAGCTATGTAGCAGTGGAGGAAAAGAAACTAGTAAAAAGAGAAACCAAAGACTGGAGATTAAACAGGGTGGAATATGGTCTCAGATGGGAAGGAATGAGATCAAGAACACCAAGAGAAGTATGTCTTAGGAAAGGGGGATGCACGGCTGAAAAGAGGTAAGTCTTGAAGGTAGATGGGAAGAAGTTGGGAATGGTCACGTCTAATAATTTACTTTTTTCTCTATGAAACAGGAGGCACAGTCAACTTTGACAGTTATAAGAGGTTTGAGGAGAATAAAAGGTTTGTAATACCTCTTCTAGGGAACACAATAGTAAACCACTCAGGAACCAGTAGAAGGACTGCCAAGCAGTATTAGGAAGCCTGTGTAGCATACGGCCCTCTCAAATAGTTAGAGATGTTTTCAGATATTTAAGAGGAATTAATATTAACAAAACCAAGAGACAAAGCCAAGCTTAAGCCCCATAAAACATGGATATTTTATTCCAGCTCTAGGAAACGGAAAAAAAAAACAGAGGGAAACACATCTTTCCACACACCATTCTAATTTAACTGACATTAGTCTGGGAAAGCTAGAGCAGAAATATATGTTTATATGTATAAATATGTATGTCTTTATACATACATGTGTGTATGTATATGTATGAGATTTTAATCTCACTGGAGTTCATGTCTTCATTTTTTTTTTAAATGCCCTTAAAGGTCATCAAATGCAAGCTAATACTTCTACCTAAGTCTCCTCATCAATCATTTAATATTGTTTGCATTGCATTCAGTTTGTCTGTTAACCACTTATGTAATTTACCAAATTGCACATTTGGATATGTAAGGGAAAAACTTGGTTTAAGTAATACTCTATGTATCAGTTACCCATTAGGTGATTTTTTTCATCATTATTTGCAACGTCACACATCTTGTAGTTTTCTATGTAGTCTCTGTATGCAGTCTACTTCAGCTTCTAGTGCTGTACATATCTATATCTTCTGGGTGGGACTGCCCGTGATCCATGAGCTTGGGGTCAGGCATAAACTGTGTTGCACCTGATAAAGTATTAAAATGAAAAAACAAATTAGTCACTTAACAAATTTATTTTTGATACTGGGAAGACAGCAGTGAACAAACCAGATAAAAATCTCTGGTGACATAGACCTAACATTTGAGTTAGGTGAGACAAACTAATTAAATATGTATCAGATGGTGGTTAAGTGCTATGCGAAAAAATGAAACAAGGAGGGATATATGGAGTGCTTAGGTGATTTGTAATTTTAAATAGGGCAGCCAGGGAAAGCCTTCCGAAAAGGTGATATATGAGCTGAGAACTGAAGGAGGTGAGGGTGTGAACCCTATAGAGACCAGCAGGCAATGCCTTCCAGGATGAGCAGACAGCAAGTGTAATGGACCTGAGGTATATCTGAGGAACCAATATGGCTGGAACAGAGTAGACAAATGTGGTGTATGTAGGGGTGGCGGCAAGGCAGTGAGAGAGAAAATGATAGGAGATGTCATCAAAAAGACAATGGAAAGCTAGGTCACATAGGGCCATGGTAAAGATTTTGGCTTTAAGTGAGATAAGAAGCTACTGGACAATTTTGAGTAGAGGAGTGAATGATGCTATGTTTTTAAAAAGATCACTCTTGGCTACGGGGAAAAGAAACTACAGGGAAACAAAGGATAGCAGCAGGGAGACCAGTCAGAAAGCAATTACAGTACTCCAAAAGACATGCTGAGGGCTTTAGTTACAATGGTAGCAGTAGAAGTGGTGAAAAGGTACCAGATTCTGGATAATGTTGAAGGTAGAATGGACAAGATTTCCTAAATGGATTGACTATGTCTTATGAGCGAGACTCTTCAACTTGAGAAACTGGAAGAATGGAGGTGACATTTACTGAGATAGAGGAAAATGTGGGAGAAGCAGGTTTAGGGGAAAACAATTGAATCGTTAAGTGTTGGATGTGTTAAATTTGAATTGCTTACTTAACATCTGAGTACAAATGAGTCTTTTGGGTTAAGATTAGGAGACGTTAAAAAGGTTAGGAGAATGTAGGAAAGAAGACTAAGGTGGAAAGCCAGTGAATGAGGTAAGAGAACCAAGAGCAAGAGATAATCCCACAGGCCAAGTGAAGATACTGTTTGAAGGAGGAAGGAATTTAACCTGTGTCAAAGGTTACTGATGGATTGCATAAGACGGAGATTGAGAATCAATTCCTGGATTTGGCAAAGTGTGGATCACTGGTGAACTTGACAAGCTTCCTGTGTCCCCGGCAAGCAGCTAAGTTATTTTCATGCATTATCTCATAATCCCACCATGAAGTAGATACTATTTTTACATTGTCCTTATTTTACAGATAAGAAAATTCTAATTTGGAGAGGTTAAGTAATTTGACCAAAGTCATTTGGCTGATAAGTGGTGGAGCCAGGAATGAATCCACATTTGTCTGACCCCAACATAACAACCCAGGCTCTTCTTTAAAATGATGTTTATAGCAGTAAAAATCTCATACAATTAGTTTTAGTAGTAAACAAGGTAATGCGCACAAACTGCTGCATATAATACCTTGTGCATGGTAAGTAGGCAAGAGACAACTATTTTATATTTATTTTGTGACATAATACTACAAACATTTTTTCAGAAATTTGTTTTTATTTTAAATACGTTCAAAATAGGATTCATTTTAAAATTAATTTTATTACATTTGGGAACCATACCTTTTCTGCATAAAAGAATTTAGTTTCCAGTTTTATAACGAAAACAAAGGAGAGAAATTGGAATACAATGATTTATCTTACACCTATCTTTTCTAAAATGTGTTTTACAGTGTGACACACCTATGTGTAACTTCATCACCAAATATATTAACAAAACAACCAGATTCTTAAGTAATTAGTATTCATGATGGTACAGGTAATGCAGCTCTCCACAGAATAAATTCTTAACCTCTTGTCTCTTTGGGGGTATGTTATAGAACTCATGTAATCTATTAACTTGGATGAGGAAAATTTGTCATTATTTTCACTTACTTCTGACTTAAATGGACATTTTCTTCAATAATGAATACAGGCAACAAAACACAATAGTATCAGCAGTGCCTTAGATTTCTTTGTCACCAACAGAAATCACAGGTATCTTATTACATTATAGTTGCAGATTATCTCAAAATATTCACACTCACCGCTACTTAAAAATTAAGTCATTAGACCTATTGTTAGATGCTGTTGTTTAATACACTTAAGGAAGTTCATACATTACTACATGTTTTACTTTCTGCATTTGAAAACATTCTGAGAAGAGTTTGTAGCAAAAAAAACGAATCCACTGGTGGTTCTGCTGTATCTCTACTGCCATCTGGTGGGTACCATTGCTCAGTACAAGTGAAAAGAATGGTGCAACAAGTTTTTTTTATCAAGCAGAAAACACTAGGCATGCGACAAATAATTATTTTATGTAAATCTCAGTGTGTCAAATTTGCTTAACAGTGTTCATCAACTAAGTTATTTAGCACTTCTAAATACTTCCTTAATTTATATTCTTGTTCAAAGTTTGGTGAAAGATCCAGCTTACCCCAATTTCCTGAATTAGAAAGATTTTTTTGCCTTTAGATCACCCCTCAAAATTTCTTAAAAGGCTTTAAGATTTTAATTTATTCACAACTTAAAACAGAGATTCTTAGCGAGAGTAGTATGTAAAAGAATACTCTGTAAAGCTCTTCCTAAAATCCACCTGCTTAGAGGCCTCACCTCTGGAGATTCAGATTTATAATTCTTCATAGAGTCTAGACCTGTGAATTTTGAAAAAAAGCACAAAACCCTCAAGTAATTGTGATATGGATCCCTCTGGTTTAGAACCACTTAGCCTGTCATTTGATTTCTATCTTTTTAAAAAGCTTCACCTCAAAGACCGGGCATAGCAGCTCAAGCATGTAATCCCAGCACTTTGGCAGGCTGAGGCGGGCGGATCACAAGGTCAGGAGATCAAGACCATTCTGGCTAACACGGTGAAACCCCGTCTCTACTAAAAATACAAAAAATTAGCCGGGCACGGTGGCAGGTGCCTGTAGTCTCAGTTACTTGGGAGGCTGAGACAGGAGAATTGCTTGAACCCCGGAGGCGGAGGTTACAGTGAGCCGAGATCATACCACTGCATGCCAGCCTGGGCGACAGAGTGAAACTCCATCTCAAAAAAAAAAAAAAACACACACACACACACACACACACAAACACATTTCATCTCATGCCCTTATAAGCAACTAAGAATTGTATCTTTCTTAGAAATTTCTTCATTTCTTGAGTGGATTAAGGGCTCTCTTACCCTCCCAAAGAATAAGCTGTCATAAAACTCTTCTTGAATCTGAATGCCCTAATCATCATAATGCATTCCTTCGCAATTTTATATTTACTCTCTAATAAGAACCATTTCTGCTTAAAGCTTTTTAGAAGATTTTTCAAAAAGTTGGTGTTATAACAAATAGGAAAGAAATATGTTTAAAGTTATAAGACATCATTGAATTATAGTCTCAAATAGACGTTATGTGATATTTGATAATATTACATAACTGATAATTTAGTTCACATGTTACCTCATTGATATTTTAAGCAAGTTAGGTACAAAAAAGGGGACAGATAACTAATAAATTGCAGAGTGAAGTTAGGATTGTTAAAAATTCTCTTTTGGTTTCTTGTGTATAAAATCAGGATAACATTCAGCATGCAGCTTCTTAGCAACTCAAATACTTAAAGACACTAGTCACTATAAAGTACTTTCCGAGACTTTTCCATTCCTTTTTTGTCTGTGTGCTTCAGTTTGGCTATTTTTTATTGACTTGTCTTTGAATTCATTAATTCTGTGCTTTCTGGTATACAGTCATCTGTTAAACCCATCCAATGAGTTCTTAATTTTGGGTACTGTATTTTTCACTTCCAGAATGTCCACTAGAATTTTTTTTAACAGATTCCAAGTCCCTGTGACATTCTCCATCTTTTCATCCATTTTTTCCATCATTTTTTTCTATTTCATGTATTAATTATAGTTATTTTAAAGTCCTTTTCAGTTAACTTCAATATTTAGGTCATCTGTGGGTCTGCTGTTATTGTTATATTTATTTATTTTTTCTTTTGACTGTCAGTCACATCTTCTTGCCTTTTTGCATAACTAGTATTTTGTTTGTATAAAAGAAAGGTAGAAGCTTCAGAAGATAAAGGGCATCAGACAGGGGTGCCCTTTATCTCTTTAGAAAGGGTGAAACACTTACTATCTCAATCTAGTCAGGCATTGAGCTGGGTCTGGGCTGCGTTCTATTTTAGTAAGAGTCAGTTAACCTCTGGTTCCTCCCAGTTCAGGTATGGCACTCCCAAGCTTCTGACTGACAGTCTGACTAGTTTCTGTCTCCACAGAACCAAAAAACTGTAGGAAATCCGGTTTTGCCCTTAAGAGGTTTTGAGCTTGGCTATTTAGTCTCCAAATCCACAAAAAATCTGGCAACTACCATGAGGGAGACATGACTCATGCATATGTGGCACATCCCCTCTCTCTAGAAGAGGATTTGGCAAACTTTTCTGCAAAAAGTTAGTAGTAAATATTTTTGACTTTGTGAACCATATGGTCTCTGTCACAAGTGCTCGACTCTGCCACTGTAGTGTAAGAGCAGCCATAGACAATACATATATCAATATGTGTGGGTATGTTCAATTAAAATGCTATTTCTGGACATTGAGATCCAAATTTCATGT
The DNA here is from genome assembly GCF_000951035.1 of Colobus angolensis palliatus. Lineage (NCBI taxonomy): Eukaryota > Metazoa > Chordata > Mammalia > Primates > Cercopithecidae > Colobus > Colobus angolensis. The sequence goes on along the minus strand of NW_012120766.1, from coordinate 209,347 downwards.
AATTTTCACTTGCTACGAAATATTATTCTTTTGATTTTTTTCAACCATCATGGTTAGCTTGCAGAATATACAAAAACAGTGAGTCAGGACACCTCATACAGGCGGATGCCCCTCTGGGACACAGCTTCAAGAGGAAGGATCAGGCAGCAATATTTGCTGTTCTGCAGTCTCCGCTGGTGATACCCAGGCAAACAGGGTCTAGAGTGGACCTCTAGCAAATTCCAACAGACCTGCAGCTAAGAGTCCTGACTGTTAGAAGGGAAACAAACAAACAGAAAGGAAGACCATCAACATCAACAAAAAGGACATACATACAAAAACTCCATCTGTAGGTCACCAGCATCAAAGACCAAACGTGGATAAAACCACAAAGATGGGGAGAAACCAGAGCAGAAAAACTGAAAATTCTAAAAACCGGAGCACCTCTTCTCCTCCAAAGAATTGCAGCTCCTCCCCATCAACGGAACAAAGCTGGACGGAGAATGACTTTGATGAGCTGACAGAAGTAGGCTTCAGAAAGTCGGTAATAACAAACTTCTCCGAGCTAAAGGAAGATGTCCGAACCCATCGCAAGGAAGCTAAAAACCTTGAAAAAAGATTAGATGAATGGCTAACTAGAATAAACAGTGTAGAGAAGACCTTAAATGACCTGATGGAGCTGAAAGCCATGGCACGAGAACTACATGACGCATGCACAAGCTTCAATAGCCGATTCGATCAAGTGGAGGAAAGGGAAACAGTGATTGAATTAATGAAAAATTAACGAAAGAAAGCAAGAAGAGAAGTTTAGAAACAAAAGAGGAAAAAGAAATGAACAAAGCCTGCAAGAAATATGGGACTATGTGAAAAGACCAAATCTGTTTGATTGGTGTACCTGAAAGTGATGGGGAGAATGGAACCAACTTGGAAAACACTCTTCAGGATATTATCCAGGAGAACGTCCCCAACCTAGCAAGGCAGGCCAACATTCAAATTCAGGAAATACAGAGAACACTACAAAGATACTCCTCGAGAAGAGCAAATACAAGACACACAATTGTCAGATTCAGCAAGGCTGAAATGAAGGGAAAAATGTAAAGGGCAGTCAGACAGAAAGATTGGGCTACCCACAAAGGGAAGCCCATCAGACTAACGGCAGATCTCTCGGCAGAAACTCTAGAAACTCTACAAGCCAGAATAGAGTGGGGGCCAACATTCAATATTCTTAAAGAAAATAATTTTCAACCCAAAATTTCATATCCAGCCAAACTAAGCTTTATAAGTGAAGGAGAAATAAAATTCTTTACAGAGAAGCAAATGCTGAGAGATTTTGGCACCACCAGGCCTATTTTACAAGAGCTCCTGAAGGAAGCATTAAACATGGAAAGGAACAACCGATATCAGCCACTGCAAAAACACGCCAAACTGTAAGGACCACCGATGCCAGGAAGAAACTCCAACAACTAACGGGCAAAATAACCAGCTAACATCATAATGACAGGATCAAATTCACACATAAAAATATTAACCTTAAATGTAAATGGGCTGAATATTCCAATTAAAAGACACAGACTGGCAAATTGAATAGAGTCAAGACCCATTAGTGTGCTGTATTCAGGAGACCCATCTCACATGCAGACACACATAGGCTCAAAATAAAGGGATGGAGGAAGATCTAACAAGCAAATGGAAAGCAAAAAAAAAGCAGGGGTTGCAATCCTAGTCTCTGATAAAACAGGCCTTAAACCAACAAAGATCATGGTAAAGGAAAAATTCAACAAGAAGACCTAACTATCCTAAATATATATGTACCCAATACAGGAGCACCCGGATTCATAAAACAAGTCCTTAGAGACCTACAAAGAGACTTAGAGCCCCACACAATAATAATGGGCGTTTTAACCCCCCACTGTCAATATTAGAAAGATCAATAAGACAGAAGGTTAACAAGGATACCCAGGACTTGAACTGAACCCTGCATCAAACAGACCTAAGAGATGTCTACAGAATTCACCTCAAAACAACAGAATATACATTCTTCTCAGCACCACATCGCACTTATTCCAACATTGACCACATAGTTGGAAGAAAAGCACTCCTCAGCAAATGTAAAAGAAGAGAAATCACAACAAATTGTCTCTCAGACCACAGTGCAATAAAATTAGAATTCAGGATTAATAAACACACTCAAAACTGCACAACTACATGGAAACTGAACAACCTGCTCCTGAAGCACTACTGGGTACATAATGAAATGAAGGAAGAAATAAAGATGTTCTTTGAAACCAATGAGAACAAAGACACAATGTACCAGAATCTCTGGGACACATTTAAAACAGTGTGTACAGGGAAATTTATAGCACTAAATGCCCACAAGAGAAAGTTGGAAATATCTAAAATCAACACCCTAACATCACAATTAAAAGAACTAGAGAAGCAAGAGCAAATTCAAAAGCTACCAGATGGCAAGAAATAACTAAGATAAGAGCAGAAATGAAGGCGATAGAGACACAAAAAAACCCTTCAAAAAAAATCAGTGAATCCAGGAGTTGGTTATTTGAAAAGATCAACAAAACTGATAGACCACTAGCAAAACTAATAAATAAGAAAAGAGAGAAGAATCAAATAGATGCAATAAAAAAACATAAAGGGGATATCACCACCAACCCCACAGAAATACAAACTACCATCAGAGAATACTATAAATACCTCTACGTAAATAAACTTGAAAATCTAGAAGAAATGGATGAATTCCTGGACAAATACCACCTCCCTAGACTAAACCAGAAAGAAGTTGAATGTCTGAATAGACCAATAACAGGCTCTGAAATTGAGGCAACAATTAACAGCCTACCAACCATAAAAAGTCCAGGACCAGACAGATTCACAGTCGAATTCTACCAGAGGTACAAGGAGGAGCTGGTACCATTCCTTCTGAAACTATTCCAATCAATAGAAAAAGAGGGTTCTTTGTAGATTCTGGATATTAGCCCTTTGTCAGACGAGTAGATTGCAAAAATTTTCTCCCATTCTGTAGGTTGCCTGTTCACTCTGATGGTAGTT
>NW_012120766.1:204830-205220 GCF_000951035.1 Colobus angolensis palliatus | reverse complement strand
ATTGTCTCAGCCCAAAATCTCCTTAAGCTGATAAGAAACTTCAGCAAAGTCTCAGGATACAAAATCAATGTGCAAAAATCACAAGCATTCCTATACATAAATAACAATCAGACAGCCAAAGCATGAATGAACTCCCATTCACAATTGCTACAAAGAGAATAAAATACCTAGGAATCCAACTTACAAGGGATGTGAACGACCTCTTCAAGGAGAACTACAAACTCCTGCTCAATGAAGCAAAAGAGGCCACAAACAAATGGAAGAACATTCCATGTTCACGGATAGGAAGAATCAGTATCATGAAAATGGCCATACTGCCCAAGGTAATTTACAGATTCAATGCCATCCCCATCAAGCTACCAATGACTTTCTTCACAGAATTGGAAAAAA
>NW_012120766.1:160951-204448 GCF_000951035.1 Colobus angolensis palliatus | reverse complement strand
ACTGGTACCAAAACAGAGATATAGACCAATGGAACAGAACAGAGGCCTCAGAAAGAACACCACACATCTACAACCATCTGACCTTTGACAAACCTGACAAAAACAAGAAATGGTGAAAGGATTCCCTTTTTAATAAATGGTGTTGGGAAAATTGGCTAGCCATATGTAGAAAGCTGAAACTGGATCCCTTCCTTACACCTTATACAAAAATTAATTCAAGATAGATTAAGGACTTAAATATTAGACCTAAAAACTTTTACCCTAGAAGATAACCTAGGCAATACCATTCAGGACATAGGCATGGGAAAGGACTTCATGACTAAAACCCCAAAAGCAATGGCAACAAAAGACAAAATAGACAAATGGAATCTAATTAAACTAAAGAGTTTCTGCACAGCAAAAGAAACTACCATCAAAGTGAACAGGCAACCTACAGAATGGGAGAAAATCTTTGCAATCTACCCATCTGACAAAGGGCTAATATCCAGAATCTACAAAGAACTTAAACATATTTACAAGAAAAAAACAAACAACCCCATCAAAAAGTGGGTGAAGGATATAAACAGACACTTCTCAAAAGAAGACATCTATGCAGTCAACAGATACATGAAAAAATGCTCATCATCACTGGTCATCAGAGAAATGCAAATCAAAACCACAATGAGGTACCATCTCACACCAGTTAGAATGGCGATCATTAAAAAGTCAGGAAACAACAGGTGCTAGAGAGGGTGTGGAGAAATAGGAATGCTTTTACACTGTTGGTGGGAGTGCAAACTAGTTCAACCATTGTGAAAGACAGGGTGGTGATTCCTCAAGGATCTAGAACTAGAAATACCATTTGACCCAGACATCCCATTACTGGGTATATGTTTATTGCGGCACTATTCACAATAGCAAAAACATGGAACCAATCCACATGTCTATCAATGATAGACTGGATTAAGAAAATGTGGCAAATACTCACCATGGAATACTATGCAGCTATAAAAACGGATGAGTTCATGTCCTTTGTAGCGACATGGATGAAGCTGGAAACCATCATTCTAAGCAGACTATCACAAGGACAGAAAACCGCATGTTCTCACTCATAGGTGGGAATTGAAAAATGAGAATACTTGGACACAGGGCGGGGAACATCACACACAGGGGCCTATTGTGGAGTGGGGGAGATGGGGGAGGGACAGCATTAGGAGAAATACCTAATGTAAATGATGAGTTAATGGGTGTAGCACGCCAACATGGTGCATGTATACCTATGTAACAAACCTGCACGTTGTGCACATGTACCCTAGAACTTAAAGTAGAATTTTTTAAAAAAATAAAGAATATAGGTTTTGCATATTTATCACCTAAAAAGAAATAGTGAGTCAAGTCAGAATTGGCATATGAGCCATAGTTTCTCAACTTCTGCTTTAGAGGGACATTAATTTTGTAAGACTGTGAGAGATTTCATTCTGCTTTCATCAGATTCTTGAAGAGGTCTATGATACCAAATTTCTAAATTTGTGATTCCCAAAATAACAATTTTCTCCATTAATGTACATGAGATGGTAGAGAACAACCAAACTCATATAGAGGACAACCAAACTCATATTCAGAGCCAGAACATATAGTTGGACAGTACACCCTATCTCTTCTGTATGGTGATAAGTGGTAGCCATGGCTAGGCTCACTAGGTAAGTGACTTGCTCCTTAAGTATGCTCAGTGAAAATCTGTTTCTCATCAAAATGGCTAATTACTCTAGGCAAATGATAATAATGATATATTTTAATACCCACTGATACCCCTTAGTATGTCCCTGGCATTGTAGTTAGTGCTTTACATGCAATATCTCACGTAATCCTCACAACCATGTGAGAACTATTATTGTCCTTTTTTGTTGGATGAGGAGACTGTGGCTTGAAGTGTTTGATAACCTGCCCCAGGTAACAGAACTAGTAAATGCTGGATCTGGGATTTCGATTCAAGTGTTATTCTATAACCTGTGCTCACAATCACTACTATTTCCCATGGTGAAAAAAAATTGTTTAATTCTACATATGAAATGTGGAAATGGTGAAGCCCAAGGTTATACTGTATAATAAACTCCAAATGATATATTGTTATGTACTGGGTGTTAGTATGCTCCAAAAGTTCACATGTTGAGACCCTATCTCCCCCATTGTGATGGTATTAAGAGGTGGGGAGCTTTGGGAAGTGATTAGAATTAGAGGAGGTGATGATGGTGGAGCGTTCGTGAATGGGATCAGTAGTGCCCTTATGAATCTTGAGAGAACTTGCTTCCCTCTGCTCTCTGCCATGTGAGAACACAATGAGAAGTAGGCTGTCTACAAGCCAGAAGAGGGCCTTCACCAGAACCTGACCATGTTGGCACCCTGATCTCAGAATTTCAGTCTCTAGAACTGCAAGAAATAAATTTCTGTTGTTTATAAGTCACCCAGTCTATGGTATTTTTTATAGCAGCTCAAACTGACCAAAACATATATGATAAGAATGAGTAGCACTGGCATCTCTTTCTCCCTCTGCATCATCTCGATAGAATGCTTTTCATATACCACATCACCCAAGACAGGCAAATAAAGGGTTCCAGAATCTAGATGTGTGAACAAAAAGACATTAGCTTGGGAAGATTTTGGTCCCACTGTTAAGGTGTAGTATGTTTCATCTTCATAAAGATACTCTGGAATTAACAGGCATTTGGAAAAATGACCATACATTATATTCTTGTGAGAATATGGTCACCTGCAGATTATTCAGAGAGTCTAAAAACTGTATAACTTGTCTTGATTAGTTAGGAGAGAGGACAGAGGAAAATAGTAAAACTCAAATCAGGTTTGTTATTCAACGACAGTTTTTATGAAGATTAAGTGATAGAAGGGGGCTGAAATTTGAGACTAAATTCCGGTTTTAAATTAGATAACCTATACACAATGGAAAGAGCTTAGACTCTGATGTCAAGAAGATCTAGGCCATAAACACAACTCTGCTATTCATAAGCTATATGATTTGGGGCAAGTTATTTTAGCTCCCTGAGTCTCAGTCTCTTCATCATAAAATGGGAATAATTACCAATCCGGCAGGTTTTTGTTTTGCTTTGTGGGTAAGGGCTGAATGACATAATATACTTCTAGCTCTCTGCATCACAGTATGTGTTTGATAAAGGGTGGATATTATTATTTTCCAACCTCTGAGTTAGTCACCTTTCCTTTGCAATAAGACAACGGGTTTTACAATTCACGTTGTACATATAGATAAACCTATGCAAATCCATATGAATACATTGTCAAAATGGTATTAAACACTCTGTCACCTTCTTTGTGATCACAGTAAAATCATGGCAGTACTTGTTTAGAAAGTATAATTGTCACTGTTTGGTCCCACAAAGTATTTATTGCCAGTATGGAATACTAGCAACATTATAAGTATTATAACTGATGATATTTCTACTATTTGATGCTGGAAGTTCTTTTGGTGCCTAAACTTAATAAAACTAAACTTAATAAAAATAAAACAGTCTTAAGATTTACAGGGAGACTGATAGGTAAATAGCACAAAAAATGGAAGCTGACATTTCTTTATGTAGGTGTGATTCATCTCTTTAAAATTATAGAATCTAGAAAGGCCCATTTCCCCCACCTAATAAAATAGCTCAAATTTATAAAGTTATATTAAATGCTTTACCCAATCAACGTGTCAGTGCTACTCTATATACTCACATATAAAGATCTATATTATGAACTATGTGGTAATTTAAAGCAATTGCAGGTACCTAAGTACCTCATAACCTAAGAAGAAACACAAACCACAGATATGAAAAAGACAAAATATTTATGGGGAGAACACATCTTAAGTTCAAACCACTAATGATAATGCAATCAAATTATTTAAGAAAAGAATGGAAACAAAATTAACTTATACCCAACAAACCTGAAGTGGATTCTGATTTGGTCTTCGCTTCAGAGCTGAGTTCTGTTGGCAAGGGCACTGAGTGTTTCAAGACGTCAGTTGTTTTTGCAGGTACTTCTATTTCTACAGAGGATCCTAGCTGTTTACCAAACAGATTTTTCCTTCGTAAGTAAATATTTTACTAATTCCTTCATCTACTTTCTCATTTTATCCTCGACCTCTGTCCAGTACCCTCATTACAAGCCAACACCCACCCAAACAAAACTCAATGTCGACCGCCTTGCTCCATGTAAAGTCTACCTTAGTTTTTTCTTTATGTTTAGGGAGTGACTCTTCTTTGCTGCTTTTTGTCCACAGTGATTTAATTGCTCCAAAAATTTGCTGGCTTGTAGCATATATCTTTTTCCCTGTTACCTAATTAAAACAAAAAGTAAGTCAAATAACATATTTTTAAAAGTTAAAATTAAAAATGTATTTTAGATTTGTCAGGCATTTTATGTGAACACTCAGATCAGAATCAATAAAGGTATAAATCTCTAAATCATATAACACAAAGCACCATTTCTAAAATTTTATATGAAAAAATTGTGTCACGCAAAGGGTTATAATGTATAATCTGCATTCACACTGTAACATATAAATTTAAAACTATGTCTGTTTTAAAATTTTTTTCAGCTTTAGTGAGATTAGACTGACATATATAAAATTGTATCTATTTAAGGTATATAACATGGTGATTTGATGTAAGTGAAAACTATTAACAGAAGTTTGGGGAATATAGTTCGAGATAATAAACTGCTGACTGAGAAAATGAGATTTTTAACAAGCTACAAAGTTAATGCTTTTGCTTAAAATTTGATGGTGCTTTCTCCATTCATAAAGAAATAAAAAGCATCAACTAATTCCTCCAAAGAGTAATATTCTTTTGTGGTAGAAAGGTAAAATAAACAATGACTGATAAATACACTCAAGAAGAGAATGGGATGCTGGCTGAATTCCTAAAGTTACTGTTATTTTCATTCATCTCTATTTCTCTTTGAAAATCTACTTCTGATTTCTGCTTTTTCCTATTCTTCTCCAATCCTTTTGTTTATTATAGTTAAAGTAATTTCAGCAGCCATTGATTTTTCAAGTTTTGAAGATGTTTTGAGGGGTTTTCCAGGATTACAATTTCTACAAACATAAATTTTTTAAAAATTATGTTTCCATCCTCAAATAGAAATATTTATTGTTTTTACTAAGTATATATCTACACTTGAAAAGTTAAGTAATAAGCTAATATAAAGAAATTCCTCCTCCTCCCCAAATATAACCTTGGTTAACAGTTATACATATATTCTTCCTGAATTTTTACTCATATATACATTACACGCACACAAATTTTAAAACATGTAATGTTAATATTTATAGATCTTTCAAAAAAGATGAGGTAGATCTATATGTACTGGCATGAACAGAAGTCCATGATGAACCACTAAATTTGAAAAAGTTACAGAATAGATTATACAATACAATCTCAATTAATTTTTCAATTAAATTTTAAAATAAATTACATATGTATTTAGTTTGTTTTCCTTTTCAAATACTTGGGATCACAGTAAACATGTTATTCTGAGATATTATTTTTTTAAAAGCTTGACAATATTTCAAAGGCATGGTTCTATATTACTTTATATACCATAGGTCTACTTTTTAAATTTGCTGCTTAGTTTAGTATTCCATAATGGATGCAACACAATTTGTTGAACAAATTCCCTATTGAGGCACGATGATTTAACAAATCCCCTGTTGGTGAGCATATGGACTGTTTTCCTTTTTGGGGGTAGGGAGATGGCAAGTATAAGCAATGATGAAATTAGCATCCTTACACATACAACTGGGACCATAACCCTTATAGTATTTCCTCAAAATAAATTCCTAGAGCTGAAATTTCTGCACTCAAGAGTACACATATTTTAATTTTTGACAGTATTACTATGTTGCTCTCCAGAAAGTCAGCAATATACTGCAGCAATTTACATTCCCACGAAGAGTATATGTCTGTTTTCCTACCCTATTTACCAGCAGTGATATTATAAGTCTTTTAAATCTTTGTCAAATTTAAAGGCTAAAAACTAATATCTAAATGATTTTTCAAATTTGCATTTATTTGCTGATGAAATCAAGTATCTTACGTACATTAGGCCATTTTTGTTTCTTATTTTGTAGACTGCTTGTTCAGGTATTTTTTCATTTTCCCAGAGGGCACATTCATCTTTTGCTCATTGATTTATAGGAGTTCTTAATACATGAAGGATATTAGTACTTTGTCACATATGTTAGAAACAGTTTTCCCAGTTTTTCATGTATCCATTAACATTGTGTATGGTATATTGTAATCTACAGAAATGTATTAATTTTGATGTTGTCAAATATGTCAACTTTTTCTTTAATGGCTTCTAGATTGTAATTTGCTTAAGAAAGCCTTTCCTATCTCAAGATTAAACAGGTATTCCTCTTATTTCTTCTCATACCTTTTATAGTATTCTAGTTTATGGTTAGATGTTTATTCCACCTAGAATTAGTTTTCCCATGATAGTCGGTAAAGGTCTGAGTAATTTTCCAAACAGCCAATTATCCCAACACATTTCTTGAAAAAAAAAAAAAAAAAGAAATCTATCCTTTCCATTACACACTGATTGATTTGAAATGCCACCTGTACCACATATCCATCCCTACCCTCATGTGTACAAAGATATACTAAATATAATTGTTTGAATATTCTCTTTTGTCCTCTTGATCTATTGTATTGTGTATGCTATAGTAACCAATACACAGTAGACAGACAACAAATATTAGGTGAATGAATGTCACACTCCATTCAAATCCAGGGCTTTTGTAGGAACTGAATTAAATTTCTAGATTTTGAAATACCTGCCGTATTTCAACATTTAGTCTTTCATCCAGAAACAGGATATCTCTCCAAAGACATTCAAGATTTTTTGGTAAACATCCTTTACATATAAGTGAGATCAAACAGTATTTGTCTTTCTGTGTCTATCTTATTTCACTGAGTATAATGTCCTCTGGGTTATCCATGCTGTTGCAAATGGCAGAATTTCCATTTTTAATGGCGAAATAGCACTCTGTTATATATATGTACCAAATTATCTTTATCCATTTATCTACTGAGAGACACTTAGGTTGTTTCTAATCTTGACTATTGTGAATAATGCTGTAATGAACATGGAGGTGCATATATTTCTTCAAGATATTGATTTAATTTTTTTTTTTGGATATATATGCAGAATAGAAGCAGAGAATAGAATGGAGGCTGCCAGGGGATAGGAGTGAGGTAAATGAGATGTTGGTCAAAGGAAACAAACTTTCAGTCATAAGATGAACAAGTTCTGGGTATATAATGTGCTGCATGGGTGGTGATGGATGTGTTAATTTCATTGTAATAATCATTACACTATATATGTATGTCAAATCATCATGTTGTACACCCTGAATATATTTAATCTTTATTCATCAATTAAATATTGTGAAAATTTAAAAATACCCTTCAGTAAAGTTTGATAGTTTATTCTTCTTTTAAACAGTCATTAAAACATTATTTGGTAAGTCTATTCCCAGATATTTTATAGCTTTCAAAGACAGACTACTTGTTACTGTTTACATAAGTTAATAATAAAAATATTGTGAGGAAAATTATAAAGAGCAAAGAATAATTCCATCTTGAAGTGTATTTTCAAAATGATGAATAACTGGAGTGAGTCTTTCATTGTTTAAAGGACCTTCTAGACTATCATTTCTTAAACTTTTTAATATCATAGATACCTTGGAGAAGCTCTTGAAAGCTACAGGCCCTTTCCTTCAGAAAAATACAGATACAGTAAAAAGCTCTCACCTGACATCCTTTCAGGAGACGTGACTGATTAATAAAATGTTTTTTTAATTTATTATAAATGATGTTTGTAGAATGCTGAACATTCATTCCTATCAGGTGCTCTCCAAAATGCTAAGGTACTATCTTTCAGAAGTTGATTAGTATGCTTATCAAGAGTAAGTTTCCTTTTTCCCCAAGTTGCTACACCAGTTTTACTTGTAATTAAACAATCTAAATGTAACATAATATGATAAAATACTATTATAAAAAGAATTATTGTTTCTAGGAAAATTAAATGCTTCATAAAGACTCAAATGTGAATGGCTAAAAAAATAACTGCTATGAAATTAGAGGTGAGCAAGACAATTATCACAGCTGGGAGAAGTAATAAACATCTAAAAGGATTCTGCACTCATCTTTTTTTCAATGTTTTTAATTGTTCATTCTATTTTAAAGGAACCTAATCTGGAAGTTGTAGAAGACATACTACAAATATGGCTTACCGTTGGAAAGATGTTGTAGATCTTTAACCAGTAGACCAATACTCAAAGAAAAGCCCTACTTCAAAATAGAGAAAAGGAAAGACTTTTTCTTTTTTTTTTTTTTGTTTTGAGATGGAGTCTCAATCTGTCTCCCAGGCTGGAGTGCAATGGCGCAATCTTGGCTCACTGCAACCTCTGCTGCCTGGGTTCATGTGATTCTCGTGCCTCAGCCTCCCGAGCAGATGGAATTACAGGCGCCCGCCACCAGGCCTGGCTAATTTTTGTATTTTTACTAGAGATGGGGTTTCACCATATTGGCCAGACTGAAGAAAGACACTTATGTTTTAATTTGAAGTAAAATTGTGGGTATATATTTTTATATATATTTTTAGAACTCGCTGCTTTAACACTTTTGATTAATTGTTAACTACTGGTCCTGATTATGTCAAATAAGGTTTTTCTTGTACACACATGACTTTTCATAAAGTTTTGGAGAGGAGGGTGTGCTACAGACCCTCTAAAGTCCATCATGAATCTCAGGTTTAAAAAATTATATATTTGAATTTTTAAAATATTAAATATGATATTATTATAGTCAAAAGAAAAGCAAGGATTTCAACTCTAAGAATTAAAGTAACAATTATTTACCCCAGAAGAACACTTACAAGTTAATCTCTTATATTAGAAAAATTGCTATTTGAAGTTCAGCAATTCTTTTTTCTCCTTTTGTAAAAGTAAAATTCAATACTTTATTTTAAAAAATAAAAATAAGACACATACTATGATCTCATTCTTACCTGCCTATTCAAATATACATTTGTTTTTCTATCTCTGTGTATGTATGTTAAGATGTCTAGAAGAACATTCCATCCAAATGTGGACATGGATATTTGTATGGACAGATGCATTTTGGATGGTTTTTTTTTTCCTAAACTGTTCTGAAATATTTAGATTATCTAAAGATAAGCAGGCACAATTTTTTTTTTTTTTTTTTTTTTTTGAGACGGAGTCTGGCTCTTTCGCCCAGGCTGGAGTGCAGTGGCGGGATCTCTGCTCACTGCAAGCTCCGCCTCCCGGGTTTACGCCATTCTCCTGCCTCAGCCTCCCGAGTAGCTGGGACTACAGGCGCCTGCCACCTCGCCCGGCTAGTTTTTTGTATTTTTTAGTAGAGACGGGGTTTCACCATGTTAGCCAGGATGGTCTCGATCTCCTGACCTCGTGATCCGCCCGTCTCGGGCTGGGATTACAGGCTTGAGCCACCGCGCCCGGCCTAGCAGGCACAATTTTTAAAAACAACCATGATGTCATTACTCTTAGAAAAAAGAAGAATCAGGGCTGGGCACAGTGGCTCACGCCGGTAATCCCAGCACTTTGGGAGGCCGAGGCAGATGGATCACCTGAGGTCAGGAGTTCGAGACCAGCCTGGCCAACCTGGTGAAACCCCGTCTCTACTAAAATTACAAAAATTAGCTGGACGTGGTGGTGGGCGCCTATAATCCCAGCTACTCGGGAGCCTGAGGCAGGAGAATCACTTAAATCCAGGAGGCGGAGGCTGCAGTGAGCCAAGATTGTGCCATTGCACACTCCAGCCTAGGCGACAAAGCAAGACTCCATCTCAAAAAAATAGAAAAAAAAAAAAAAAAAAAAAGAAGAATCAGTGGAAGCATCATCCACTGGGAGGAGTAATGAACATGGAGGCCAAAAAATCTGAAGCTCAGTATGATGTTGGGCAAATCAGTCACTATGAAACTCCTCTGAGCCACAGTTTCCCTATAGATAAATGAGAAAATATCAAAGTTGAATTAAATGAGCTTAATGTTTTCTTCCAATACTAGCATTTTATTGATTTCAGTGGTTAATTCCTATGTAAATTATTAAGAAAGTTTTAAAAATAAGTTTACCATATTATCAATTATTTCAGGTATAAGTAGACTTAATGAATAATGCTCTCTTCCTCTGTTATGAGCTTCTATAGTTTGATCACATTACAAACTACATAGTATACCATATCCTTGATACTCTCAAAATATTGATAGGCAACTTTCTCTACATCAATAGTTAAAGAGATGAAGCAATGGGAATACAAGTACAGAAAGTCCTTCTGGTAACACCACACATTGTTTCAAGCATGAGGGGGAAATGTTAACTGTTGGTAATTAATAGGAGAAGGAAAAGCGGGAGAAAAATGCATAACCCAAAGTTTTCCTTCTCAATCTGAACATGTGTTAAAAATAAAATACTGACAAAAACTGTTCAAATCATTAAAAGAATCTGGATTTGTACTTAAGCTCACAAGAAAAAGACAAAACAACTATAATAAGCATTTATACAGGTGTTTCTTAATTCTAAGTGGTTTCAATATTGAGTTCGTGTATGTGTGTGTGTGTGTGTTTTACGTTCAGAAACCACTGAAGCCAATCTATCAACTGGTTGTTTCTCATGTCAGGTTAATCTGTTGAACCAAACAGCTGCTAGTATTTTCATCTTCTTTTAAATAAAAATTGAAGTTTATATACCTTAATAATGGAGCAGTATTTCTCCCCATAAATTCTAATTCGGTGTCTCTGAATGTAATCCTCAAATCTGCCTTTACATTGTTGAATTATATTTAAACAAATTCATCCTATTAAGAATGGCATTTACCATGCTGAGATGCTAATGTGATTTGGCCAACATGAGAGTTGATACCAACTACATCTCTTAAAATTAAATGTTGAAGGTGCTGTGTAACATGTAAATATTGTCACGGTGAGAGTTTAAATACTGAAGTGTTGCTATTATTTAAAAAGAACTTACCTTAGCAATTATTATGGACTGAACTGGGTAGCAAACAGTTGCTCCTAAAGTGGCCAGTCCCAGAGGATAAGTAATTTTCTTAAACATGGAACCTATAAAATGCAAATAAATTATAAAACTCCAAATATATGCCACCAGAGACTTGATGTTCTTATACTGTAATGCTTTCTTTGCTCCCCTGGTAAGCCATCACACTCTGTTAAATTACTTTTTATGTAATTATGCCAATCAAGATGGAAGCCAAAATGCCCTTAAAGATTTCAAGTCAATTACCCTTTAGCTGTCATGTCCAATTTAACAAAAGTATTCTCAATCTAATACTGACAATTACCTACACAAAAGGAATGGATGATTTTCTTCTGCTCGAAAGCTAGGTATTTTTCATGTCCTACGAAACCCAAATTTATAACCACAATTTTGCAAGTATCTAATAAAGCATGATAATATAGAGAATTAATTAACTACTGTGTTTGTGACACCATGTTAAAGTGAAATGGACTCTCTCTTACCTGTCCTTTTTGATTAAGTATTTAGGAAGGTTAGTCACTCAACTAAATAATCAGCTAAAGACTTTAACAGGTACGTAACTCCTTCATGTCACTGACTTCGAATACTGAATAATAATTGCAAATAACTTGACATAATGCATATCAAAAAGTGCCTTAACTCTGCATCATTTAAGAGTTATTTTCATATCTTTTTTTGGTAACAAAATCCTTTCAAAATATCTTTCAAATAGAATCTCCCTAGGAACTTCAATATATAAAACCTATAAACTTGATGCTGCTGTGACTAACTTTGGGGTAGGAAGCTCTGTATCAAACCCTGGCTGTGTGGCTTTTCCTTTATCCTGATACCATCACTAAACACTTCCATGAAACTAAGGGTTCTACAGAATAGTTTGAAATCCACCACTTTAAGCCATAGCTTAGTTC
The DNA here is from genome assembly GCF_000951035.1 of Colobus angolensis palliatus. Taxonomy (NCBI): domain Eukaryota; kingdom Metazoa; phylum Chordata; class Mammalia; order Primates; family Cercopithecidae; genus Colobus; species Colobus angolensis. The sequence continues at coordinate 192,454 of NW_012120766.1, read as the reverse complement.
CAACTAACTGTTGATTCAAAATAATATGTATGTTAAATGCTTCTCTGAGTATTTTAGACTGTATATATGATCTGGGTAATTGGATGATAGATTTTTAAATTGGGATAAGTACTTTCATGATCTGAAGCAGCTTATACAATCCCTAATCTAAAAAGGGAACAGCCTATCTGGTATATTATACAAATGAAAATGAATGTTTGCAGGCAAATTTGCAGTTTATGGAAGAGAAAAACTAGAGGTCTCTATCGGTCTGGTTTAACTATTATTAAGGAAGTTTTCTATAGCCATGTCTATAATGGACTGAGGTGGGGGGTGGTGGGTGGCCACGCTGATTCGAACTAGTTTAGCTTTTCTTTAGATTTAGACTTTTGTGGTATGCAGAAAGAGGGTTTCAGTATATTAAAATGTCCTAAGTTGCTCCTTTACTCTAGTCCTGCTCGCTGTTATTCCATTATCTACAGTTAAATTTCTTATTTTATAATCCTAATATGTCTTGATGTAAGCTCCCTTGGCTTAACCGAATTCCCCTAATTGTGCGGCTCCTAAATGTAGCAGGTGGCAGCTTTTACTTATGTGTCATTTTAGAGATTTTTAAAAGACTTACAGTTATCCTCTCTTTACCTGATAAGAGAGGCCAGTCTGCAAGAAAAAACTACTCTGATATTTGCTGTTCTCCTCTATCTTTAAATAAAATGCATCCTGACAAGCAAATACTGAGGGATTTCATCACCACCACACCTATGTTGCAAGAGCTCCCAAAGGGAGCACTAAACATGGAAAGGAAAAACCATTACCAGCCACTACAAAAACACACTGAAGTACACAGACCAATGACACTATGAAGCAACTACATTAACAAGTCTGCAAAATTAACCAGCCAGCACCATTATGACAGGATCAAATTCACACATAACAATATTAACCTTAAATGAAAATGGACTAAATGCCCCAATTAAAAGACACAGGATGGCAAGCTGGACAAAAAGACAAGACCCATAGGTGTGCTGTATTCAAGAGACACATCTCATGTGTCACATACAGACTCACACAGACTCAAAATAAAGGATGGAGGAAAATTTACCAAGCAAATGGAAAGCAGAAAAAAATCAGGGGTTGCAATCCTAGTGTCTGACAAAACAGACTTTAAACCAACAGATGTCAAAAAACACAAAGAAGGACATTACATAATGGTAAAGGGTTCAATTCAACAAGAAGAGCTAACTATCCTAAATATATACACACCCAATACAAGAGCACCCAGATTCATAAAACAAGTACTTAAAGACCTAAAAAGAGATACAGACCCACACATAATATAGTGGGAGACTTTAATACTCCACTGTCAGTATCAGACAGATCATCGAGACAGAAAATTACCAAAGATATTTCGGGACTTCAACTCAACTATAGATCAAGTGGACCTGATAGACATCTACAGAACTCTCCACTCCAGAAAAAACAAAAAACAAACAAACAAAAAAAACACAAAAAAACAGAATACACATTTTTCTCAGTGCCATGTGGCACTTACTTTAAAATTGAACACATAATCAGAAGTAAAACACTCCTCAGCAAATGTAAAAGAACTGAAATCATAACAGTCTCTCAGACCACAGCACAATCATTAGAACTCAAGATTAAGAAACTCTCTCAAAACCGCATGACTACATGGAAATTGAACAAGCTGTTCTTGAATGACTTCTGGGTAAATAATGAAATTAAGGCAGAAATCAAGATGTTCTTTGAAACTAATGAGAACAAAGAGACAACGTGCCAGAATCTGCAATGCAGCTAAAGTAGTGTTAAGAGGGATATTTATAGCACTAAATGCCCACATCAAAAAGCTAGAAAGATCTCAAATTGACAGCCTAACATGACAACTAAAATAACTAGAGAACCAAGAGCCAACAAACCACTGAGCTAGCAGAAGACAAGAAATAACCAAGCTTCAGAGCTGAAGGTGACAGAGGCACAAAAATCCCTTCAAAAAAAAAAAAAAAAATCAACAAATCCAGGAGCTGGTTTTGTTGAAAAATGTCAATAAAAACAATAAAACAGACTGCTAGTTATACTAATAAAGAAAAAAGGAGAGAAGATTCAAATAAACACAATCTGAAATGATAAGGAGGATACCACCATTGATCCCACAGAAATACAAAACACCATCAGAGGATACTACAACCACATCTATGCAAATATACTATAAAATCTAGAAATGGATAAATTTCTGGACACATACACCCTCCCAAGACTGAACCAGGAAGAAGTTGAATCCCTGAATAGGCCAGCAAAAAGTTCTGAAATTGAGGCAGTAATAAATATTCTACCAACCAAAAAAAGCCCAGGACCAGATGGATTCACATCTGAATTCTATCAGAGGTACAAAGAGGAGCTGGTACCATTTCTTCTGAAACTATTCCAAACAACTGAAAAGGAGGGACACCTCCCTAACTAATTGTATGAGGCCAGCATCATCCTGATACCAAAACCTGGCAGAGATACAACAAGAAAAAGAAAAAGAAAACTTCAGGCCAATATTCCTGATGAACATCAATGCAAAAATCCTCAATAAAATACTGGCAAACCAAATCCAGAAGCACATCAAAAAGCTTATCCACCATGATCAAGTTGGCTTCATCCCTGGGATGCAAGGCTGGTTCAACATATGTGAATCAATAAATGTAATTCATCATGTAAAATGAACTAAAGACAAAAATCACATGATTATCTGAATAGACGCAGAAAAGGCCTTTGATAAAATTCAACATCCCTTCATGTTAAAAACTCTCAATAAACTAGATATCGAAGGAACACACCTCAAAATAATAAGAGCCATTTATGACAAACCCATAGCCAATATCATAATGAATGGGCAAAGCTGGAAGCATTCCCCTTGAAAACTGGCACAAGAAAAGGATGCCCTCTCTCACCACTCTTATTCAACATAGTACTGGAAGTTCTCGCCAGGGCAATCAGGCAAGAGAAAAAAATAAAGGGTATTGAAATAGGAAGAGAAGAAGTCAAATTATCTTTGTTTGCAGATGACATGATCCCTGTATCTAGAAAACCCCATCAACTCAGCCTAAAAGCTTCTTAAGCTGATAAGCAACTTCAGCTAAGCCTCAAGATACAAAAATCAATGTGCGAAATTTGCTAGCATTCCTATACACCAACAACAGGCAAGCAGAGAGCTAAATCACAAATTAACTCCCATTCACAATTGCCATAAAACAATAAAATACTTAGGAATACAGCTAACAGGGGAAGTGACGGACCTCTTCAAGGAGAACTACAAACCATTGCTCAAGGAAATCAGAGAAGACACAAACAAATGGAAAAACTTTCCATGCTCACGGATAGGAAGAAACAATATCGTGAAAATGGCCATACTGCCCAAAGGAATTTACAGATTCAATGCTATTCCCATTCAGTTATCACTGACATTCTTCACAAAATTAGAAAAAACTATTTTAAAATTTACATGGAACCAAAAAAGAGCTCGTATAGCCAGGACAACCCTAAGCAAAAAAGAACAAAGCTGGAGCCATCATGCTACCTGATTTCAAACTATACTACAAGGCTACGGTAGCCAAAGCGGCATGGTATTGGTACAAAAACGGGCACACAGACCAATGGAACAGAATAGAGAACTAAAACCACACATCTACAACCATCTGATCTTTGACAAACCTGACAAAAACAAGTAATGGGGAAAGGATTCAATATTTAATAAATGGTGTTGGGAAAACTGGCTAGCCATATGCAGAAAACTGAAATTGGACCCCTTCCTTACACCTTATACAAAAAGTAACTCAAGATGGATTAAAGACTTAAAACATAAAACACAAAACTATAAAAACCCTAGAAGAAAATATAGGCAATACCATTCAGGACATAGGCATGGGCAAAAATTTTATGATGAAATCACCAAAAGCAATCACAACAAAAGCAAAAATTGACAAATGAGATCTAATTAAACTAAAGAGCTTCTGCACAGCAAAAGAAACCATCATCAGAGTGAACAGACAACCTATAGAATGGGAGAAAATTTTTGTAATCTATCCATCTGACAAAGGTCTAATATCCAGAATCTACAAGGAACTTAAGCAAATTTATAAGAAAGAAACTAAGAACCCCATTTAAAAATGGGCAAAGGACATGAACAAACACTTCTCAAAAGAAGACATACATGTCGCTAATAAACATGAAAAAGAGCTCAACATCACTGATCATCAGAGAAATGCAAATCAAAACCACAATGAGATAATATCTCACACCAATCAGAACAGCTATTACTAAAGTCATAAAATAACAGATGTTGGTGAAGTTGTGGAGAGAAATGAATGCTTTTACATTGTTGGTGGGAATGTAAATTAGTTCAAACATTGTGGAAGATAATGTGGCGATTCCTTAAAGATTTAGAACTGGAAATACCATTTGACCCAGCCATCCCATTACTGGGGTATATACCCAAAGGAATATAAATCATTCTATTATAAAGATATACGTATGCATATGTTCATTGCAGCACTATCCACAATAGCAAAGACATGGAATCAACCCAAATGTCCATCAATGATAGACTTATAAAGAAAACGTGGTACATATACACCATGGAATACTATGCTGCCATAAAAAGGAATGAGATAATGTCCTTTGCAGGAACATGGACGAAGCTGGAAAGTCATTCTCCTCAGCAAACTAACACAGGAACAGAAAACCAAACACTGCATGTTCTCACTTGTAAGTGAGAGCTGAACAATGAGAAGACATGGACACAGGGAGGGGAACAACACACACTGGGGCCTGTCATGGGAGGGTGGCGTGGGGAGAGCATCAGGAAAAATAGCTGATGAATGCTGGGCTTATACCTAGCTGATGGGTTGACAGGTGCAGAAAACCATCATGGTACACGTTTACCTATGTAACAAATCTGAACATGCTGTACATATACCCTGAAACTTAAAATATAATTTTTTAAAACAAAGGTAAAATGTCTCCTGAGATTCATTATATTTATGTCACTATCTATTAATAGGTTGAGATCTCCAACTTGAAAAACACTGGGTTAGACTATTCTAGCTCTGACATTTGGAAACACGGTGAATGACCTACGGAACATTTTCTCTTACAAGAATGGTATAAGTTTTTTACTGAGAAATGGAGTAATATGTTTTGGACAATTTCCTTCAAAATTTAATTCTTTGAGTCTTATTGTTTTATATCATGATCTTGGTTTTTAATTATTTCTTACTGAATAATTTATAATACCTATTCAATTAGAAGTTGCTTGCCTACTATAATAAGAAATAGGATATAGGGAGGCATTAATATTAGCTATAGGGAGAGTGTTACGTCCATCCAGATTTTATATATATATATATGAACATTCTACCATCCTCTCATGTATGTTATATATATATCTGTTATACATATATCTGTTATATATGTTATATATATGAGATATATATATATATATGAGTTAGGATGCTAGAATGTTCTTATAATTGCACAGCAGTTTTGTACCTAATTATGCCTTGAGTTGAGGCTTTTAGGACTATAGCTGGAAAAACAAACTATAAAGTACCTGACATCAGATTCCAGACTGGCTCAGAGCTGTGCCTTCCAAATATAAGCAATTTAGTTTGGGGACAATGTCTGGCAACTGGAGTGTGGACAAAGTATGACTGAAAGGTGACCAAAATGGCTAGTGACTAGAGAACTACACTAGCTGAGTAAGGGCTTGGAGAAACGAAAACCCTGTATACAAATTTTCATAGTAGCTCTATTCCTAATGACCAAAAGCTGGAAACAACCCAAATGTCCAACAGGTAAGTGATAAAGTAAACCATGGCACATCCATATGAAGAAATACTACTTAGTGACAAAAAGGAACAAGCTATTGACACATGCAACAATCTTGATAATCTGAGTGAAAGAAGCCAGTCTATGTATGATCCCATTTAGATGGCATTCTCAAAAAGGCAGAGCTAGAGTGACAGAGAACAGATCAGTATTTCTGGGAGTTAGAAGTGGGAAGAAGGTCTGACTACAGACAGACAGCATGAGGTACTTTTTGGGAATAACATAACTGTTCTGTATCCTGGTTGTGGTGATGGTTACATGACTCTATGTATATATTAAAACTGATAGAATTGTATGAATCTACTGTGTCATAATTTTGAAATAAATTTTTTTTGAATATACAGCTGTTCCTATTAAAATTATAATTTGTCATTATGTTTTCTAGGTAACTTTTTTTTTAAGACCTTAAGAGTCGCTAACTACCAAAAAAATTTCTTGAGAGTTTTATCTTAATGTAAAAATATATACTAATCACTCAAACTAATTTTCTCAGTCATGACCCCCCATATTCTGGGGGCTACTTTAAAGATTTGAGACAGAGATACTGATATATGAGATAAAATTTGATTTTCTCTTGGTCTCATCCTGACCAATGTTTTTAGAACTGACATGGTATCTCATTCTAGTTTTTATCTGCCTTTCCCTAATGACTAACGACGTTGAACAGCCTTTGGAATAGCTATAGTTTTGAAAACACAAAGTCCTTTTAAAAGTAAGCATGCTGTAATACAGAATCTAAAAATCTTTAAAATAGCCTATCCAGATAATATTCAATAAAGCATATGAGGTTTTCTTATGACCGTAAAATTCAGAAACTAATATCATGGCATTAAGAGAGAATATACTCTTAAAAACCCTACCTTTTCTCGCTGAAACCAAGCCCGCCAATCCTGAAACTGTAATAACTCCCATTTTCGGAAGAAAGTCTCGAGGAGGATTCTTCAGATAGACATAAGCATCTCAAGAAATCAGTTAAAAATTAACATAAATAACTGAATTCTACTGGGCATTCTATACAGTTATGATGCAGGAAGGTTAAAGAGATTTGTTAGGATAATAATGAGGTTTAAATACTCTTCAAAAGAGCTATATATAATGACGATATGAGTAGCAACCTAAAAAACTAGATATATTTACTTGTTACGAAATAACATTTTCCTTCTATAGTTGATTTAGTATTTCTTTTCTTAATGATACCAGTGGTTATTACTATAAAGAAATGTAATGCTAGAGGGCACATCTTAATATGGGTTACCATAAGGTGAATTTCTGACTGTGTATGTATTATATCTCTATAATGAACATGCTTCTGCCCTTATCTGTTCAAACATTGGTAGCCTCCAGTGAGAACCAAAATAGATACTTTATAAAGGAGTTTTGAATAATAGTTTAAGGATATACACAGCTACTAGACCTTGCTTGCCACTACTCCCTAATAATCTCAAGACAGCCACTGCTGTTGGTTAATCATCACTGAGCCTAGATAAAAAGTAGATGAAGAGTAGATGAAAGTCCAGATTTCTTGGCTTTCTATATATTTAAATTGTTTCTAGTTCCAAAAGTATACTTTTCTATCATAGTTAATTATTTAATGGCAATCACATATTTAATCCTATTCCTAATGATTGATGAGGAATATAATTTTGAATTTATTCTTAATACATTAAATAATGATAATTCAAATACAGGTCATCAACTTCATGGAAACATTCAAAATTTTAGCTCATCTTTCTATCTCCGATACATATTTACTATGACAACTTGCACAAGCCAAGAATATTAGAAAGCTATATCTGTTGCTAAACACCATTAACAAGCTAGAGTCAAATATAATCGCTTTTTAAACATTAGCTTAAATATTCCAGGGTTAGTGATTGCTATAACATTTCCTAGCAGTTGACAGCAAAATACAATGTATTTTAACAGCAAATAGCACTTAAACTAATTAGCAACAATGGAGACATGTTTTTAATTTATGCTTTATGATAATATAATATAGACTTAGTAGTTAAAACAGACCTCAGTTTGTATCCTGGCACTACCACTTGTAGTTATGTAACCTCGATAACCTACTTAACCTTTCTAAACCTCAGTTGCCCTCATCTGTAAAATGGGAATAATTATAATACCAATACTAACAGAATTGTGACAAAAATTATGTAAAATGTTTAGTACAACACCTTAGCCAATAATAACTGCTGAATAATGAATATTATTGCTTTGCTATTATTATCAATAAATTGCTATAGAGAGTATCTTCTGAGTTGGCAAATGCATGATAATGGGTAACATACCAAGTTTATTTTTCTCACATTTAAACAATGCAATTTAAAAACACAATACAACATTTCTAATTATTTACTCACCTACCTTTTCCAAATTGTACTGTATCCATTATCCCATTTCTCACAAAGACATAAACACCCTAAGCAAAAAAAAAAAAAGGGGGGGAGAAGACATCTGCATTTTTGAAGCTGTTGATAATGAGACAAAATTGACTGCATCTCCGAGATTATATTAAAAGGTTGACTTAGCATTATGCCCAAATCTAAATCCAGCTTTCTTGTGTATTTACTATTAGAATACTCGTTTAACTTAGCTTATTTTCATTTTCTGCTTTTCATTCTATTTAACATGGATAACATTTATGCCATTTTTCTCATATAAATGGATGTCTATGAAATAATCAGAGCAGAAATGATAGTGAAAAAAATAAAGATTTATCATCTTATGTTATAATGAACTAGAAAAATAAATGGAATTTAAATAAAGCAAGAAGGGAGGTATATTTCAGTTTAGAAGCAACATCTGATTAATAAAGATGCAATAGCAATAACATAATGATTTGTGGAGGGAAAAAAAGAACAAAAAGCCTAAAGCAAAGGGCTTCATCTTCCTCCCTTTTCTTATTGTACATTAGAATGAGAAAAAAAATCTAAATACCTCAGGACAGAAATCATCCTACATAGACTACTGTTTATCCTGTTTTTAAACAGGAACATAAATTCTCTAGAAATCAAAACTATGTTAATCCATTGGAGGAATTAAAATTTTAAAGCAAATCTTTAACTTTACTTGTCTCTAACTGATTTATTTTAGTGCAAAAGAGTGTTAAATATATTTATTGAGTGCTAGGTATTATCTCACTTATATAAGAAAAAAAAGGAAGTCACAAAATAATTTACTCATGGTCATATTGTACTCTGTTGATGGAACCAGAAAACACAATCCAAATATATGTGGTCTCCTTCTCTGAACTAGCCGCTATGAAACCATGGGATAAAAACAGAACAAAAAAGACTTTCAAAGCAGAGAAAATAGAGATTATTTTATTGGACAGGGAAGAAATAAGTTTTTGTTATAGAAATAGCTTGGTTTTGTAATTTTATCTTAGATATTTCAATGGTTATCAGAGAGATGCAGAGGCTCATCTTGGTTTAAAATTGTACAAATCAGCATAAATGCTAACTGCTATTGAACTACTTTTCTGTAGGGACTCTCTTGAGAACATTTCACCTTCAAAGTTAAAATATCTATTGACCAGTCGATTGGGAATCATTTAACCATTAAGGAAGAAAATTAGTCATCTTCTAAAAAAATTTTTTTCTTATCTCTGTTAAGGAATTCATTTTTACCACATGGGGTCAGTGCTATCTAAATTTCAAAACACTAAGCTAGCAGTAGTAGAAATTGAATTTGCTCTACATGATTCAAGGTTTAATGTGGAACAAATTTGAGTCAGGCGTAATTTTTAAAGAACAGATTACATTTTTAGGGGAAAATTAGAAAAAAAAAGTTGTTTACATTTAGGACAAAATGCATTGGAAATTGCCTTTTTTCAACCTATTTGTTTGAGCATATTAATGGAATAAAACATTCTTTTGAGTCTTAAATTGGATGATAGTTACAAGAGCAATTTAAAGACCTCTCAGGAACATTTTATCTCACTGAAGAAAAATTTGAGAACATTATGGAAAATTACGTCTCAGGAGGCTTAAGTCTGAATCATCTAGCTATTGGCATACAGTCATAGGGACATGATTCAGACCATAATTGGTCAAGGTATTTCCCTCTTAGAGCAAACTATTAGTAGTGTGTAGTACAACTAGTACCATAACAATTGTATGACAAACACAAGTTTTCAAAATAACATCATATATTTATCAGATATTTCAATGAAATATCATCTGGAATTACCAGAGTTCATTGATTTGGTATTTCACCTAAGCATACATTGTTTTTTATAAGCTCATTAGATTTCTTTTTTAAAGATAATGGATAGAAACTAAACAAGGACAATGGTTCACCATCAGGCTATAGTTGGGGAAAAGTCACATGGTTACTAGGTCAGAATGATGAAAACACTGGTACCAACATTAAGACACTGACACTGGAGATACCAATGCTAACACAATTATGTTTATGTGATGATAATGAAACATTAGTGTTGTATCAGCTTACTCCACCACTCTGCTGATGGATATCACTGATTGAAGGATAAGCATTAAAGTCACATGCATTCTAGCTTGCCCAATAGCTTACTGTAGCTAGAATGGTCTTATGGGCTAACCCCAACTAGTAAACAACACTTTGCTTAGCCAAAGAAGAAAATATTCAGAAGTAATCTCAGAACTTCACATAAAAAGTGAGGGATACTGTGTACATGCTAGGTGACACAAATGCTTGCTGAACTACTTTAATTTATGCAGTAGGGGTACAGTAGGTTCAATATAGCCACAAATTATTTGCTGCTACTTCTACTGAGAATTGGCATCTAATTCCCTTCCCTTTAAAACGAAGCTGGCCTTAGTGACTTAACAACAGAATGCTGTAGAAGTGACTTTCTTGGACATCTGATGATAGGCAAAAAGCCTGACAAATTCTGCCTAGGGCCACTTGTAACACTGTTTTTAGGAGCCCTGAATTACCCATGTTAAGTTATATCTGACCTACTTGAGATCACCATGCTTGAGAGGCCATGTGTAGGCGTTCTAGTCAATAATCCCAGCTGAACCCAGCCATCCAGCCATCTTTAACAAGGTGCCAGATATGCAAATAAAGCTGTCTTGGACTGCCTAGATCAGCTCATTTGCCAGATGAACACCACTGGGCCACCTCTGTCAAGCCACATGCAACAGACAAATCATCTGTCTGAACTCAGATCATGTAACACAATGGTTGTGGTTTTAAGCCACTAAGTTTTGGATTAGTTTTCTACACATCAATAGGTAACTGGAACAATTAAATCAGAAACCTCTGATATTAAACCACTATCAGAATTGACTTACCTTGCACCAGCCAATATAACAACCAGTTGCAGTCCGGATAGAAGCAAAGCCCATTTGTAAATGACCTGGCTGCTCTTCAACATATTTAGACTGAAGCGGTGGTGCAGTATATATGGGGAGCTACAGGCAAAAAATGTTCATGTCAAAAACATAAAATAGCTGGACTGTCCGTAACAGCAGTATGGCAGAACAGGAATGCTCATCAGCCTTCTTCCTAAAAACAACTAAAAATGCTGATAAAATACTTTGAAAAAACCATCTTAAATACAGGAATGATGTGGTAAACTGTTTATAAAGACTATTTAAAACCCAGAAATTAAAAGATGCCAAATATAGTATAATATAGTGGTTCTACTCCTACGTATATTTAGAGAAACTACTGTTTTTGCACACCCAGAGTTATGTATAATAATGTTCACAGCAACATTTTAATTACAACCAACCCAATGTCCATCCACAGTAAAATGGATACATTGGGGCATATTCGTACAAAGAAATATTAGAAATTAGGGGGTAAATATAAAAATTACAGCAACATGGAAAAATTTGGATGAATTTCAGGAATATAAGTTTACTTAAAAACAAAAAACTTGTTGCTTAGCAAAACAGACATATAAGGTAAAATTAAAAAGTAAAGGAGGGGAATAATAGTAAAAATTCAGGGTAATGGTAACCTCTGAATGGAATGAAATGGGAACACAGGGGATTTTGTTTTCCTTTAAATTGGGTAGTAGGCACACAGCTGTACGTCATTATCATATTATTATTATTCATACCTTTCATATTTTGAACAGCCTTTTTATTCTAATTATTATTTAATAAAAACAAACATACACAAAAGAACAATGAAAAATTTAACCAGGTAGAGACTTACTTTCTTTTAAAAAAAAAATTTTTTTTTTGGCTTTTATATTTAGGGTATAAATCATTCTATGAAGCTTGGTGTTTGATGAAGATATAAATGGAAAGAATCAAGTTTACAAATCAACAGCAAGGGAACTAGATGATTAATGACTTTGGATTTGGTCCTCTATCAACAACAAACATGAAACTATAGTTAACACTATATTGTATTCTTGAAGAATGCTAAGAGTGGGTATAAAATGTTCTCATCACAAAAATGATAACTATTTAAGGTAATATATATGTGAACTGAGTTAGTCATTCCATAATGTATATATACTTCAAAGCATCATGCTGTACAAGGTAAATGCATACAATTTTAGGTCAGTTTTTTAAATTAAAATTTAAAAGACATATAAACCATAAGACAGTGTCAGTTTGGTAAAGTTTTTCCAGTAGTAAGTCAGAAAAGTCTTGCTTTACCATTAAATGGCTCTTTACTTCCCATACCAGGATTAAAGAGTTAGTGTTTATCTTTCTAGACTACTATTTAGATTTAAATTCACCACATTGGCAACTATGTGTAATTAGGAAGGTGAGAGATGCATATTTTATATTAAAGATGCATTTTATATATAAAAAGCAGGTGCACTGCAAGTAGAGAGGTTTCCCTTCTCCCCTAGAAAGGAGAGATATATGTGGATGTACTGGTGTTACAGTGGACAACATTATTTACTTATGTTTGTCCATCATGTTTCTATCCTATTATTTACACATCCCAATTCCAAACTTTATTACACTCATTGTTCTTATTCTCTCCTCTGTCCCCATCAAAACTGGCTGATTTTCTTTTTCTTTCTTTTTTTTTTTTTGAGACAGGGTCTTGCTTTGTCATCCAGGCTAGAGTACAGTGGCATGAACACAGCTCACTGCAGCCTCAACCTTCCGGGCTCAAGCAATCCTCCCACCTCAGCATCCTGAGTAGCTGGGACTACAGGCACACCCCCAACAAACCTGGCTAATTTTTGTATTATTTTATAGAAACGGGGTTTCACCCTGTTGCCCAGACTGGTCTCCAATTCCTGAGCTCAAGCAATCCGCCCACTTTGGCATCCTAAAGTGCTGGGATTACAAGCGTGAGGCACCGCGTCTCAAAAATAAGTACAATTCATCTCATAGAGGGATTTTAAAAAGAAACGTCGGGGAGGGCGGCGAGGGGAGGGCGCGCGGCGAGGGGAGGGCGGGGACGGCGCGCGGTGATCGGACGCGATGGCGGGAGGAGGCGGGAGCAGGGAAGGCAGCGGGTGGGCAGCTGGCAGGTGGGCATCCCGCAGTAGCGGGCGGGCCCGGCGGGGGTGCCACGAGCCGGGGCTGGGGGGCCCGGCGGGGCGCGGCGCGGGGGAGGCACGGCTGGAAGAGGCAGTCAATCGCTGGGTGCTCAAGTTCTACTTCCACGAGGCGCTGCGGGCCTTTCGGGGTAGCCGGTACGGGGACTTCAGACAGATCCGGGACATCATGCAGGCTTTGATCATCAGGCCCTTGGGGAAGGAGCACACCTTGTCCCGATTGCTGCGGGTTATGCAGTGTCTGTCGCGCATTGAAGAAGGGGAAAATTTAGACTGTTCCTTTGATATGGAGGCTGAGCTCACACCACTGGAATCAGCTATCAATGTGCTGGAGGTGATTAAAACGGAATTTACACTGACAGAAGCAGTGATCGAATCCAGTAGAAAACTGGTCAAGGAGGCTGCTGTCATTATTTGTATCAAAAACAAAGAATTTGGCCAGGCGTGGTGGCTCAAGCCTGTAATCCCAGCACTTTGGGAGGCCCAGACAGGCGGATCACTGGGTCAGCAGATCGAGACTATCCTGGCTAACACGGTGAAACCCTGTCTGGACTAAAAAATACAAAAAACTAGCCGGGCGAGGTGGCGGGCGCCTATAGCCCCAGCTACTCGGGAGGCTGAGGCAGGAGAATGGCGTGAACTCGGGAGGCGGAGCTTGCAGTGAGCTGAGATTGGGCCACTGCACTCCAGCCTAGGGGACACAGCGAGACTCCGTCTCAAAAAAAAAAAAAAAAAGAATTTGAAAAGGCTTCAAAAATTTTGAAAAAACATATGTCCAAGGACCCCACAACTCAGAAGCTGAGAAATGATCTCCTGAATATTATTCGAGAAAAGAACTTGGCCCATCCTGTCATCCAGAACTTTTCCTACGAGGCCTTCCAGCAGAAGATGCTGCGCTTCCTGGAGAGCCACCTGGATGATGCCAAGCCCTACCTCCTCACGATGGCCAAAAAGGCTTTGAAATCTGAGTCCGCTGCCTCAAGTACAGGGAAGGAAGATAAACAGCCAGCACCAGGGCCTGTGGAAAAGCCACCCAGAGAACCCACAAGGCAGCTACGGAATCCTCCAACCACCATTGGAATGATGACTCTGAAAGCAGCTTTCAAGACTCTGTCTGGTGCACAGGATTCTGAGGCAGCCTTTGCAAAACTGGACCAGAAGGATCTGGTTCTTCCTACTCAAGCTTCCCCAGCATCACCAGCCCTCAAAAACAAGAGACCCAGAAAAGATGATAATGAAAGTTCAGCCCCAGCTGAGGGTGAGGGTGGCTCAGAACTGCAGCCCAAGAACAAGTACATGACAATAAGCAGATTGGTCTTGGAGGAGGACAGCCAGAGTATTGAGCCCAGCGCAGGCCTGAACTCCTCCCAGGAGACCGCTCCAGCGCCACCATCCAAGCCCACCGTTCTCAACCAACCCCTCCCTGGAGAGAAGAATCCCAAGTATGAAGACCTTCTTTGTAGAAATTTTGGGGCTGGTTGGTGGTCCTGGTTGGGCCTGGTATTACTTCCATGAATGAAGTAACTTTCAGCTAAGTTACCACCAAGGCTTGCTCAGACTGCTAGAATGTGACGCAGGAGCGGGCAGTGAGGACGTAGCCATCCCTGCCGGTTCTGAAGCCCCACATGTGGGCTTCCAAGCCTTGCACTAAGGCATGAGTGGGGATGGAAAGGTTTCAGAGCCTCCTACTCATCGCCGCTTTCATTTTTAGCAAACATCTGAGTGTCTTGACTTCTAAACATTAGTCTTGTGCGTTAAAAGAAATTTGTTTGCATTGGGCCACATTATACTTTGACCCTTAAAAAGAGAGAAAAAAAAAAAAAAAAAGAAATGTCCAGGGATGTCTAGTGCTGGCTGTATACATGCATTCCAATTACCAGTCATTTTACTGATCTGAATACTGCAGATTTCATGGTTAAAAAAATGATTGTCTCATGGTCCTACAGAGTTTTCTATTAAAGAGAGATTTAATTATGTTCACTAGATGGCATATAAGGCAGGAATACATTGAGAATATTTAAAAGGACGCTTAGTGAGAAGAGTTGAACTAAAACAGATTTTCTGTTTAGCTACAAGTTTACCAAAAGATTCAAATAACCAAATAACTAGAACACTTCATTCATAAAGTATTCTGGTTTAGTAGAAGCATTATTATAGATTTAAACAGAAGTATAGCTCACTTTACACAATAAAAGTAGCTAGAAATGTTGCACATAAATCACATTTTAATCCCTTCAGAAATTCTACAGTCCTCAAGGATTGGATCCTGACTTTGTGTATAGTCCCTAGCACGTAGTTGGCAACCAGCTTTGTTTAATAAGTAATTCAATTAAATGATATTTAAAATGTACTTGGGGAATACAATAAATACCAAGGAATACTGTGTATTCCATAATAAACAGCACTACTTTATTTTAAAATTTCAAAAATTAAATTCAGTCATTAGGGATTTATCTTCCTACCTAGATTTGCTGTCCAGATATGGGAGTGTCAAGGAAGCCTTAAAATCAACATCCTCCTAAGATTAATAAAAAGAAAAAATTTAAAAAATACTCAGAATCAGTTAGCGGGTAGGGAAATGACTCTACCCTAGACCATTAATGAAAATAAACTTTAGTAATTAGAACAGTGCCTCACAAATATATAAGAGGAGCTTAGAAAATATTTTTGGTTGAATTTATGAATATTACCTTTATGCATGTTAGTTTGGCAATATTATCAATTTTTTGTGCCTTTTGACCTACACTTCTGCTTCTAGAAATTCATTCTAAGGAAATGGTTATAGACGTATATATAGATTCAATACAAAGTGGTTCAACAAGTACTGAATACAAGAGCAATAGCTGGAAATAGTCCACATTTCCAAAAATTTATGAAAATTTTACATTTATTTGATGGTAGTACATTCATACAACAGAATACTTATGACACCATTAAGAGTTCTGCCCAATGTCATCTAACTAGTCAGTCATGGAATCAGGATTCAAATTCAGGCCTGATTCAAAAACATATTATTAAGTGTGTAGATAAATCTTAGGGCTGATTTAAAGTGGGAAGAGATAAAAAGCACAATGATGAATAGAATTAGTAACCACAATTATAGCTCAACAGGCTGGCATGATAAGCCAGATCAACAAGGTAAAATTTAAACAGGTATAAATATACCTTCAACGAGTCCAAAAAGTTCAAATGCCTAAGTACAGACTGGGATGAGGCATACCTTACTGGTAGTCCATGTAAAAAGGCTTAATGAATTTTAGAGAACCACATGCTTACTGTATCATGGTCAAAGGCTGCTTATGAGCATGGTTGATTTTGAGCGCTCAAACATAAAAACTAACACTATATTAGGCAGCATTAATAGAAATATAACATCTAGAAGAGGAGAAGTCAGAGACTGACTCTGTCCTGTAGCAGAGTCACCTTGGTTCATACATCCAAGTCATGGCACCAAAAACCAAAATGCTTTTTAAAAAGAAAAACAAAGTACTTACACCTGAAGAAAACACTAACTATCCTGAACATGCTTGGCAGAGGCTGATCATGATAAGTGAGGAACTCAGAGCTGTGATGTATGAGAAACAGTTGAAGCAACTAAATGCTTTAAAATGTTTATCCTGGAAGCAAAATTACTTAAAGTATAACTGATATTTAAAGGCTTGTTTTTTGAAAGAGAGAAGTTTTCTGTTTGGCACCAATGCAAGAGATACAGTACCAACAGGTAGAAGTGATTATGAGACTAATTTCTGTCTGACATAAGAAAAGGACCTAAATTAAATGAGAGGATTTAGAAAATGGAATGGACTCCTTAGACTCCTTTATCTAGAGTTTTATTCATGTAGAAGATATATGGCCACTAAATGTGCCTACAATAGAGGGAATTACAGTACCATACAGAAGGTTGATCTAGAAAACATCTAAGGTCACTTCCAAAACTGAGATCTTAATGAATCTCTTAAACTGAAGTTTCCTAATACTGAATGTACCTGTATACGTTTTTCAAGAAAGAAAAACCAGACTTCCTAGAACATCTAACACCCTCTACTACTTACTGATTATTCATTAAGAAAAACCACCAGTTGTTTTTCATTGGAGTTAGAATTTTAGATGTTTGAGTTATATATTGTCTTTTGAGATACTTCATAACTATTTCTCTCAACGTTTAAAACCTACCTAACAAAGACTTCTAAGACGTTTTTGATAAGTAAAGATAATTTTTAAAAATATAGCTTTTGTGTTAACTTGATATTATACAAAGTTCATAAACCTTTGTAGGCAAATTACCTGCTCTGGTTTCACTAGCTGCTTTTTGGATTCCTCTTCTTTGACTGCATGTATACTTACAGATGCATATATCAGACCTGCAGGCATGGTTGTCAGTTTTCCCATCTGAGAAAGATACATCAAAAACACCTTTTTAGTTGAAAAGCTTTCCATCTTCCATTTCCTAATAAATTCTGGAAGAATCTCAGGTAATCTATTGGTTTCACTGTAATATATTAAATATTCAAACACTCCAAATTACTTCATACATTTTTAAGGCATAGTTCATAAAATTATCTTCTCATATTGGATGGCAGAGTACTATTTTTACCTGTTTGTTAACTACTTCATAAGGAATATAGCAATATAATATTTATCTGGAATATTATTATGTAATAATATAGCAATGTAATAATTACTAAAATCTGAGGGATGGAGTGGGATTGGTCTTGGTATTCATTCAGTCTACAAACATCAGTTGAACACCTACTATGTGCCAGACTCTGGTTTTAGTGCTTAGAATATATCAGTGAACAAAACAAAGATTCCTGCTCTCATACAAATGACATTCTAGTAGAGAAGAGACAGGCAATAAACACAATAAACTATATGTTATATTACAAGTTGATAAATGCTCTGGAGAATGTAAAGGATAAGAGTGGACTGGAGTACTGAGTGATGCAGGCTGCATCTTGAAATACAATTTATATTAACATTATCCATGAAAATGAATTCTTTCTATTATAAATCCTTTGCCCCAATTTTCCCAATGCATTCCCTTTTACCTGTTTCATGCTAAATCTAAAGCAAAAAGTGATCTTTGTCTTAGCTATAACTTGATTTGAATTAAGAATGCAGGAAAAGTACTGACTCTAAGAATAAAGTGTTCTAGTGTTATTCAGGTACCAAAATAATTCCCAAAGATTATCCATTCAGCAAGGGCCAAGTGTAAAGCTTTCCAAGGTACAAATATTTTAACACTCTGATTCTTTTTTTTTTTATTGTTTTTTTTGAGACAGAGTCTCGCTCTGCCGCCCAGGCTGGAGTGCAGTGGCCGGATCTCAGCTCACTGCAAGCTCCGCCTCCCGGGTTTACGCCATTCTCCTGCCTCAGCCTCCCGAGTAGCTGGGACTACAGGCGTCCGCCACGTCGCCTGGCTAGTTTTTTGTATTTTTTAGTAGAGACGGGGTTTCACCGTGTTAGCCAGGATGGTCTCGATCTCCTGACCTCGTGATCCGCCCGTCTCGGCCTCCCAAAGTGCTGGGATTACAGGCTTGAGCCACCGCGCCCAGCCAACACTCTGATTCTTTAGATGGGAAAGAAGCTTCCTGAATTTTGACAAAGGGCATCATGAGGGAAGCGGTCTCCTTGTTTTACACACAAATAAAACTGTGCAACACCTGGAAGAATCATTGGCTAAAGGATTCTAAACGTTCTCCAATGACAGTGATAGTGCCTATACTTCATTTCTGACACTGTTTTTAATATTTTCTGAGAAGAGCAAGGGAAGCTACTCAGGCATCAATCAGTTAAGTAATTTCCTGTTTAAACTGGGCAGGACTCTGATTTAGATTGGGGCTATAAAAATACAGGGTAAAATTAAGAGTCAACACTAAGAAGATAAATTTTGTTTATTCTCCTCCCCCATGCCTCCTTCTAGTACAGGAAACAGTATCACAGAATTATTTATCTATGCATGCTTCCCTTAAAGACATCACTTTTTTTTATTTCTTATACCCAGTTGGTATTCATTAATGAAATAACAAGATTTCCACACCATACTTATGTCAGGTATAATTTAAATGTATATTAAAATTGATGCCAGCAAGTATGGTCCCCATGAACCAGGGAAATTTTGTTAATAAAAGCTCTATACTACAGGAAGGATGTAAAATTTTATAACATTTAAAAGCTTTTTTTGAAATACCTGACTAGACTTTACTTCTTCCTAAGAGACTACTCCCTGGATATAAGACACATACTTTCAAAGTATGCTAATATCTGAATTTTTTCAACACACTAATGATCACAGAGTATACTCACATTACTTCATATAATGCAATAATAATACGTAGACTATAAAATAATTTCATAGGTATTGCTTGATAATTATGAACTAGTTAGTATTCCAGATTATGGATTTACTCATTGAGCTCATAGCCTAAAAGTTAATATACCTTGAACATTGCCTAAGTACTTTCTCCACATTTTTTACTCTGTAAGGTAATAATTTACCTTACACAGTTACCATTCTTTCCTACTGTCTTCATAGATTCCTTGACTTTTATTGAGGAGGCAGTGTGGCACAACCAAAAAAAAAATATGAGCTTAGGGTCGGGAGTGGTGGCTCACACCTGTAATCCCAGCACTTTGAGAGGCCGAGGCTGGTGGATCACCTGAGATCAGGAGTTCGAGACCAGCATAACCAACATGGTGATACCTTGTCTCTACTAAAAATACAAAATTAGCTGAGTGTGGTGGTGCATGCCTATAATCCCAGCTACTTGGGAGGCTGAGGCAGGAGAATCGCTTGAACCCAGGAGGCAGAAGTTACAGTGAGCCGAAATAGTACCATTGCACTCCAGCCTGGGCAACAAGAGCAAAACTCTGTCTCCAAAAAAAAAAAATATATATATATATATATGTATAAGCTTAGGAGTTAAACAGAACTTACTGTGTAAACTTGAACAAATTATTGAAGTTCTTCAAGTTATGCTGCCCAGTATGGTAACTACTAGCCACATGTGATCATTTAAATTGAAATTAAAATTATTAATAAATAAAAACTTCAGTTGCATTAGTCCCATTTCAAGTGCTCAACAGCCATAATGTAGACCACAGATATAAAACAAGTTCATCATTGCAGAAATTTCCAGTGGACAGTGATTTCTTAACTAGGTTAACTAAGTACTATTAGGTTAAATATCTGAAAAAATGTGTATGCCATCCTGTTGATTATCACAAGGATTAAATAAGGAGTTATATTACAACGGCTTACATTTGGTACATAGGCAATTAAGTTTAGTTTCCCATTCCTTCTGTTTGCTGAATAAAAATATTAAGTGGCTATGCTTATTCCTCATTTTTCTTTTCACATGTATTTTATGCTAATCAGGCTCTAGTGAGAACAGTGAGAACAATAAAATCTATCCAGCATATTTATTACCTCCAAACAAAAAAAGGTCACAAGTTTTGTCAAAAGAAATCAGGAAGACTGGCACTCTAGGGCATCTGCAAGTCTGTTATACTGGTGAAGTACACGTCACTGTCTTAAAGAGGGAAAGCTAATGGTACAGCACATTGAAAATTTTTGAACGAAGATTGGCAAGCTACAACTCTGGGCTAAATCTGGCCTGGACGCTAAGCTAAAAATGTTTTTTAAAAAACATATTTAAAGATATGTAGGCCGGCTGCGGTGGCTGAAGCCTGAAATCCCAGCACTTTGGGAGGCCGAGACGGGCAGATCACAAGGTCAGGAGATCGAGACCATCCTGGCTAACACGGTGAAACCCCGTCTCTACTAAAAAATACAAAAAACTAGCTGGATGAGGTGGCGGGCGCCTGTAGTCCCAGCTACTCGGGAGGCTGAGGCAGGAGAATGGCATGAACCCGGGAGGCGGAGCTTGCAGTGAGCTGAGATCCAGCCACTGCACTCCAGCCTGGGCGACAGAGCGAGACTCCGTCTCAAAAAAAAAAAAAAAAAAAAAGATATGTAAAAACAAGAATATGTGACAAGAGATCTCACGCATCCTGCAAAGACTAAAACATTTACTATGAGGCCATTTACAAAAAAAAAAAATGTGCCAGGCTCCAATTTAGAAAACCAAATAAGATATTCAAAACGTTATCAGAGTTTGGGGTGTTATTAAAAAACTTACAGCCTCATGAGGCTGTCATTAATCAAACAGCATTAAAATTGAGCAGAGATAATCGAGTTTTCACAAGAGGAAAGACCTTGACTTAAAACTATTTTTAACTCAAAATAATAACTCGTTAAGTCAAAATTACAACTTATTTAAAATCAATGAGAGATTGAAAACTGGCTCTCTACAAAAGATAACAGGTCCTAAAACAGAATTCTCTCACATGGAAATTTACAAACAGCAGGGCTAAAAGATGAGTATGAGGTAACTTACCCATAAGACTCACCCTCTCCAACTGTTCCTGCAATAAAAATAGAGCTGATTCTTGTTATTTCCAGCAGTTATATTCTATAAAGTAGTTGTGAATACTGATTTACAGAATACTGAACCATTCCTCCAGGGAAAAATGCAGGGTGAGCTTCCTGTGATAGCAAGTGTTTTGAAGGTTTTTTATCATGAACTGATGTTGAATTTTATCAAATGCTTTTTCAGCATCAATTGAAATGATTATACGATTTTGATCCTTCATTCTGTTGATATGATGTAGCACAGTGACTGATTTGCATATGCTGAACCGTCCTTGCATCTCTGGGATAAATCCTACTTGGTCATCACGAATGATCTTTTTAATGTGTTTTGGAATTTGGTTTGCTGGTATTTTTGAAGATTTTTGCATCAATATTCATCAGGGATACTGGTCTATAGTTTTCTTTTTTGATGTGTTTTAATATCAGGGTAATATTAGCCTTGTAGAATGAGTTTGGAGGTACTCCCCTCCTCTCTATTTGTCAGAAGAGTTTCAGTAGAACTGGTATTTCTTCTTTAAATATTTGGTAAAATCTAGCAGTGAAGCCATCAAGTCCCAGGCTTTTCCTTCTGGGGAGATTTTTACTACATCTTCCATCTCACTGTTATTTGCCTGCTCAGATTTTGGATTTCTTCATGGTTCAATCTTGGTAGGTTGTGTGTGTCTGGGAATTTATCCATTTTTTCTAGATTTTCCAATTTATTGGCATATAGTCGATCATAGTAGCCACTAATGATCCTTTGAATTTTTGCAGTATTGGCTGAATGTCTTTTTCATCTATTATTTTATTTATTTGGGTGTTCTCTCTCTTTTGTTAGTCTAGCTAAAGGTTTGTAAATTTCATCTTTCAAAACAATCAACTTTTTGTTTCATTGATCTTTTGTATTATTTTCTTCATTTCAATTTCATTTATTTCTGCTCTGATCATTATTATTTCTTTTCTTCTACTGATTTTTGTGTTTGGTTAGCTCTTGTTATTAAGAATTTTTGTTTGGGGAGGTGTGAAGATGGCTGATTAGAAGCAGCCAGTGTATGCTGCTCTCAAGGAGAAGATACACAGTAGCCAGTAAACACAAGCTCTTCCACTGAATCATCCAGGAAGACATGTTGGAATTCATCAAGGGAGCACCATGACACACAGAGAGCAGAGAAGTGCAAGACAGGACAGCTGCCCACCCAGGACTGGCAGGAAGACAAGGGGGGTTCCCCACCACAGGGAAATGGTAAGTCAGCAAAAAAAAATGGTAAGTCAGGGGCTCACACTTATGCCATGAACCTTTGCAATCTTGTACACAGGAGACCCCCATAGACCCTCTATTCCCAAGGCCTCCAGACTGACACAGGCTGCCTGGAGTTTTCTGGGTGGGCAGAGTTGCCACTCAGGCACATAAGGATGCCCAAGGGCCTTGGACTCTTGAGCACCCTTGCACCAGCTACCATAGCTCCACCAACAAGGGAGGCCAGACTCTCTCACATGCCCCCAGGATAGGGGCCATATTCATGGTGCTGAGGAATGGACGGACTGCAGGCTTTGCCTCTGCTACACCTGTGTAGGCAAAGCCCACTGGCCTGCAATCCTAACAAAACCACACCAACCCCACCTAAGAATTCAGGCCAATAGCAGCTCTGCAATTATTCTGGGATAAAGCTCCCAGAGGTAACTGACAGGCCTGACATTTTGGCCAATGCCTCAGCCCCCACCTCTACTACACTCAGGCTGAGAAGGGAGAGAAGAGCCCAAAATATTGCTGGCCTCCAGCACACGGCAGCAGCCTTACAGAGAAGTGGCCAGATTATTTTTCATACAGGTCTCTGCCAGTGCTACGCCTCACTGGGCAGAGCTTCCCTACCAGGGTCCCCAGTACAGCCACCCTACCCCAACCTGAGCACTTGGGCTGGCAGCAGCTCTGCATTTCCCTGGGATGGAGCTCCCAGAAGTAATCAAGAGACACATCACTTTTAAAATTACCGCAGCAAAACAAAACAACAACAAATCCAAAGGACAGCAACATCAAACATTAAAGGAACATCAGCCCACACATGAAAAAGAATGAGTGCAAGAACTCAGGCAACTGGAAAAGCCAAAGTGTCTTCTTACCTCCAAACAACCGCACTACCTCCACAGCAATGGTACTTAACCAGACGAAAGTGGTGGAAATGACAGACAAAAGGTTTAGAATATAGATAGGAATGAAGAACATCAAGATTCAGAAGAAAGTTGAAGCAAATCCAAAGAATCTAAAGACGTAAATAAAACAATACAAGAGTTGAAAGATAAAATTCCCATTTTAAGAACTAAAACCAATAGAAAGAACTGAAAAAACGTACTGTAAAAATTTCATAATATAATCAGAAGTACTAACAGCAGAAAAGACCAAGCTGAGGAAAGAATCTGAGCTTGAAGATCAGTTCTTCCAATCAACTCGGTTAGACAAAAACAAAGAGAATAAAAAAAAGGAATAAAACCTCTGGAAATGTGGAATTATGTAAAGAAACCAAACTCACTGGCATCCCTAAAACACAGAGAGAAAGAGATAGTAACTTGGAAAACATATTTGAGAATATTGTCCATGAGAATGTCCCCAACCTCACTAGAAAGGTCAACATTCAAATTCAAGAAATGAATAGAAGCCATATGAGACAGTATATAAGATGACCATCCCCAAGACACATACTCACCATATTCTTCAGGGTCAATGTGAAAAAATATTAAAGGCAGCTAGAGAGAAGAAGAAGGTCACCTGTAAGGAGAACTCCATCAGGCTAAGAGTGGCCTTCCGGCAGAAATGCTATAAGCCAGAAGAGATTTGGGGCCTATATGCAGCATTCTTAAATAAAACAAATTCCAAACAAGAATATCATATCCAGCCAAAATATGCTGCATAAGCTAATGAGAAATAAGATTCTTGTCAGACAAACAAATGCTAAGGAAATTTGTTAACACCAGATCTGCCTTACAAGAGGTCCTTAAAGGAGTGCTAAACATGGAAATCAAAGACTGTTAGTGGCACCATAAAAATCCCCTTAAGTACATAGACTATTGATACTATAAAGCAACCACACAATCAAATCTGCATATTAACCTGCTAACAACATGATGACAGGACCAAATCTGCACATATCAGTGTTAAATTTGAATGTAAACAGGCTAAATGCCCCATTTGAAAGGCACGCAGTGGCAAGTTAGATAAAGAAGTAAAACCCAATTGTATGCTGTCTTCAAGAGACCCATCTGACATGCAGTGACATCCATAGGGTCAAATTAAATGGATGGAGAAAAATTCACCAAGCAAACACAATATGAAAAAGGGCAAGGGGTGCTAATCTAATTTCACACAAAAAAGACTTTAAACCAACAACGATCAAAAAAGGACAAGAAGGACATTATATAATGAGGAGTTCAATTGAAGAAGACTTAACAATCCTAAATAAATATGCACCCAATACTGGAGTACCCAGATCCATAAAGCAAGTTCTAGTTCTTAGAGGCCTACAAGGAAACTTACATAAATACACAATAACAGTAGGAAACTTCAACACCCTGCTGGTAGTACTAGAAATATCATCAAGACAGAAAACTAACAAAGATACCAGGACCTGAACTTGACACATGACCAAATGGATCTAACAGACTTCTACATAACAGTCCAACCAACAAAAATAGAATATACATTAATCTCATCTGCACATGGCACATACTCTAAAACTGACCACACAATCATCCCTAAAGCAGTTTTCAAAAAATACACACACAAACAAACTGAAATCATACCAATCACATTCTCAGACCACAGCGCAATGCAATAAAAAAAAAAGAAGTCAATGCCAAAATCTCTCAAAACCATATAATTACATGGACATTAAACAATCTGCTACTTAATTACTTTTAGATACACAATGAAATTAGGGCAGAAACCAAAAAATTATTTGAAACTAATGAAAACAAAGATACAACATACCAGAACCCTTGGGACACAGCTAAAGCACTATTAAGAGGAAAGTTTACAGCACTGAAAATCCACATCAAAAAGCCTGACAGATCTCAAATTAACATCACCTTACATCACACTTAGGATTGTTAAGTTAACACACACCTTACATCACTTAGGATTGTTAAGTCTTCTTCAATTGAACTCCTCATTATATAATGTCCTTCTTGTCCTTTTCAAGAGGAACTTGAAAAACAAGAACCAATCAACCAAAAAGGTAGAAGAAAAATAATAACCAAAATCATAGAGCAACTCAATATAACAGAGATGTGAAAAATGATACAAAAGATTAAAAAAAAAAGTTGGTTTTTTTAAGAAATAAATAAGATTGAGAGACAACTAGCCAGACTAATAATGAAAAAAAGAAGATCCAAATAAACACAATCAGAAATGACAAATGGAACATTACCACCAACTACATGGAAATACAAACAACCCCCAGAAACTATTATAAAATCCTCTATAAACACAAGCTAGAAAACCTGGAAGAAACAAATAAATTCCTAAAAATATATACCACCCAAGATTGAACCATGAAGAAATTAAAACTCGGAACAGAGAAATAATGAGTTCAGAAATTTAGTCAGTAATAAAAAGCCTACCAACCAGGAAAAAAAAAAAAAAAAAAACTTGGACCAGATAGATTCACAGCTTAGTTCTACCAGATGTGTAAAGCAGAAAAGAAGAGCTGGTACCAATCCTACTAAAATATTCCAAAAATTGAGGAGGAGGGACTCCTCCCTAACTCATTCTATGAGGCTAGCATCATTGTATACCAAAACCCCACAGAAACACAACAAAAGAAGAAAACTTCTGGCCAATACTCTGATAAACATGTAAAAATTCTAAACAAAATACTAGAAAGCCAAAACTAGGAAAACATCAAAAAGCCAATCCACCATGACCAAGCAGGCTTTAAACCTGGGAGGCAAGGCTGGCTTAATAGATGCAGAATAATAAATGTAATTAATCACATAAACAGAACTAAAAACAAGATGCTATGATCCTCTTAATAGATGCAGAAAAGGATTTCAGTAAAATTCAACCTTTGTCGAATGCATAGTTTGCAAATATTTTCTCCCACTCTGTAGGTTATCTGTTTTCTCTGTTGATTATTTCTTTTTCTGTGCAGAATCTCTTTAGTTTAATTAGGTGCCATTTGCTTAATTTTGCTTTTGTTGTATTTGTTTTGGGGGTCTTAGTCATGAACTCTTTGCCTAGACTGATGTCTACAAGAGTTTTTACAATGTTGTCTTCTAGAATTTTTATAGTTTCAAGCCTTATATTCAAGGCTTTGATCAATCTTGAGTTGATGTTTGTATATGGTGACAGATAGGGATCCATTTTCATTCTTCTATGTGCGGCTTACCAGTTATCCTGGCACTACTTGTTCAATAGGGTGTCCTTTCCCCACTTTATGCTTTTGTACACTTTGTCAAAGATCAGTTGGCTGTATTTGGCTTTATTGCTGGGTTCTCTACTCTATTCCATTGGTCCATGTGCCTATTTTTACATCAGTACCATGCTGCTTTGGTAACTATAGCCTTATAGTATAGTTTGAAGTCAGGTGTACTAGTCTGTTTTCACACTGCTGATGAAGACATACCCGAGACTGGGCAATTTACAAAAGAAAGAGGTTTAATGGACTCACAGTTCCACATGGCTAGGAAGGCCTCAGAATCGTGGCAGAAGGTTAAAGGCACATCTCATATGGCAGCAGGCAAGAGAAGAATGAGAGCCAAGCAAAAGGGGTTTCCCCTTATAAAACCATCAGATCTCATGATACTTGTTCACTACCATGAGAACAGTATGGAGGAAACCGCCCCATGATTCAATTGTCTCCCACTGGGTCCCTCCCACAACATGAACAAATTATGGGAGCTACAATGCAAGATGTGATTTGGGTAGGAACACAGCCAACCCATATCAACAGGTAATGTGATGCCTCCAGATTTGAAAAAGACACATACACCTTTATAGCAGTACCTTCTGCAATTGCAAAAATATGAATCCAACCTAAATAACCATCATCCAAGGAGTGGATAAAGAAAATGTGTTATATATACACCAGGGAATACTACTCAGCCATGAAACAGAATGAAATAACAGCCTCTGCAGCAACTTGGATGGAGTTGGAGGCCATTATTCTAAGTGACGTAACTCAGGAATGGAAAACCAAATATTGTATGTTTTCACTTACACATGAGAGCTAAGCTTCAGGAGAGCTAACCCATGAGGATGCAAGATATAATAATAATATAATGGGCTTTGGGGACTCAAGGGGAAGGATGAGAGGGATGTGATGGAAAAAAGACTACATATTGGGTACAGTGTACACTGCTCAGGTGATGTGTACACCAAATCTCAGAAATCACTACTAAAGAACTTATCCATGTAACCAAAAACCACTTGCTCCCCAAAAACTATTGAAATAAAATTTTTAAAATACAATAAAATTCAACAACCCTTCATTTTAAAAACCCTCAACAAATTAGGCATCAAAGGAACGTACCTCAAAATAATAATAGCTATTTATGACAAACCCACAGCCAACAACAAACTGAATGGGCAAAACCTGGAAGCATTCCCTTTGAGAACTATAATAAGACAAGGATGTGCATTCTTTTCATGCCTAGTCAATATAGTACTGGAAGCCCTAGCCGGGAGTTAGGCAAAAGAAAGACATAAAATCCATCCAAATATGAAAAGACAAAGTCTCTTCAAAGAAGATATGATCTTATACCTAGAAAACCCCATAGTCTCTGTCCAGTAGTTTGTGGTTCTAATAAACAACTCCAGCAAAGTTTTAGGATACAAAATAAAAATTTGAAAAATCAGGAGCATTTCTATAAATTATCAACATCCAAGTTGAGAGCCAACTTAAGAATATGATACCATTCACATTAGCCATGAATAGAATAAAATACCTAGGAATACAGCTAACCACAGAGGTGAAAGATCTCCACAATGAGAACTATAAAACACTGCTGAAAGAAATCAGCGATGACACAAACAAATGGAGAAACAATCCATGCTCATGGGTAGGAAGAATCAGTATTTTTTAAATGGCCACATTGCCCAAAGCAATCTACAGATTCAATGTTATTCCTATCAAACTACCAACAACATTTCCCACAGAAGTAGAAACAACGATTCTAAAATTAATATGGAACCAGAAACAAGCCCAAATAGCCAAAACTATCCTAAGTAAAAAGAACAAAGCTGATGTCATCACACTTCCTGACTTCAAACTATAGTACAAGGCTATAGTAACCAACACAGCATGGTACCGGTACGAAAACAGACACATAGACCAATATAACAGGTTAGAGGTTAGAGAACCCAGGTTAGACATTAGAGAACCCAGAAATAAAGCCACACAACTATAACCAACAGATCTTTTACAAACTCAACAAAAAAAAGTAATGGGTAAAGCACTCCCTATTCAACAAGTGGTGCTGGGATAACTGGTCAGTCCTATGCAGAAGATTAAAACTAAACTTCTGCCTTTCACCATACACAAAAATCAACTCAAGATGGATTAAAGACTTAAAAGTAAAGCCTAAAAAAATAAAAACCCTGAAAGATAAGCTAGAAAATACCATTCTGGACAACGGCCCTGGCAAAGTTTTCCTGGCAAAGAAACCAAAAGCAATTGCAACAAAAGCAAACATTGACAAATGGAACTTAATTAAACTAAAGAGCATCTGCACAGCAAAAAAACTATTAAACAGATAACTTACTGAATATGAGGAAATATTGACAAACTATGCATCTAACAAAGGTCTCATATCCAGAATCTACACAAAACTTAGACAATCGAACAAGCAGAAAACAATTTACCCCATTAAAAAATGGGGAAAAGACATGAACAGACACTTGTCAAAAGATGACATACAAGTGGCCAACAAATATATGAAAATAAGCTCAACATCACTAATTATTAGACAAATGCAAATCAAAACCACAATGAGATACCATCTCACACCAGTAAGAATGGCCATTATTAAAAAATCAAAGAACAACAGATGCTGGTGAGGCTGCAGAGAAAAGGGAACATTATACACTGATGGTGAGAATATAAATTAGTTCAGCCACTGTAGAAAGCAATTTGGGTATTTCTCAGAGAACTTAAAACAGAACTATCATTGACTCAACAATCCCACTACTGGGTATATATCCAAAGGAATATAAATTATTGTACCATATATACATGCACTCAGGTGTTCATTGCAGCACTATTCACAATACCAAATAAATGGAATGAACCTAGGTGCCCACCAGTGGTGTACTGAATATACAAAATGAGATACATATACACCATGAAATACTATGCATCCATAAAAAAGAAGAAATCATGTCCTTTACAGCAACATGGATGCAGCTGGAAGCCATTATCCTAACTGAATTAAAGCAGGAACAGAAAATCAAATACTGCATGTTCTCACTTATAAGTGGAAACTAAACAATTGGTACCCATGGACATACAGATGGGAACAATAGACACTGAGGACTAGTAGATGGGGGAGGGAGGGAGAAAATAATTGAAAAACTATTGGGCAATATGCTCACTACCTGGGTGATGGGATCAATCAAACCCCATATGTCAGCATCATTCAATATATTCTTGTAACAAACCTGCACATGTACCCCTAAACCTAGAATAAAAGTTGACATTATTAAAAAAAAAAAACAAAAAACCAAAAAAGTGTCAACTAGAATTTAATTATGAAGCCTATTACTTTTACTAAAAACATAAGGCTGATTTCTATAATTATTCCCTACCACCCAGCATTTTTCTAAAATAATATTTATAAAACATTTCAATAATCTGTTTTATTACTTCTAGTCTAACAACATTATGGGGATACATGATCAAATACAACTTGATTCTAAAATAAAAGAGGAGAAAAAAAGTCATTCTGCAAGAAAATATACTTTTCCCCAATAACACCTATCTTGACTAATGGTATTTTTTTTTAATTTATAAAATATACATTGTATGACTCAGCTATCTAGAACTTTTCAGCTTCTAGAGGAGTTCCTCAACCAGC
Source organism: Colobus angolensis palliatus (assembly GCF_000951035.1). Taxonomy (NCBI): domain Eukaryota; kingdom Metazoa; phylum Chordata; class Mammalia; order Primates; family Cercopithecidae; genus Colobus; species Colobus angolensis. The sequence continues at coordinate 161,636 of NW_012120766.1, read as the reverse complement.
AAAGGGGGGAAAGAAACAAGACATTTTCAAAATCTCTTGTGGCCAAAAAGCTGTCCTGGAACATCCAGCAACCAACACAGAGGGAGAAAAATCAAGAGCTGAGTATTAGAGGTAAGGTTACTCCAGTTGGCTAGTTGTGATTATAAAAGTTAAGATTATACATACCAAAAGTCACAAAATGGGAGAAGTAACAAGGAACAGAAGAGTTAAGAAATAATAAAAAGAGAATAAAAGTAGCAGAGGCACAGTATGGCTGGCAAAGGAAAAGAACCAGCAACAAAGCTACAAATGCATGATGGAAAAGCTCTATAACCTGGTAGTGTTATGGTACCTGTGCCACACCTCATTATAATGTCTCTGAAAAGAAAAGAGATCTCTGATGACAGTGTGTCTGTTCTGTATTTAAGGAGTGCATACTGTGTGCCAGGTGCTTTACATATATCTAGTATTTTTAATCTTCACAATAATCCAATATTGTGGTCTTATTTAAGATGCTTTTGGCTAAAATTCTGGAATCTCCAACTTAAACTGGCTTCAACAATGAAAAAAACTTACTCTCCATATAACAAAGTCTAGGAGCAGGCAGACATAAGGATTGGTTAATTGACTAGTTCACTGAGAACCCAGGTTCTTCCATTTTTCTCTGTTGCCCACATCAAAGTGCCATTTATTTATTTATTTATTT
>NW_012120766.1:155905-159501 GCF_000951035.1 Colobus angolensis palliatus | reverse complement strand
TGAACATATTAATCATTCAATAACTGTGGTGTAATTATTACTGGGTAATACTTGAAAGTATCAAAAATTTATCTTAAATAAAAATCTAACTAGAAAATTAAAAATAAAAACATACATCGGGAGTATATTTACACAAACATCTTTTTTAAAACTTTTTCTTTTTTTTTTTTTGAGAAGGAGTTTTGCTCTTGTTGCCCAGGCTGGAGTGCAATGGTGCGATCTCAGCTCACTGCAACCTCCACCACCCAGGTTCAAGCGATTCTTCTGCCTCAGCCCCCTAAGTAGCTGGGATTACAGGCATGTGCCACGATGCCCGGCTAATTTTGTATTTTTAGTAGAGACGGCGTTTTTCCATGTTCGTCAGGCTAGTCTCAAACTCCCAATCTCAGTTGATCAGCCCGCCTCAGCCTTCCAAAGTTCTGGGATTACAGGCGTGAGCCACCGTGCCCAACCACAATTAAACATCTTAAAAATCCTCCAGAAATGGCACAACAGATCAGCCAAAATTACTTTAGCCAGTTTGTTAATCAGGCTAAAGTATTTTATGAGTATTTTTTAGATACTTTAATCAGTACTTTGACAAATACTGAATATTGTCAAACTCAGTAATAAGATTTTGAAAAACACCTGACAGCCTCCTTTGACATACACATATATACACATATGCTATATCTGGGGAAAAAATCAGGCTGTATCTCCCTGGTGGAAATGTGGGAGAGGAATATTGAGAGCATTCTATTTACTTGAAAAGATTGTAGCACTCCAATAAAAGATGATTTTAAGGCTGTTGTCAGTTTAGAATTCAGATGTTACAAAATTTCAAAACAGGATTAAATAAGCTATACAGAAATGCTGAACTGATCTTTCTAAAATACTGCTTGTTCTCTCAGCTCTACAACCTTTACCGCCTTCCTCTGGCCCTAGGCACATTAATCTTCCTAGGCCCCAAACATGTCAAGCACATTCCTCCCTCAGTGCCTTCACACACTCTATGTGTTGTACTAGAATGCCCTCTCCTCTCCAGTACCTAACAGTACTTGGCACACAGCAGGCACTCAGAAAATAATTATTGAATGAATACACTTACCAAAACCCTGCCCTTCACTGATGGCCTGGCTCAATTCCCACTAGTTCACTCAAAGACATATCTCTGAATTCATACAGTTCATATTTTTGTGAGGCACTAATCTGGTGTTTAACAAATATAACATCACATTATTATTTATCTTTTTGAAATATATGCAGCCTATTTTTCTATTAAATATAGACTCTCGTGAGTAGTCTTACACCTCTCATATCCAAAAGACTTTGCACGACTAAGGACCTTAAAACTAAATAATAAAATGATACACAGGTTTAAATAGGGCAGTACACACAGAGAATCTACTAAGTTATTTTATGTAATAGCATTTATGAGATGCCTATCCACCAAGCATTTGTGGAAGCAAACAACTAAAGGTCCTAAAGCGAAACTGAAATTGTAAGACTGATTCAGCAATCTTAACTTTTTAAAAATTTAATGAAAGTTATTAACTATCTTAGCTCAAAATGTACTTACTCTGAAATTTTTGCATATGCTTGCAGGCCAACACACTCTGAGGCATTTGAGGACCTAATCAATCCAGCTCTAACACAAATGAAATTTATCACAAGTACATTTTATCCTGATATGCAGGTACAAAATTCCCTCAGGAGTGCTCTAAGAATCAAATACAATTCTGGTGAACTCTGAAAAATCATTTTATTATTTTTAATTTCTTATATCTACTATTTTAATACTTTTTGGAGTACAAGTGGTTTTTGTGTACATGGATGAATTGTATAGAGGTAAACTATCAGATTTTAGTGCACCCATAAGCCAAATAGTATACATTTTAACCCAATATGTACTCTTTTATCTCTCGTCCTCCTTCCACTCTGCCCCTTCTGAGTCTCCAAATTCCATCACACTACTCTGTATGTCTTTGCATACCTATAGCTTAAATCCCACTTCTAAGTGAGAACAGAGGGTATTTGGTTTTCCATTCCTGAGTTACTTCATTTAGAAGAATGGCTGCCAGTCTCATCCAAGTTGCTACAAAAGACATTATTTCACTGTTATTTATGGATGAGTAGTATTCCGTGGTGTATACACAACATTTTATTGTATTTATCTACTTATTTATTTTTAATTCAATAGCTTTTGGGGTACAAGTGGTTTTTGGTCACATGGATGAATTATGTAGTAGAGATTTTAGTGCACCTGTCACCTGAGCAGTGAATATTATACCTAATGTGTAGTTTTTTTTTTTAATCCCTGACCCACCTCCCAGTATACCCATTCTGACTCTCTAAAGTCCATTATGTCACTCTGTATGCCTTTGTGTACTCACAGCTTAGCTCCTACTTATACGTGAGAACATATGGTTTTTGGTTTTCCATTCCTGTGTTACTTCACTTAAAATAATGACTGGCAGCTCCATCCAAGACGCCACAAAAAATATTATTTCATTACTTTTAATGGCTGAATAGTATTCCATGCTGTGTATATACCACGTTTTCTTTTTTTTATCTGTCATTGATGGGCATTTAAGTTGACCCATGTTTTACTGTTGTGAATAGTGCTACAGTGAACATTTATGTGCATGTGTCTTTATAGTAGAATGATTTATAATCCTTTGGGTTTATGGGATTGCTGGGTCAAATGGTATTTCTGGTTCTAGATCCTTGAGGAATCGCCATACTGTCTTCCACAATGGTTGAACTATTTACAATCCCACCAACAGTGTAAAAGTGTTCCTATTTCTCCACATCCTTTCCAGCATCTGTTGTTTCCTGACTTTTTAATGATTGCCATTCTAACTGGTGTGAGATGGTATCTCAAAGTGCCATTTAAAATGATGCATAGCATCTGGTGTTTTCTTGGAAACTAAATATTAAGGAACACTAAGAGAAAGGAGTGACCTGTAACACAGCTATAAAAGTCAAATACTCTGAAGACGAATGTGCTGACAAAATAACACCTGTGGTCTAATATAATAGCAATGGAAAAAGGGTAATTAACATTTGCTGAACGTCTACTATGCATCAGAAAGTATTTGGATACAAGACCACAAATATCAGCAGTGGCCTTTGGAGAACAAAAAAACACTTGGAAAAAGGCTGCCTTTGATTTACTGAGCCCACAGGGCCAAGAAGCTGTATATATTTCAATTCACAATTATGGAAGAAAAAGAAAATGATAACAGCCACTTTTTCAAGATAGCATTTTCTAAGACTATTTCTGGGCTCAATACCCATTCAGGTCCACTATCTATATAGTCACTTACATAACAAATACAACGTATTACAATTGGCAAAGTTAAAAACTAAAGAGTTACGAAGAAAGTGTTCAACTGTCTGGTTTAACATAGATAGGAGTTAGGTAGTACATTTGAGATATAATGGTCATCAAAATTAAAGCTCTAGCACTTAAAAGACCAATCTTAAGTTACCTACAACAAATAAGTGTCTAGATCAGTGTGGTTGTATTACAAAATTATAGAACATTAATGGTAAAGCATTTCAAGCACTAAGCCACTTTAATTGCGATGTATGAAAGGATTATTCTGAAATTT
>NW_012120766.1:88757-155598 GCF_000951035.1 Colobus angolensis palliatus | reverse complement strand
AGTGAAATGTCCCCAGTACCTCAGTTGAAAATGCAGAAATCACCGGTCTTCTGTGTCGCTCGCGCTGGGAGTTGGAGACTGCAGCTGTTCCTATTCGGCCATCTTGCTCCGCCCCCCACGTTTTCTTGATCTACTTGTTGGCTGACGGGCATTTAGGTTGATTCCATGTTTTTGCAGTTGTGAATTGTGCTGCTATAAACATGCATGTCCGTGTCTTTTTCATATCATGACTTCTTCTCCTTTGGGTAGACACCCAGTAGTGGGACTGCTGGATCGAGTGGTAGATATACTTTTAGTTACTTAAGGAATCCCCATACTGTTTTCCATAGCGGTTGTACTAATTTACACTCCAGCAGTGTAAAAGTGTTCCCTTTTCACCACATCCACATGAATAGCTACTGCTTTTTGGCTTTTTAATTATGGCCATTTTTGCAGGAGTTAAGTAGTATCTCATTGTGGTTTTAATTTGTATTTCCCTGATGATTAGTGATGTTGAGAATTTTGTAATATGTTTGATGGCTGTTTGTACATCTTTTGAGAAATGTCTATTTATGTTCTTTGCCCACTTTTTGATGGGATTATTTGTTTTTATTGGTGATTTGAGTTCCTTATAGATTCTGTTTGATAAAACTACACAACAAATTTCAATTATAATTGCTTGAGACTTTTCACGTTCACTGTGACGAGAAACAGGTTATTAGTCCACTGGCATGAAGGAGGTGCGAATTAAACTGAAATCTGAAGATCAGAAGAAATATTGCACTACACTAGGTACTGGGAAGAAAAGAATTCTTCTAAAACAGAGTAACAGCAGAAGCTAGCAATTATTGAACATTTGAAATAGCCCTAGCATAGTGTTGTGCACTTTACCTATTACCAATTTAGTATTTTCCAGTATAAAAACCCTGGGAAACAAGTACAATTCTTATTTTAATTATTCAGATAAGAAAATACACTTAGATCATTTATGTGATCTGCTCAAAGTTATGCAGCTTCTATGTGATAGGGGAGGGAAATTCTCATGTGAGTCTAGTTAAAATGGCTTATATCCAAAAGACAGGCAGTAACAAATGATGATAAGGATGTGGAGAAAAGGGAACCCTTGTATATTGTTTCTGGGAATGTAAGTTAGTACAACTACTATGGAGAACACTTTGGAGGTTCCTCAAAAAACTAAAAATTGAGCTACCATATAATCAAGCAATCCCACTGCTGGATATATACCCAACAGAAAGCAAATCAGTATAGCCAACAGATATCTCCACTCTGTGTTTGTTGCAGCACTGTTCACAATAGCTAAGATTTGGAAACAACCTAAGTGTCCATCAACAGGTCAATGAATAAATAAAATGTGGTACCTATACACAATGAAGTACTATTCAGCCACAAAACAGTATGAGATCCAGTAATTTTCAACAACAAGGATGAAACTGGAGGTCATTATGTTAAGTGAAATAAGCCAGGCACAGAAAGACAAAGATCCCATGTTCTTACTTACTTGTGAGATCTAAAAATCAAAACAATTGAATTCATGGACATAGGGAGTAGAAGGATGATTACCAGAGGTTGGGAAGGATGGTGATAGGCGTAAGGGGAGAGGTGGGAATGGTTAGTTATTACCAAAAATAAAAATAAAAAAAAAACAATCAGACCTACTATTTGGTAGCACAACAGTGTGACTAACATCAATAATAACTTAATTGTTCATTTATAAAGAACTTAAAGAGTGCAATTGGACTGCTTGTAACTCAAAGGATAAATGCTTGAGAGAATGGATACCCCATTCTCCATAATGTACTTATTTCACATTGCATGCCTATATCAAAATATCTCATGTGTCCCATAAATATATGCATGTACTATGTACCTAGAAAACTTTTAAAAAACATGAAAATAAAAATGACATTTGATTACAGAAGAGTATCATAGTGAGGCAGAATGTGTAGAATTTGCACAGCCATTATTGGCTTTCAAAATGGAAGAAGTCGTCATGAGACAAGGAATGCTGATGGTCTCTAGCAACTACAAAAGGCAAAGAAATAGAGTCTCCCCTAAAACTCCCAGAAGGAACACATGCCTGCCAACACCTTGAGTTTTAGACTTATGACCCCCAGAACTGTGAGGAAACAAATCTGTGTTGTTTTTGGCCACTGAGACTGTGGTAATCTGTTACAGCAGCTATAAAAAATTAATAGAAGTGTCAATCCACCAAGAATCATTTTTTTAAACAACTAAACGTAATTACCATAGGACTCAGCAATCATATTTCTGGGCATTTATACCAGTAAAATAAAATTTATATCCACAAAAAATCCTATACACAATTGTTTGTAGCAGCTTTATTTGCAACAGCCCAAACCATAAACGTTCAGTTGGTTCTTGAATGGCAGTATGAAAAGCTTAATGAAACTTCTCCCTCAGGGAGACTTCCATCAAACTAGCAAAAATTAGCAAACTCTCTGAATATTGACCAAATCACTCACAACAAATTGAGATGCATTTATTCAACAAAATCTATAGAATTTGGTAAGAAGAGTGAGAGGCAATGGCATTCATGGCAACTTAAACCCTAACATACCAATAACTGAATTACATGTAAATTGTTTAAATATACTAATTCAGGCAGATGTTGGCAGAGGGGATGAAAAATAGTGACCCAAACTATTTATTTAACAGAGCATTAGTACCCAGAATATATATATCTGAGACTTCATGCTATACAGGAAAGAGACATCACAGAGTTAGTCCAGAAAAGTCACTAAACAAGTAAGTGAACAAACATGCAACACCAATAACAAGCCTGAGGTGGGGTTGTGAAGTGTTATCAGAAACCAGAGTTGCTCCAATATATTATCTAAAACGTCCGTGATATAGTTTGGATATTTGTCCCTGCCCAAATCACATGTTGAATATTAATCCCCAATAATGGAAGTGGGGGCTGGTGGTGGCAGGTGTTTGGGTCATGGTGGCAGATCCCTCATGGCTTGGTGCTGTCTTCACGACAGTGAGTTCATGAAATCTTGTTGTTTAAAAGTCTGTGGTACCTTCCCTTCTCCCTTCCTCCTTCCCTCCTTCCACTTCTCTTGCTTCTGCCATGTGAGATGCTTGCTCCAGCTTCACCTTCCACCGTAATTAGAAGCTTCCTGAGAATCTTCACAGAAGCAGATACTACCACGTTTCCTGCAAAACTGTGAGTCAATTAAACCTCTTTTCTTTATAAATTACCCAGTGTCAGGTATTTCCTTATAGCAATTCCAGAATGCCTACCACAGAAAATTGGTATCAGGAGTGGGGCATTGCTATAAAGATACCTGAAAATTTGAAAGTGACTCTGCAACTGGGTAATGGACAGAGGTTGGAAAAGTGTGGAGGGCTCAGAATATATGAAGATGAGGGAAAGTCTGGAACTTCTTAGAGACTGTTTAAATGGTTTTGACCAAAATGCTGACAGCAATATGGACAACGAACTCTAGGCTGCTGAGGTCTGAGATGGAAATGAGGATATTTTGGGAATTGGAGCGAAGGTCAACCTTGCTATGCCTTAGCAAAGAACTTGGCTATATTGTGTCTATGCCCTAGGATCTGTGGAGGTTTGAATTTGAGAGTGATGACCTAGCATATCTGACAGAAAAAAAAAAAAATTATAAGTAGCAAAGCGTTCAAGAAGTGATGTGGCTGCTTATAACAGCCTACACTGAGATGCAAGAACAAATAAATGACTTAAAGTTAGAAATTATATTTAAACAGAAAGTAGAGCATAAAAGTTTGAAATATTTGCAGCCTGGCCACATGGCAGACAAAAAAAAAGCTCTTTCAAACAGGCTGCTGAGCAACCACCTGCTAGAGATAGTTGCATAACTAAAAGGGAGTCAAGGGCTAATATCCAAGACACTGGGGAAAAGGCCTTGAAGGTATTTCAGACACCTTTGCGGCAGCCCCTCCCATCACAGGCCCAGGGGCCTAGGAGTATAGAAGGGTTTTGTAGGCCAGGCCCAGGGGCCCACAGTCCTGCACAGCCTCAGAACACTGTTTCCCATATCTCAGCCACTCTAGCTCCAGCTATGGCCCAAACTGGCCCTGGCAGAGTTCAGGCTACCACTCTGGAGAATGCAAGACATAAGCCTTGGTAGCTTCTTTGTAGTGTTCAGCCTGTAGGGGTACAGAATCCAAGAGTGATGAATACTTGGCAGCCTCTTCCCTGACTTGTGGATATATGAGAAAGCCTTGGGACTGAGGCAGGAGCCTACTGCAGAGGTGGAGCCCTCGCAGAGAACCTGTACTCCAGCAGTGTCAAGTGTTGGAGCCCCCATAGAGGGTCCCCAATAGAGCACTGCTTAGTGGAGCTATGAGAAAGGAGATACCAACCTCCACACCCCAGAATGGTAGATTCACCAGCTGCTTGCACCCTGCACCTAGAAAAGCTACAATCATTTAAATCCAATCCATAAGAGCAGCCCTGGGGGATGAATCCTGCAAAGACACAGGGGCAGAGCTGTCCAAGGCCTTGGAAGCCCACCCTTTGCAGCAGTGTGTCTTGGATATGGAACACAGAGTCAAAGGAGATTATTTTGGAGCTTTAAGATTTAATGACTGCCCTGCTGGGTGTTGAACGTACATGGGGCCTGTAGCCCATTTCTTTTAGCGGATTTCTCCCTTTTGGAATGCTAATGCGAATGGGGACCTAATGCCTATACCCAACAAATAAAAAACCTGCTTTTTATTTGACAGGCTCATAGGTAGAAGGGACTTGCCTTGTCTCAGATGAGACTTTGGACTTTGCAATTTTGAGTTAACACTGGAAGGAGTTAAGACTTTCGGGGAGTGTTGGGAAGGTACGATTGTATTTTGCAATGTGGGAAGGACATGAGATTTAGGAGGGGCCAGAGGTGGAATGATATAATTTGGATATTTGTCCCTGCCCAAATCTCATGTTGAATTATAATCCCCAGTGCTGAAGGTGAGATCTAGTGGGAGGTGTTTGCATTATGGGGGCAGACCCCTCACGGCTTGGTGTTGTCTTCATGACAGTGAATGAGCTGTTGTGAGACTTGCTCATTTAAAACTGTGTGGAACCTCCCCTCCCCACATACTCTCTATCTCTCTCTCTTGCCCTTGCTCTTGTCATGGGAGATGCCTGCTCCCCGTTTTGTAGTCTGCCATGATTGGAGGCTTCGTGAGGCCTCCCCAGAAGCAGATGCCACCAAGCTTCATGTAAAGCCTAAACAATTGTAAGCTAATTAAACCTCTTTTGCTTATAAATTACCCCGTCTCAGGTATTTCTTTAGTGCTCACGATTCAGCTGGCTAGAAGGCTAGATACATGGCAAGAGAGGAAGCAAGAGAGAGAGTGGAGGTACTAGGCTCTTTGTAACCACCAGCTCTTGCAGGAAATAACGGAATACGAACTCACTCATTATAGTAAGGACTGCACCAAACCTGTGACCCTGTGACCCAAACATCTAGGCATTTAGGCAATGCACAAATGGCCTAACACAGTCCAGTTTACAACAATGGCCTGTACCCATACCCATTCAGAGCTCTGTTCTGAAAGAGCTATTCCAAAGAGCTCTCCAGCAGAGTGGCAACTCCCATCTTTCCCAATTCCCTGAGCTAGAAGAGATATTCCAGGTGAATTTGGCAGATGGTGAAAACTAGGAAATATGCTGCTTTCTCAACCAAAGCTTCTGTCCCATAGGAAGGATTCAGAAAGGACGGCTGCTGGTGAAAAGTCCAGTCCCCTAGTCCCTCATAGCTCTGTGTGACTGAAGAGCTGGTCTAGGAGTCAAAACAGCCCTGTGGAATCTTGCATATCTCCCAACTTTATGGTGCAAAAGTGGTATCCCAGTTAGATTTGGCAGGGGTTGTTCCCAGGGGAAAACTGGATCAAGCGTGAAAACTGGCAACACCCTAACTTTGCCAAGCAACTAGACTTTATCTGGATCAAACTGCGGGGCAATTTATGCTCCGTATGGTAATCAAAAACAACAGAACTAACAGCAATCAGTGGAGACTAAAAGTTTGGTATGATATAAATAGAAGCCAAGAGCCATTATTAGGGAGATCAGAAAAAGAGACAAAGAGAATTCCACAAATACCAGTCATCGCTAGTGGTCCAGAACACTAGGCACATACCCAAGGCTGCATACTCCGAGGAATGCCTGAAGAGGAAAATAATGATTATCTAGTCTTTGGCTGAATATGAGGCAACCTCAAGCTCCTTGGACTGTGAAAGCACTCTCCAAGCCACAAACAGAATCAACAGTAAAGGGTAAACACCTTGCTGGTTTAAAATGCTTAATCACAACCTCTGGCTAACCACAGATCACTAAGCATGCTGACACAGAGGCAATCCCTAGAAATCTAGGCCTAAATATAAAAACAGAAAAGAAGTATCTAGGCAGGGATATCTGAGACTTCATACCATGTTACAAATAGACATCACAGAGTAAGTCCAAGAAAGTCACTAAACAAGTGAACAAACGACAACAACAAGAAGCCTGGGGTGGGATGAAGGGTGTTGTTGGAAACCAGAGTTGCTACAATATATTATCTAAAATGTCCCATTTACAACACAAAAATATAAAACATGCAAATAAACAGGAAGTTTTGACCCAATAGAAACTGTCTTAGAGAAAATCCAGATGGATGCAGTGATATTCTCTTTCTTCTTCTATTTTTGTCTTGAAAGCTATTTTGTCTGGTGGAGTTACTCTAGACTCCACTCTATTCCTTTAATCTGTGTGTATGTATTTATGTCAGTGCCAAGCTTTTTTATTACTATAGCGTTGGAATAGATTTTCAAATCATGCAAAGTGATACCTCTGGCTTTCTTCTTTTTGCCAATATTGTTCTGGCTGTTCGGAGTCTTTTCTGGTTGCATATGGATTTTAGGATTGTTTTTCTGTTTCTGGGAAAAGTGTCATTGAAATTTTGATAGGGATTGCACTGAATATGTAGACTGCTTTGGGTAGCATGGACATTTTAATAATATGAATTCTCTCAATTCATAACCAGGGGATAGCTTTCAATTTGCTTCTGTCTTCTATTTCATCAGTGTTTTAAAGTTTTCAGTGTACAGATCTTTCACTTACTTGGCTAAATTTATTTCTAAGTATTTTTTATAGTAGCTAATTTAAATGAAATAATTTTCTTATTTTTTGGATAGTTCACTGTTACTGTATAGAAACACTGATTTTGTATGCTGATTTTGTATTCTGCAACTTTAGTAAATTCATTTATTACTTTTAAAAGATTTTTCTGTAGTCTTTAGGGTTTTCTGTATACAAGGATAATATTGTTTCAAACAGAGTCTTAGTCTTTTTGTGTTGTTATGAAGGAATATCTGAGACTGGGTAATTTGTAAAGAAAAAAGGTTTATTTGGCTCACGATTCAGCTGGCTAGAAGGCTAGATACATAGCAAGAGAGGAAGCAAGAGAGAGAGTGGAGGTGCCAGGCTCTTTGTAACCACTAGCTCTTGCAGGAAATAATGGAGCGCGAATTCACTTATTATAGTAAGGACTGCACCAAACCATTCATGGGGGATCTGGCCCTGTGACCCAAACATTTACCATGAGGACCCACCTCCAACACTGGGAAACAAATTTCAATATGAGGTTTGGGGGAAAAAACACTGAGATTATAGCATAAGGACAAATTAACTTCTTCCTTCTCAACTGAGATACCTTTTATTTCTTTCTCTTGCCTAATTGCTCTGGGTAGGACTTCCAGTACTATGTTAAATAGAAATGGCAAGAGTGGGCATCCTTGTCTTATGCTTGGTCTTAGAGGAAAAGCTTTCAGCTTTTCACCATTGAGTATGATGTTAAATGTAGGATTCTCATATATGGCCTTTACCATGTTTAGGTGCATTCCTTGTATAACCAATTTCTTGAAGTTCCTATCATGAAAGGATGTTGAATTTTGTCAAATGCCTTTTCTGCATCTATTGACATGATCATATGGCTTTTGTCCTTCCTTTTGTTAATGCCATATGTCACATTTATTGATCTGGATATTTTGAACCATCCTTCCATCCCTTGGATAAATCCCACTGATCAGGGTAAATGATTATTTTAATGTGCTGTTGAGTTCAGTTTGCCAGTATTTTGTTGAAGACTTTTGCATCTAAGTTCATCAGGAATACTGACCTGTAATTTTCTTTTCTTGTTGTGTCCTTGTCTGGCTTTTGTATCACGGTAATGCTGGCCTTGTAAAATGCATTTGAAAGTAATGCCTGTTGTTCAGTTTTTGAAGAGTTTGAGGACTGGTATTATTCCTTCTTTAAATGTTTGGTAGAATTCAGCAGTGAAGCCATCATGTCCCCAGCTTTTCTTGGATAGACTTTTTACTAGTGACTCAATCTCCTTATTCATTAGCACTCTGTTCGGATTTTCTATTTCTTTGTAATTCAGTCTTGGTAAGTTGTATGTGTCTAGCAATTTGTCAATTTTTTTCTAGGTTATCCAGTTTGTTGGCATATAATTGTTCACAGTAGTCTCATGATTTTTAGTATTTCTGTGGTATCATTTGTAATATCTCCTCTTTCATTTCTGATTTGTCTTCTCTCTTTTTTAGAACTGAGTCTAGCTAAAGGTTTATCAATGTTACCTTTTCACAAAAACCAACTCTTAGTTTCACTGATCTTTTACATTGTTTTTCTGGTTTCTATTTCATTTATTTGTGTTCTGATCTTTATTATTTCCTTCTTTTTTGTTTGTTTGTTTTGTTTTGTTTTTTCCTAGCTTCTTGAGGTATAACATTAGGTTTTATACTTGGGACCTGGAGCCTGAATCCACAGGAACTGGCCTGGCACCGAGAGAGGCTTGGCACCTGGGACCACTGGGATGGGCCTGGAACCTGGGTCTGGGTTGTCTTAGTACCTCAGTCTATAGGGTCTGTCCCAGTATTGGGGTGAGAATGGACCCTGGGTCTGCTGGAGCAGGCCTGAACTCTGGATTCTCTAGAGCCTGGGGCCAGGATGGAGCTCGGTTCTGTAGGGGCTGGTATGAAGCCTAGGATTATGGCACTGGCCTGGTACCTGGAGCCACTAGAAATGGCCAGGATCCTAGGGCTGTGGAGACAGGCCTGGAGCTTGTATCTGCTGGTGCTGGCTGGAGGCTGAGTATATAGGTGCTTGTCTAGAGGCTAAGTCTGCAAGGACTGGCCTTGGTTCTGGGGCCAGCCTGGGTCCTGGGTATACATGGGTGGTCTTGGAGCCTGAGTCCATGGAGACCAATCCACTAGCAGTGTCTACTGGGACAGGCATGTACTCTAGGTCTGCTGGGGCATGGGGCCGCAGGGACTGGCCTAACACTGGGCAGGCCTAGAGCCTGTGTCTCTGAGTTCCTGCCTAGTGTCAGAGGCTAAGGGTGCTAATCCAGCACAGGAGTGGACCTCAAGTCTATGGTCATGAGAACTGGCCCATTCCTGGGGACGATCCTGATGCTAGTATCACTAGGGGTGGCCTTGCCCTGGGGTGGCTCTGGAGCCTAAAACTGCAAGGACCTGTCTGAGACTGGGGATAGTCTAGAGCCTGGAGCTGCTGGTGTTGGCCTAGCACTAGGGAGGCCTGGAGCCTGGGGCTAGAGGGTTCTGCCTGATACCAGGGTGGGCTTTCAGACTGTATCTGCAGGTATTAACTTGAACCTGGGGTAAAGGGGCTAGCCTGGTACTGAGCAGACGTGGAACCTGTATCCACACGTGCCAGCCTGATGACTAAGGCTGCAAGAGCCAGCCTGGTGCTAGGGATAGCCGAGAGCTTAGGACCACTGAGGTCAGCTGAACATTGAGGACAGTCCAGAACCTGAGGATCCTGAGGTTGTCCTGACAGTAAAGAAGCCTGGAGACCAAGTCTGCTGCATAGGTCTGGAGCCTGAGGCTGTGGGATGCAGCCTGGTTGCTGGAACAGGTGGGCTTGGAGGCTTAGTCCATAGATACTGATCTGGAGTCTAGAGCTGTGGAGGCCTACCCTGCATTGTGTTTTACTAAGACAAGTCTATTGCTGGTGTCCAAGGCAAAGTCTGGTGTCCATTGCCCCCTTTTCTCTCCACGCTACACTGCCTGGTGTTGGGGGAGGGGTGACATGGGCAATGTAAAACTGACCATCTCTCCTACCCTCATAAATGCATCTTTTCATAACTCTGTGCTACACCCGGGAGCTGTAATTTCTCACTTGGTTTCCTTAGCTCCTATAAAGGTCATTTCATATATGGAGGCATCTTCGAATTGATGTTTCTGCAAGGGAAAGAGTGCTGGAGCATCCTATTCTGCCATTTTACTGATGCTTGTCACTGAGTCAGGATTTTGACCAACCATATCATCATCACCAATCTTGCTGACACTGCCTCTGTTCAGCACCCACCCACAGGTCCTGAATCAGGGCTTTCACATGTCCTTACTGAGGCTGCACTCCCGCTACTCTGTGCCCTAGCCCCTGGGTCTTGAGCCAGGGCTTTGATTAACCATCCCTGGGGTTATGCTGCCACTGCTCTAGACTCTACACTCTGGGGCTTAAGTCACAGATATCACTGCTGTTTGCTCCACTCCCTGGGGCCTGAGTTGTGGCTACAACCAGCCATCCCTTGGGCCACACTACTCACTGTTGCATCACAGACCCACAACCCAGGCCTCTTCTTGGTTCTGTCATTGCTGGATCTGTGTTACTGTTATATCCCTTCCCCATGAGGTCAAGTCATTGGGGAATGTCCTAGAGACCCACCGTAAACTCTGTAGATGATATGCACAAGACCATGTCTTAATCACTGGCACCACTATCCCAGCAAGTATGTCTGTGCTCCAGTTCACAGATTGCACAGAAGTTCTGTGCACACCTAACCACAGATCCTCAGATCTGTTGCTACTCCAAATACCTGTGCCCTAAGTACTGGCACCACCATCACTGTCTTAGCCTCTTTGGACTTCTATAACAAAATGCCTTAAGCTGGATTATTTATAAATTACAGAAATGTATTGCTTACAGTTCTGGAGGCTGGAAAGTCACATATCAAGGCAACAGAAGATATAGTCTCTAATGAGGGCTTGATCTGTGCTTCAAAGATGGTAACTTCTTCCAGCATCCTTACATGGCAGAAGGAGTAAGTCTATTCCCTTCAATCTCTGTTATGGGGGCATTAGTCCCATTTGTGAGGGCAGAGCCCTCATAATTTAATATCTTTCAGATAGGGCCTACTTATTAAAACTGTCACATACAGTATTAGTTTCCAACATATAAATTTGAAGGGAACACCCACATTCAAACCATAGCAGCCACTGATCATGCACCTGCCCCAATCCCAGCATCACCACAGCTGCAGTTGTGTGAATGCCAGCATGCCACAACCAGTGCCAAGAGGAATAACCTTGGCTAGAATATCCCCCCATGAGAGAAAAGGAGTGCAAGAGGAACCCAGCAGCCACCACTACCAAGGACCATAAGAGCCCTAGCCACTATAGCCACCACAGACTGCACACATATAAACATAAGGCTGCCAGAAAAAGGAAAACATCAAGGAAATATGATACCACTAAAGAAACACAGTAACTATGCAGTAAGTGATCTCAAAGAAACGGAGATCTATGTTACCCGAAAAAGAATTAAAAATAATTATTTTAAGGAAGATAAGTGAGATACAAGAGAACACATACAGCTCAATGAACTCAGGAAAGTAATAAACAAAACAAGATCAACAAAGAAACAGAAATTATCAAAAAGAACCAACAAAAATTTTAGAACTGAAGAATATAATGAATGAAATACAAATGTAAAAGAGAGCTTCAAACAGGAGACATGATCAAATAGAAGAAAGAATCTGCAAACTTGAAGGCAGACCTTATGAAATGATCCACTGAGAAGATTTTTTAAAAAATGAAAAATAGTGAAGAAAACCCAAAGAACTTACAGGACACTATCAACTGAATCACTGATCACATTTGGATGTTTGTCCCCTCCAAATCTCATGTTGAAATGTCATCTCAAATTTGAAGTTGGGGTCTGGTGGGAGGTTACTGGATCATGGGAGCAGTCCCTCATAAATAACTTGGTGCTATTCTCATAATAGTGAGTGAGTTTTTGCAAGATCTGGTTGTTTAAAATTTTGTGGTACCTCCCCACTTGCTTTCTTGCTCCCACTCTCACCACATGACATGCTGGTTCCTCATTGCCTTCTGGCATGATAGTTAGCTTCCTGAGGCCCTCACCAGAAACATGTCAGCACCATGCTTCCTGTACAGCCTGAAGTACTATAAGCCAAAAATAAAACCTCTTTTCACAAAGTAGTTAGCCTCAGGTATTCCTTTATAGCAATGCAAAAATGGTCTAATACAACATAGATGCTAAAGTCCTCAACAAAATACTAACAAACTAAATTCAACAGCACATTAAAAGACTCATTCATGGATGGGAGGAAAATAGCAAACAGGAAGCAGGGCTAACATGCATCTCCCACTTGAACAGACAGAACAGTGTGTGGAGACTCATACCATGAACTTTTGTTCCAAGAACCACTGCAGGAACATACCAGGAAAACCAAAAGAATTCACAGATCCTTTGATGGTAGCAGAGCGCTGCTGCAAATTCCATCAGATGGGTGAGTTTCCAAAGTGAGAGAGGGTGAAAACCTGCCTCCAAACACACATTCCACTGGGGAATCTAAAAATTCAGATCATGGGAGAAGGATTTAACCCTGCCTAGAGCTGGAACAGATTTCAGGAGCCGTATGAAATATAAAGGTAAAAGCAGCAGTGGGGAAGGACCTTGTAGGCACTCAGAGTCTCCAGCTCAAGCCCAGGGAAGCCATCCCTAACTGCTAAGATCTCACAGGGGCCTTCAGGGAAGACAGCCAGCAGAATTAGGAAGGGGTCAAAGGGTGAAAGAAGTTTCCAACTGAATTTTGTAATAATTTTGACTGGGCACAAACATTCTTGAGCAGAATATAGGGGGTGAATGGGAACTGCTGCAAATACGAGCATAGGAACCATCAACATTGTGAGCACAAAGAGAGAGGAGGGCCTGAAAGCTGTGCTTGCATTCTTAGCAAGGAAACTTATGGCCCGGGGCAGGTCTGAGCTCTGCGCACAGGCTGCCTGGATCTAAACTGTTAGCAGGGCACTGCAGAATCAAGATCGGACTCGCCAAATGCATGGGAGCTGAGTGAGTCCTTTCACTAATGGCTATACCCTAAATCCCTGGAGAACTATACTGCACAGCAGAGGCAGCCATAATCCCCTCGAACATAACCCCACTGGCTTGAGAACCATCCCCCTCAACCTCCACGGAAGCCTTTGCAAGCCCCATGCAAGAAGAGACTAAGCTCAGATCCACCTAATACCCTGCCCCCACGTGGTGGTATTTTCCAACCTGCCTGGTAACCAAACACAAAAGACATGAACTCTTGGGAGCTTTATGGCCCTGCCCATTACCTGAGAAAACAGAATACTTCCTCTGTCAACTGAGGGCAAGCTTATATCCCACTACTGCTACCACAGCTGGTGCTATCTTGAATGTGTTACCTCCTGACTGGAGGGCAATTATCTCATGCTATTACAGCAACTCATGACAGAATAACCCTGCTCCTAAGAAGGGGGAGAGCACCACGTCAGGCAATCACCCCATGGGATAAAAGAATCTGAACAGCAGGACTTGAGTTCTAGATCTTTCTGCTAGTGGGCAGTTTCTCACAACAGAGACAAAATTGCAATGCTGGGTACAGTAGGGAAAGTCTACACCTATACCCCAACAGGCAGGCAGCTTCTGTGTTCATAAAAGGTCTTGGAGAAGGGCACCTTGTTCCTCGCCAGCACTCCACTGAAGACACAGTGGCTTCCCCCACAGGAATGCAGCCTAGAAGAATGTATAGACAGCCTTGCTGGAACAATCCAGGGTGAGTGTATCCCCATAACAGGAGCATACTCCAGGTTCAGGCCAGCAGAGAGGCAGAGTCACAATTCCTCCCTACCTGGAAGATCAACATTCCTATACATGAAAAGATGTGTCTGTATAACCCAAGTAGCTGAAACACAAAGACAGGAGTGAAGCTATGAGGTGAAAAACTTTCCTGCTGACCTGGCAGGGGGGCTGAGGTAGCTCTCACTCTTCACCCTGATAAAACCTCAGCAGATTTCACTGAGAGCTCCCCCAGCAACCTTCATCAAGGTTGGGATCTTGGCCCACAGTTGGGCATTATTAGGTTGGTACAAAAGTAATTGAGGTTTTTGCCATTGATGGGAAAAACCTCAATTACCTTTGCAACAACCCTATCTTGGCCACAACTGGTGACTATCCAGGGATACTTTCCCTACTGGACTGAAGACTGAATCATCAATTTAGTAAATAAAACAATGGAAACAATTAAGTAAATAAATAAATTGTATGCCATGAGAGAAGGAGATAACCTTCAAAAGATCCCTGTCATTCCAACTCCATAGGAGACAGTGAACTCACCCACACACCACGAATATAACTACTACAACCAGCATCAGGGAAAGCCAGCACACAAAGGCTCTTTTGATAACTAAATATCTCATACACAGTCTTCATCCCTACAAGCAAAAAGAAGGTCAGGAGTTTGAGACCAGCCTGGCCAACATGGCGAAACCCCATCTCTAATAAAAATACAAAATTAGCTGCGCTTGGTGACGCACACCTATAACCCCAGCTACTCAGGAGGCTGAGGCAGGAGAATCACTTAAACCCAAGAGGCAGAGGTTGCAGTAAGCACAGACCATGCCATTGCACTCCAGCCTGGGCCACAAGAGTGAAACTCCATCTCATAAATAAATAAATATTAAAGTCTGATACTTAAGAAGGAAAAGAAGAAATTTAAAATAAAAAAGAAGTCCAATCAAAAAAAGATTCAAGAACAATTTTAAGAAACAGTCTACATAAATGAGAAGAAACCAGAAAAGTAACTCTGGTAATGACAATACAGGGTTCTATGACACCCCCAAATAATCACACCAGCTCCCCAGCAGTGGATCCAAACCAAAAAGAAATCTCTGAATTGCCAGATAAAGAATTTAGAAGGCTGATTATGAAACTACTCAAGGAGACACCACAGAAAGGTGAAAAAGACCTTAGAAAAATTTTTAAAAAAAATACAGGATATGAATGAAACATTTTCCATAGAAATAGGTATCATAAAGAAAAACCAATCACAACTTCTGGAAATAAAAGACACGCTTAGTGAAAAACAAAATGCAGTGGAAATTTTCAAAAATAGACTAGAACCAGTAGAAGAAAGAATTTCAGAGCCCGAAGACAAGGTTTTCAAATTAACCCAATCCGAAAAAGACAAGGATAAAATAATCTAAAAAAAATGAACAAAGCTTCCAGTAAACTGAGGATTATGTTAAATGGCCAAATCTAAGAATAACTGGTCTTCCTGAGGAAGAAGAGAAATCCAAAAGTTAGGAAAACTCATTTGAAGGAATAATTGAGAAAAAAATTTCCTGGTCTTGCTAGAGATCTAGACATCCAACTATAAGAAGCTCAAAGAACTTCTGGGAAATTCATCACAAAAAAGATAATCACCTAGACACACAGTCATCAGGTTATCTAAACTCAAGGCGAAGGAAAAAATCTTAAGAGCCATGAGACAAAAGCATCAGGTAAACTATAAAGAAAAACCTATCAGACTAGCAGCAAATTTCCCAGCAGAAACTTTACAGCCAGAAGGAATTGGGGTCCTATCTTTAACCTCCTTAAATAAAATAATTGTCAGCCAGTAATTTTGTTTCCAGCAAACCTAAACTTCATAAATAAAAGAGAGATAAAGTTATTTTCAGACAAAAAAAAAAAAAAGCTGAGAATTCGCCACTATCAAGCCAGCACTACAAGAACTGCTAAAAGCAGTTCTAAATCTTGAAAGAAAACCTCGAAATACACCCAAAATACAATCAACTAAAAGCATTAATCTCACAAGACCTATAAAACAATAATACAATTTAAAAAAAGGTATTCAGGCAACAACCAGCATGATAAATAGAACAGTACCTCATATCTCAATACTAACACTGATAGTAAATGGCCTAAATGCTCCACTTAAAAGATAAAGAATGGCAGAATGAATAAAAATCCACCAACCAAGTAATTGCTGAGACTCACTTAACACATAAGGACTCACATATACTTAAGGTAAAGTGGTGGAAAAAGATAGTCCATGCAAACGGACACCAAAAGTGAGCAGGAGTAGCTACTTTAAAATAACAACAGTTTAAAAAGACAAAGAGGGATATTATATAGTGATAAGAGGACTACTCCAACAGGAAAATATCACAGTCCTAAACACATATGTACCTAACACAGGAGCTCCATGATTCATAAAACAACTACTACTAGATCTAAGAAATGAGACAGACAGCAACACAATAATAGTAGGGGACTTCAATACCCCACTGACAGCACTAGACAGGTCATCAAGACAGAAAGTCAACAAAGAACCAGTGGATTTAAACTACATCCTAGAACAAATGGACTTAGATATTTATAGAACTTACTACCCCAAAACTGCAGAATATGCACTCTTTTCATCAGGACATTGAACATTCTCCAAGACAGACCACATGATAGGCCAAAAAACACTTCTGAATAAATTTAAGAAAATCAAAATCATATTAAGCATCCTTTCAGACCACTGTAGAATAAAACTGAAATCAACTCCAAAGGGAACCCTCAAAACTATACAAATACATGTAAATTAAATAATCTCCTATTGAATGATCTTTGGGCCAACAATGAAATCAAGATGGAAATTTAAAAAGTCTTTGACCTGAATAATAGTAACACAACTTATCAAAACCTCTAGGATACAGCAAAAATAGTGCTAAGAGGAAAGTTCATGGCATTAAATGCCTACATCAAGAAGTGTGAAAGAGCCCACATATTGACAATCAAATATCACACCTCTAGGAACTGGAGAAACAAGGTCAAACTAAACCTAAAGCTAGAAGAAAAGAAATAACAAAATCAGAGCAGGACTAAATAAAATTGAAACAAAAAAAATACAAGAGATAAATAAAACAAAGATCTGTTTATTTGAAAAGATTAAGAAAACTGATTGACCATTAGAGAGATTAAATGAAAGAAAAGAAGAGAGAATATCCAAATCAGCTCAAGTAGAAATGAAAAGAGAGATATTACAACTGACACCACAGAAATGCAAAAGATCATTGAAGGCTACTATGAATACCTTTGTGCACACAAACTAGAAAACCTAGAAGAGATGGATACATTACTGGAAATATACAACCCTCCTAGATTAAATAAGGAAGGAGTAGAAACTGAACAGACCAATAGCGAAATCGAAACAGTAATTTACAAATTGCCAACAAAAACAGATTCCAGGACCAGATGGATTCACAGCTAAACTGTATCAGACACTCAAAGAGGAACTGGTACCAATCCTACTGAAACTATTACCAAAAAAAAAAAAAAAAAAAGAAGGAAAGAGGGAGTCCTCCCTAGATCACTCTATGAATCCAGTATCATCCAAACACCAAAACCAGGAAAGGATATAACAAAAAAAAAAAGAAAACTACAGACCAATATCCCTGATGAACACAGATGCAAAAATCCTCAACAAAATACTAGCTAACTGAATCCCAACAGCATATCAAAAAGATAATACATTACAAGCAAGTGGGTTTCATACCAGGGATGCAGGGATGGTTTAACATACACAAGTCAGTAAATGTGATATATCACATAAACGGAATTAAAACTAAAAATCATAAGATCATCTCAATAGAGGCAGAAAAAGCATTTTAAAAAAATCCTGGCTCCCTTAGTGACAAAAACCTTCTGCAAAATTGGCATAGAAGGGACAGACCTCAAGGTAATAAAAGTCATTTATGACAAGCCCACAGCCAATATCATACTAAATGGGGAAAAATTGAAAGCATTCCCAGTGAGAACTGAAACAAGACAAGGATAATCACTTTCACCACTTCTATTCAACATGATATTGGAAGTCTTAGCCAAAGAAATCAGACAAAAGAAAGAAAGAAAGGACAATCAAATCAGAAAAGAGGAAGTCAAACCAGTGCTGTTCACCAATGATATGACAGTATACCTAGAAAATTCTAAGAACTCATCCAAAAAGCTCCTAGATCTAACAAATAATTCAGTAAAGTCTCAGGACACAAAATCAATGTACACAAATCAGTAGGACTGCTATACACCAACAATGACCAAGCTGAGAATCAAATCAATAATTCAATCCCTTTTACGACAGCTACAAAACAGAAACAAAAAATAAACAAACAAAAAACCTCAGGAGGTGGAAGATCTCTACAAGAAAACTATAAAACACTGCTGAAAGAAATTATAGATGACACAAACAAATAGAAACATGTCCCATGCTCATGGATGGGTACAATCAATATTGTCAAAATGACCATACTGCCAAAAGTGATCTACGGATTCAATACAATTCACATCAAAATATCACCATCGTTCTCCACAGAACTAGAAGAAAACAATCCTTAAATTCATATGGAACCAAAAAAGAGCCCACGTAGCTAAAGTAATACTAAGCAAGAAGAACAAATCTGAAGGCATCATATTACCCAACTTCAAACTATACTGCAAACTAGGCTACAGTTACCAAAACATAGTATTGGTATAAAAGTAGGCACGTAGACCAATGGAACACGGTAGAGAACCAAGAAATAAAGCCAAACACTTACAGCCAATTGATCTTAGATAAAGCAAATAAAAACAGAATGGGAAAAGCACACACACCCTGTTCAACAAATCATGTTGGAATAACTGGCAAGCCACATATAGAAGAATGAAACTGAATCCTCATCTCTCACCTCATACAAAAATCAACTCAAGATGGATCAAAGACTTAAATCTAAGACCTGAAACCATGAAAATTCCAGAAGATAACATCAGAAAAACTCTTCTAGACATTGGCTTAGGCAAAGAGTAGTTCATGACCAAGAACTCAAAAGCAAATGCAATAAAAACAAAAATAAATAGATGGGACCTAATTAAACTAAAAGGCTTCTACACAGCAAACAAAATAGCAGAGAAAACAGACAACCGACAGAGTGGGAGAAAATACTCACAAACTATGCATCTGACAAAGGACTAATATCCAGTATCTATAAGAAACTCAAACAAATCAGCAAGAAAAAGAACAAATAATTGCATCAGAAAGTAGGCAAAGACCATGAAGAGACAATTCTCACAATATGCAAATATCCAACAAACATGAAAAAATGCTTAACATCACTAATGATCAGAGAAATGGAAATTAAAACCACAATGCGATACCATCTCACTCCTGCAAGAATGGCCATAATTAAAAATCAAAAAATAACAGATGTTGGTGTGGATGTGGTGAAAAGGGAACACTTTTACACTGCTGGTGGGAATGAAAGCTAGTACAACCACTATGGAAAACTGTATGGAGATTCCTTAAAGAACTGAAAGTAGAACTACTATTCGATCCAGCAATCCCACTACTGGGTATTTACCCACAGAAAAAAGGTCATTATATAAAAAAGTCACTTGCACATGCATGTTTACAGCAGCACAATTTGCAATTGTGAAAATATGTAACCAACCTAAATGCCCATCAACCAATGAGTGGATCAAGAAAATGTGGTATATATACAACATGGAATACTATACAGACATAAAAAGGAACAAAATAATAGTATTTGCAGCAAACCAGATGAAGTTGGAGAACATTATCCCAAGTGAAGTAACTCAGGTACTGAAAATCAACTATCATATGTTTTTACTAATAAGTGGGGGCTAAGCTATGAGAATTCAAAGGCATAAAAATAAGACAATGCACATTGGAGACTTGGGAACACTGGGAGGGGTAAGGGACAAAATACTGCACATTGGAGACAGTGTAAACTGCTCAGGTGACAGGTGCACCAAAATCTCAGAAATCACTACTAAAGAACTCATCCATTTAACTTAAAACCACCTGTTCCTGAAAAACTATTAAAATGTTTTAAAATTGGCAAAATATCTCAACAGATACTTCATCAAAGATACACAGATGGCAAATAAGCATATGAAAAGATGCTTAACATCATGTCACTGGAGAATTACAAATTAAAACAACAATAAGATACCACTACATACCTACTAGCAGGGTGAAAATCCGAAACATTGATGATGGTAAATGCTGGGGAGAACATGGAGCAACAGGAAGTCTCATTCATTGCTAGTAGGAATGCAAAATGGTACAACCACTTAGAAGGGTAGCTTGACAGCACTATTCACAATAGCAAAGATACGGAATCAACCCAAATGTTCACCAATAACAGATTGGATTAAAAAAAATTGGTACATATACACCATGGAATACTATGCAGCCGTAAAAAGGAATGAGATCATGTCTTTTGCACGAATATGGATGGAGCTGTAGGCTATTATCCTTAGCAAGTCAACGCAGGAACAGAAAACCAAATACTACATGTTCTCACTTATAAGTGGGAGCTAAATGATGAGAACTTACAAACACAAAGAAACCACAGACACTGGGGTCTCTTTGAGGGTAGTGGGTGGGAGCAAGGAGGGGAGCAGAAAAGATAACTATTGGGTAATGAGCTTAATAGCTGGGTGATGAAATAATCTGCACAATAAATGCCCATGATACGAGTTTACCTGTGTAACGAACCTTCACATGTACACCTGAACCTAAAATGGAAGTTGAACAAAGAAGTCAATAAATAAATAAAAGGCTCATTCACCATGATCAGTAAGATTTATCCCAGAGATGCAAGGACGGTTCAACATATCCAAATCAATAAACATGATACACCACATTAACAGAATGAAAGACAAAAACAACATGATCATTTTAATGAATGCAGAAAAAGCATTTGACAAACTTCAACATCCTTTTGTGATAAAAACTCTCAACAAATTAATTATACAAGGTATGTACCGCAACATAATAAAAGCCATATATGATAAGACCACAACTAATATACCCAATGGCGAAAAGTTAAAAGCATTTCCTCTAAGATCAGGAACAAGACTCTTGCCACTTGTATTTAACATAGCACTGGAAGTTCTAGCAAATCAATTAGGCAAGAGAAAGAAATGAACGGCATACAAATTGGAAAAGAAGAAGTAAAATTGTCTCTTTTCCCAGATTACAAGATATTATACATAGAAGATCTTAAATATGCCACCAAAAAGTTGTTAGAACTAATAAATAAACTCAGGGAACTGCAGCACACAAAGTCAACATACAAAAAAGCAGTTATATTTCTATACACTATTGAAGATGACCTACCCAAAAAAGAAAGAAAGAAAGCAATGCCGTTTAAAACATCAGAAAGAATAAAACACTTAAGAATAAACTTAACCCAAGAGGTGAAAGAGCTGTATATTGAAAACTATCAAACCATAATGAACAAAAATGAAGATACAAATGGCAAGATATCCTATGTTCATGAATTGGAAGAATGAATGTTGTTAAAATATCCATACTACCCAAAGCAATCCACAGATTCAATTCTAATGGCATTTTTCACAGACACAGAAAAAATAAACAATTGCAAAATTTGTATGGAATCACAAAAGACTCTGAATAGCCAAAGTAGGTGTACAACCAAAGCAAATGAAATCAGCAATTGCAAAGATATCTGCACTCCCATGTTCAATGCAGGATTATTCACAATAGCCAAAACATGAAAACAACCTAAGTGTCTAACCTAAGTGTCTGCCAACAGATCAATGGATGAAGAGATTGTGGTGTATACATACACATACACACACACACACACACACACACACACACACAAAACGGGTTATTATTCAACCATAAAAAAAGAAAGAAATCCTGTCATTTGCAACAACATGGATAACCCTCAAGGGTATCATGCTAAGTAAAGTAAGTCAGACAAAGAAAGACAAACTCTGTATGATTTTATCTGTACGTGGAATCTTAAGAAGTTGAACTTACTGAACTAGAGAATAGAATGGCGGTTACCAGGGGCAAAGGAGAAGGAAAGGGGAGAGGTTGGGAGGTTGGCCAAAGGGCACAAACTTTCAATGATAAGATAGGTAAGTTCAAGGGATACAATACACAGCATGGTGAAGTGATACATATAAACTAATTTGATTCTGGTAATCATTCCAAAAAATATATGTATATCAAATCATCACACTGTACACCTTAAAATCAAACAATTTTATTTGTCAGTTATACCTCAATAAAGCAGGGGAAAAAAAGAAAAAAAAATACATAAACCCAGAGGGTCTTATAGCTACCTATTCCCTCGGTACATCTTGAATTTACCATTCCCTAGAACTTCTTAATAGCTAAAATCATAAATTCAGCAAGTTTTTTTCTGAGTACAACCTCCTATCATTACAGTTTCGATTTCCTTACTGATCTACTTCAGTTCTTACAGGTAAAGTTACCTACCTTAGAAGACGTTTAGTGAGAATTAAATGAAATAATGTGTATCAACAGCTTAGCACAGTACCTGATACACAGTAAGTCCTCAATAAATCATAGAAAAATTTTGATTTTAAGTATTCTATTACAAACAAATTATCTGCCAATACCCAAATTGTCCTCACACTCACTCTCAACCTCTGGCATTAAATGAAACTTGGCTTTTACTTGACACTACTATTATACATTCCTCCCAATCCACTTAATTGAAGGCCAGACCCCCAGCAATTCCCCCTGATTCCAGAAGACCTGAGAGATCAGCATGGTCCTTGCTTCTCAAGCACCATGATCTCCACAAATCTTAGCCATTTCTAACGCAATTACCCTACCTTGCAATTATTAGAAATTGTTTCACCTTCGAGATCCTAAATGCTTGAAATTTCCCTCATTAAAATAGAATGCTCTTTCAACTCTCCTACTCTTTTTGAACTAGATCTTCTTTCTCACTATGGCCATAAATCTTCTAGTAACCTAGTCCATCACTTCAGTCTTCTTTGTTTGTCTCCTTATCCAGAGTAGATGACTATTATTTGGATAAATTCCCTAGATCTTCTAACATTCTCACCTTGACAACACTCAGCACCGGAGCAACCCACTGTCTCCTCTTCCCCTATGCTGTGAGCACCACTGCAGAAAGTCACTACTAGAGCCAACATTAGCCGGGCCCTCACTTCTCAGCAATTATTAATATTTTATTCAATGTCTACTGATACTTTACTGAATTCCTACAACACCTTGTCCAAGCCTATCCTATTCTTAAACTCCTAAAGGCACATTTTACTCTCTCAGCAGATGACCTTACACCCAGAAGATACAGACCTCCAATGTGAGCTCCCTCCTTGACCTCCTTCGTTCTTCAAAATCACTTTGTATCTTCACCTTCTATCTTGACCAACTCTGGCCTTTGAAGCAAAGTGTGTCTCCTCTTTGCCAAGGTTAATCCCTCCACTTGTTCTCTTGATTTTACCACTTTCTTACAAAGTATGGTTAAGAGTCCAGGTTCAGGACTTAAACCATGTGATTTCAGATCCAGCTCTACCACTTTACTCCTGTATGACCTTGGAGTTACTCAACCTTTTTAAGCTTCTGTTTCCCTACCTACAAAAAGTGATTAATAAC
Organism: Colobus angolensis palliatus; assembly: GCF_000951035.1. Lineage (NCBI taxonomy): Eukaryota > Metazoa > Chordata > Mammalia > Primates > Cercopithecidae > Colobus > Colobus angolensis. Next base: position 132,043 of record NW_012120766.1, on the reverse strand, counting down.
AGTTCCTACTCATAGGGCCAATGTGAAACATAAATGAGAGAATCCACATAAAGTGCTTAGCAAAATTCCTAGCACGTAGTCAATATTCAATAACATAATAGCTATAAATACTATTACATTACCTTTCCCTCTAGATACCTCCTGGTACATTTTCCCTTGTCTCCAAAGTAGCTCAAGTCTTCTGTCTCCTGTTTTGTTTTTAGTTTTTTGTTTTTGTTTTTGTTTTTTAAATTAAAAGACACCTTTTCTGGAATTTGCTACCCTCATTCCAAGATTTCGTTCCTTTCTTTCACCACCAAAGAGTAATGTATAACTCCTTTCCAGAGGAAGCATGGAATAGTGGAAAGACTTTGGGGATAAATATACTGTTTGAACCTAGTTCTTCCACTTAGTGGTTGTATGGCCTGGAGCAAGCAGTTTTTCTAACCCTCCGTTTTTTCATCTGTAAAATGGATATATTACCCATTTCTTAGGGTCATCAAGAGGATTAAACTAAAATAATATATGTAAATCATCTGGCCAAAGTAGGTGCTAAATGAATGCCAGTCCTCCATCCCTTATTCTTTTCTTAACCCCTTACAATTTTGGTTGTTCCTCTACCACTCTATCTCTTTAGCTCACTTCAGCTCTTATTAGCATGGTTTTAAATAATTTGACTCCTCTAAACCTTAATTTTCATCTGTAAAATGGTAATAATACCCACCACATAAAGCTGTCTTGAGAATTAGTGAATTAACACATGTAACGTGTTTTAGCATAGTGCCTGGCCTGAAGTAAGCACTTAATAAATGATAACTGCAGCAACTTATTAACGGTGAAATCAAAGGACTGTTCAACTCTCTTCTCTAAGTTTCAATGACAACACACTATTCTGGTTTGCTTTTTGCCACTGACCATTCCTTCTGTCTGTGCACCTTCTCCATGAAGCCTTTCTTTACTCTCTTCAAACCAAGTGTGAGCTCTCTCTCTTTTTGAGCCTCAGAGCACTTTGTACTTCTCTTGAGGTAAGAAACTCCTCTTACTCTTAATCACAGTCATTTGTGTTATATGTGATATATCTCCACCACTTAATCTCTTTTGTCCTCATTGCCTGGCACTTTATTCATGTAGAACATGTTGACTACCTAATATACATCAGATTTGTGCCAGGTACTACGGATACAAAATATAATTACTGTCTTCAAGGAACTTAAAGTTTAGGTAGTTAGAACAGACAAGTAAGTATTCTGTATGTGCAGTGTAATAAATGCTTGGTTAAGAGTGTGCCCAGAGCCCTCTAGGAGCACAAACAAGAGTTATTTAAAATAGACTGGTGAGTACCAGGCGCGGTGGCTCACGCCTGTAATCCCAGTACTTTGAGAGGCCCAGGCGGGTGTATCATGAGGTCGGGAGTTCGAGACCTGTTTGACCAACATGGTGAAACCCCGTCTTTACTAAAAAATAAAAAAATTAGCCAGGCATGGTGGCGCGCGCCTGTAGTCCCAGCTACTCAGGAGGCTGAGGCAGGGAATCACTTGAACCCGGGGGGAGCGGGGGGCGGGGAGGTTGCAGTGAGCCGAGATCGCGCCACACAGAGCAAGACTCCGTCTCAAAAATAGAAAATAAAATAAAATAGACTGGGGAGATCAAGGACACTGTTAGACAAGGCATTTTTGTGTTTTGCCTGTGGGGAGGCTGTACACAAATATCTGTTGAATTAAAGAATGAACTATAAATGCAACTAGATAAGCATGGGAAAAGGCACTTTAGGCCCAGAGAAAGAGCACATAAAAAAGCAAGGAGGGGTCAAGCAAGTAGCTCAGTATCGACAGGAGGAGGGTTCCTGAGTGACAAAAGATAAGGCTGGAAAGTCTAGGTAAAATCAGGTGTTCTAGACATAAGAGCATGACCTGACCCCAGAGGGGGGATGATGACATGCCCATCCAGTTTTTTAAATGGGGGGCGGGGTGGGGAGGCAAAAATCAAATTTGCATTTTGGTAGATGTACGCTGGCAACACAGAAAACGGATTACACGAGAGCCAGGCTTGAGGCAGCAAGTTCAGGTAGGAGGTTGTTGAAAGAACTCAGATGAAGTATGAGAACCAGAACTGCAGATGCAGCCGACTTAAACTTCAGCGAAACTGAATTATTCATATTGTATCTCCTGCAAGCCTAACAGAATATTTTACACTTAAAACCCGCTACGTAAATACCTGTAGACTACCATTATTAAACACTACTTAGGGAACTGCAGTAAGCAGCCAGCTGAGTCACTCACTGTACACGGATTCCCAAGTAAAGGCACCTTTTCCAAGCGTAAAACTCGAAAGAAACAGGTTATTCGAGCACACAGAGCAACAACACTACTTGTAAACCAGCGCACTCCTGAGAGACTATGGGACCTCTCTATCCTGGTCAGTTTCACCCCAAATGTTTCAACAAAGTCCTCCCATAGGGTCATGAGGCCTTGCCCTGTGCGCCGAGACAAATGTCCAGGATTTTTTTTTTCTCTTTATTGCAGCTCAAGACAGAAACGTCTACTGTGGCTCGTCGCCTGGCCAGCCATTTTCACCCAGCCGTTTCCCAGTTTTGTACTGCGCCACTGTGTAAATCGACAACCGCCGGGGATTGAGGAAGCAGTGTCCCAGGCTGATAAAACCCTAATGGGGAAAGGCAGGTGTCTTGACGCTTCAAACAATAAAGATTGTAATTATGTCAAAACCCACCTCCACCCCGCCCCTTGCTCCGGGGCTCCTTCAGAAGTTAGTAGGATCCCTTTTACAGTTACCGGGATGCTATCGGCAACCACAGAAATTAAGCAAGTTCGTTTTCGCTTACCCTGATGGCCGCCATGTCTACGACCCTTTTCGCCAAGGTTTTCAGACGGAGAGCGGAGAGGGACAAATCAGTTCGACTAGGCTCCCCTTCCGACAGCCCCGCCCCGTTACGCCCGTTGCCTGCCAGTTACCGCCTTTTCTCCGCCCTCCTCCAGCGGCCTTGGCAACTGCTGCAGTTTTGGTCGGCTGTCTTCCGGAGAAACTGTTCACCCTTGTGGTTGCCCCTCCCGGTCCCAGATAAAGCCTTTCAGAATATTATCCATAGTCTAGGTGGGAGTTATTTTCCTGGGTGCAGAACTTTTAATTATTTTGTTTCAGGCATATGTGATATTTCTACATAAGGACTTAATACCCAAGTGTAGCTGCTTTAATAATTAATTATATAGTCAGAAAAAGAAGTTGTTACCTCTGAGAAACATGGGTAAATTCATTCATTCTAAAACTATGTCACGGAGAGCTTACTCTATGCCAGGCAGTTGTTTGGGGCACAGACAAAACATAGTGGCTTCCTCATAGTTATGATTCCAGGAGTAAAAGAGACAAATGCTATGAAGGAAAATAAAACAGTGTGGGAATGAGGTGGGAGTTTACTGGTTTATATAAATGAGAGAAAGACTCTCTGATAAGCTCATTTGATAAAAGTCCTGGAGGAATTTAGAGAAGAGGGTTGCATACGGAAGGAACGGCAATGAAAAAGGCCAGTGAGGCTGGAGCAATAATTTCAGAGGTAGTGAAGTAATGCAGCGTAAGGGCTTTCGTGCTGCCAAAATAAATTTGGATTTTATGCTGAATAAGATAGGAAATCATTGGAGGATTGTGAGCAAAGGTGTGATGTGATCTAATTTACATTTTTAAAGGATGATTTTGGTGCTATCAGGAGAATATACTAAGGGTATATTGCCATATTCACAACAGGAGCAAGGTCTTCCGTAGGCCTCCATGAAGGATTCTGAGGAAAGAGGATGCTCATAATATGCCCATTAACAGTCCCAATATTAATTCATGTATTCATTCATTCAGTCAACAAATATTTATTAAGTACAAACTATATACTAGGCATTAGTTGATACCTATCACATTTCATACCAAAAACAGATCTTTTTTTAACAGAACTATCTTGTAAATGACAAAATTATTTTAAGAAATAATGATGAAATGAAACTAATAATACTGGCTGTGAAAGAAGCATTGAATGACTATTTTCTTTTATTGAACTTAATATAAAGATATACATACATATATATGCCAATATAAAAATAAAATGCAAAATAAATAGTGCAGAACCAAAAAGGAAAAAAATGGGTCAAGGTGTTTTAATTGCTTTAATGTATTTTTCAAAGGAAAAAAACTTATATCTACATGGTGGTCTACCACAGGAATGAATAATAATATTACAGTTTCTGGTTTTGAGCCTTAACCTCTGTATATTTGTCAATAACTTCATCCAAATTTAACATTTCTGCATATTAAATAAATAGTATACCTAGATTTGTCAAGCTAACTTTGTTCATAACTGATGGATGCACACGTTTTATTGATTTTAATATGTCAGGTTTATTTCACAATAATCAACAGGCAAATAGGAAAAGTCTTAAAATTGTGAATAAGCTTAGAATAAATTTATAACAATTTTATTTCCCAAAAATTTCAGGAATTTCAATAACACTCATGTTTTGTTGTTGTAGTTGTTGCTTCTTTTCCAACTTTAACTTTTATTTTGGGTTTGGGTACGTGTGCAGATTTGTTATAGAGGAAAATTGCATGTCAAGTGGGTTTGACATACAGATTATTTCCTCAGCCAGGTAATAAGTGTAGCACTTGATAGGTAGTTTTTCAATTCCTTCCACCTTCCACTGTCAAGTAGGCACCAGTGTCTATTGTTTCCATCTTTGTGTCTATGCATACTCATCATTTAGTTCCCACTTATAAGTCAGAACCTGCAGTATTTGGTTTTCTGTTCCTGCATTAGTTCCCTGAGGATGATGGCCTCCAGCTCCACCCATGGTGCTGCCAAGGATATGATCTCATTCTTTTTTATGGCATTTTCTTTAGCCAGTCTACTGTTGATGGTCATTTAGGTTGAGTCAATGTCTTTGCTAGTGAGAATAGTGCTATGATGAACAGACCCATGTGTGTGTCTTTATAGTAGAATGACTTATATTACTTTGGGTACATACCCAATAATGGACTCCCTATTCAATAAATGGTGCTGGAAAAGCTGGCAAGCCATAGGCAGAAGACTGAAACTGGACCCCTTCCTTAACCATAATAAAAGATTAACTCAAGATGGATTAAAGACTTAAATGTAAAACCCAAAACTATAAAAACCCTTTAAGACAACCTAGGCAATGCCATTCTGGACATAGGAACTAGCAAAGATTTCGTGATGAAGATACCGAAACCATTGCAACAAAAGCAAAAACTGACAAATGGGATCGAATAAAACTAAAGAACTTCTGCACAGCAAAAGAAACTATCAATAAACAGCCTACAGAATGGGAGAAAATAATATCTAGCTTCTGTAAGGAACTTAAACAAATTTACAAGAAAATCAAATAACCCCATTAAAAAGTGGGCAAAGGACATGAACAGACACTTCTCAAAAGAAAATATACACTCAGCCAGCAAGTATATGAAAAACAGCTCAATATCAGTGATCATTAGAGAAATGTAAATCAAAACCAGTATGAGATACCATCTCACACAAGTCAGAATGGCTATTATTAAAAAGTCAAAAAATAACAGATGCTGGTGAGGTTGCAGAGAGAAGGGTACACTAATACACTGTTGCTGGGAGTGTAAATTAGTTCAACAATTATGGAAAACAGTGTGGCAATTCCTTAAAGAGCTGGAAACAGAAATACCATTCAACTCAGCAATCCCATTACTGAGTAAAAACACAAAAGAATATAAATTGTTCTATCATGAAGACATATGAACACGTATGTTTATTGCAGCACTATTCCCAATAACAAAGACATGGAATCAAATCTACGATCACTATGGACTGGGTAAAGAAAATATGGTACATATATGCCATGAAATACTACACAGCCAAAAAAGAATGATATCATGTCCTTTGAAGCAACAAGGATGGAACTGGAGGCCTTTATTCTTAAACTAATGCAGGAACAGAAAACCAAATATCACATGCTCTCACTTATAAGTGGGAGCTAAATGATGAGAGCATGTGAACACAAAGAGGGGAACAACAGACATTGAGGCTCAATTGAGGGTAGAGGGTGGGAGGAGGGAGAAGTTCAGAAAAATAACTATTTGGTGCTAGGCTTAGTACCTGGGTGATGAAATAATCTGTACAACAAACCCGTATAACACAACTTTACCTATATAACAAATCTGCACATGTACCTCAGAACCTAAATTTTTTTTAAAAAAGTAAATAAATAAATAAATAAAAACAATATTAACTTTTTCAACCCCAAAAATAGAAAAAAATTCATAATTCCCTTACACTCATCTTTTCCTATATGAAAATCAAGAATAAATCAGTGGAATGCATTCAATGCTTTTATAACCTTATCCACAAATATGCAAGCTTATGATTGGCATGTTTTTTTCAACTAAATGCTTTGACTTTATGTAAGAATGATCTATAGGACACGGAACTATTGCGTATGAGAATAAAAAGAAGTATGATTCTCAGAATATGTATATGTGATGTCACAATTAGTGGCAGAAATATTTAAAAAGTCAGAAAAAATATATATTGGGCTTGAGGTAATGAACAACACAGACACAATCCCTGGTCCCAGGGAGCTTAAGTATATTTTGACTAAGACAGTAAATAAATTAAGAGTATTTTAAATGCTGATAAGTACTATAGAGAGTGACTATAGTATTTAGTCTCTGGTTTGGGGTGAAAGTTACTTTAGATTGGGAATACCTCTTGAAGGAGCAGATGTTTCAGCAGAGTCTTGAGTAAAAAGTGGGTCTACTCATGTTAATATCTGAGCACTCCAAGCAGAAGGAACAACTAATGCAAAGACTGTTAGGTGAGAATAAACTTACTGGAGCGCCGTGAGCAAGGCAGAAAGTGATAGAAGAGTCTGGCAGGAACCAGATCTATATAAAGAATTCAGATTTTCTTTTAGGTTATTTATTCTTAAATATTCTTTGATTTATTATTGTAAGTTTACCAATTGTCCACTAATTGCTTTGGGCACAAAAGGCAGTTTTGTATAATGGAGAGTATTAGCATCAAAATAAGATCTTGGCCTCTAAAGGCAGAAGCTTGAAGGAGTTGAGCTAGACCAGATGTTCCAAAAGTTAGTGTACTTGGGAATCACCTGGATAATTTGATAAAATGAGAATTCCTGGATCTCACCCTTGGCTATTGGTATTTATTAGTTCTGATATAGTGGCATGTCTGAAGAGTACCCCAAATGTTTCTAATATGGACATTACTTGGGCCACATATTGAGAAACAAATCAAGTCCACTTTTATTTTCATTTTACCTCAGCCATCCACAACAATGGCCATAGTTTTGACTCTGTTATCGCTGAGAAAACTACATTACCTCTGAAATTTTAAATTCAAACATTATTTTTTCGGACTTCGACTATTTTCCCTTGAGCTCTTTGACCTACACATTTTACTGGCTTCCTCGAGCTCTCTAGACCTTAATGTCTATATTAGCTATCTTTGGCTACACAACACTTTACCACAAATTTAGCAATAGAAAAAAAAAAGAAAACATGTATTGTCTCACAGTTTCTGTGGGTCAAGAGTTCTGAAGTGGTTTAGCTGGATGATTTTACTCATCTCTCATGAGGTTGTAGTCAAGATACCAGCCAGAGCTGCAGTTATCAGAAGGCTTGATTGGGGTTTAAGGATCCACTTCCAAAATGACTCATTCGCTTTGGTGGTTGTTGACAGGAGCCTTCAGATATGCCATGTGAATCACTCCATAAGTTTGTGTGAGTGTCCTCATAGAACTCATAGAGCTATTAGGCTCTAGCTTTAAATGGAGGAATACCAAAGACTTTAAATACATATTTTAAAGCCACCATCACATCTCCTTTTTCACTATGTTAGTCCCTTCTGGCCTCATTTTATTTTCTCACCAGCCTAGACCTTGTGGTACATCTCTCCAACCGCTTTTTTGCCAATAAACTCATCTACCCAGTCTCACTGGAAAAGTTTCATTTTACTCTTCGAAAAAACCCCACATTCAGTATAAATATACCTGACTTTAGGCAGCTAAATCTCTTCTTCTCTATCGTGGCTATGTTATTTTATTATTTTTTATTTGTATAAATTTAGGGGGTACAAGTACAGTTTTTATACATGGATATACTGTGTAGTGATGAAGTCTGCGCTTTTGGTGTAACTATTACCCAAATAGTAGATGTTGTATCCATTAAGTATTTTCTCATCCCTCACACCCCTCCCACCTCCCACACCTCTGAGTCTCCAATGTTTATTATCCCACACTCTACGTCCATGTATGCACATTATTTAGCTCCTATTTATAAGTGAGATCGTGTGATATTTGACTTTCTGTTTCTAAGTTATTTCATTTAAGATAATGGCCTCCAGTTCCATCCATGTTACTGCAAAAGACATGATTTTGTTCTTTTTTATGGCTGATTAGTATCTTAGTATCTGCCCACCTCAGCCTCCCAAAGTGCTGGGACTATAAGCATGAGCCACTGCACTTGGCCTAATTTTTTTTTATCTTTTGAAATAATCAACTTTTTAATAGATTATTTGTATTTTTTATAAAAAGCTTTTATTTTATATTTATTTTTATTATACTTTATTTTCTGAAGTACATGTGCAGAAAGTACAGGTTTGTTACATAGGTATACATGTGCCATGGTGGTTTGCTGCACCCATCAACCTATCATCAACGTTAGGTATTTCTCCTAATGCTATCCCTCCCCTAGCCCGCCAACCCCCAACAGGCCCCAGTGTGTGATGTTCCCCTCCCTGTGTCCATGTGTTCTTGTTGTTCAACTCCCACTTATGAGTGAGAACCTACAGTGTTTGGTTTTCCGTTCTTGTGTTAGTTTGCTGAGAATGATGGTTTCCAGCTTCATCCATGTCCCTGCAAAGGACAATAACTCATCCTTTTTTATGACTGCATGGTATTCCATGGTGTCTATGTGCCACATTTTCTTTATCCAGTCTATCATTGATGGACATTTGGGTTGGTTCCAAGTCTTTGCTGTTGTGAACAGTGCCACAACAAACATACGTGTGCATGTGTCTTTATAGCAGAATGATTTATAATCCATTGGGTATATACCCAGAAATGGGATTGCTGGGTCAAATGGTATTTCTAGTTCCAGATCCTTGAGAAATCACCGCACTGTCTTCCCCAGTGGTTGAACTAATTTACACTCCCACCAACAGTGTAAAAGTGTTCCTATTTTTTCACATCCTCTCCAGCATCTGTTGTTTCCTGACTTTTTAATGATTGCCATTCTAACTGGTGTAAGATGGTATCACGTTGTAGTTTTGATTTGCATTTCTCTAATGACTAGTGATGATGAGCATTTTTTCATATGTTTGTTGGCTACATAAATGTCTTCTTTCGAGAAGTGTCTGTTCATATCCTTTGCCCACTTTTTGATTGAGTTGTTGGTTTTTTTTTTTTTATTTTAAATTTGTTTAAGTTCTTTGTAGATCCTGGATATTAGCCCTTCGTCAGACAGATAGATTACAAAATTTTTCCAATTCTGTTTATCGTTTGAAATAATCCACTTTTTGTTTAATTGATTACTTGTATTTTTTGGCCTCAATTTCATTTAGGTCTTCTGAGATCTTTGTTATTTCTTTTCTTTTGCTAGCTTTATGTTTGGTTCTTACTTTTCTACTTCCTTGAGGTGTGACATTAGGTTGTTAAATTGTGTTCTGAGTTTTTTGATGTAGGCATTTAGCACTACAAACTTTCCTCTTAGCAGTGTTTTTACTGTATCCCAGGGATTTTAGTATGTTGTGTCTCCATTTTCATTTGTTTCCAAAATGTTTAAAGTTTTTATCTTAATTTCATCATTGATCCAAATATTATTCAGTAGTGTGTGGTTTAATTTCTATGTATTTTTTCAAGAATTCCTCTTGGAATTGATTTGTAGTTTTATTCTACTTTTGTCCAAGAAGATACTAGGTATGATTTCAATTTTTAAAAATGTATTGAGACTTCTTTTGTGGCCTAATACATGGTTTGTTTTGGAGCACAGTCTATGTGCTGATGATAAGAATGTATATTCTGTTGTTGTTGGATAGAATGTTTTATAAATATCTATTAGATCAATTTTGGTCTAAAGCCCAATTTAAGTAGTGTTTTCTTATTGATTTTCTGCCTTGATAATCTATATAGTGCTGTCAGTGGAGTCCTCAATTCCCCCATTATTCTTATATTGCTTTCCATCTTTATTAGTAGGTCTAGTAATATTTGTATTATGAATCTGGGTGCTCCAGGATTGGGTGCAGATAGATGTAGGATTTTTATATCTTCTTATTAGTTGCATCCATCGATCATTATATAATCACTTTTCTTTGACATTTTTTACTGTTGATTTAAATTCTGTTTTATCTTAGATAAGTATAGCTACTCTTGTTTGTGTGTGTGTGTGTTCTGTTTTGTTTTTTTTTTTTTGAGAAGGAGTCTCAGTCTGTCACCCAGGCTGGAGTGCAGTGGCACAATCTTGGCTCACCTCAACCTTCGCCTCCCAAGTTCAAGTGATTCTCCTGCCTCAGCCTCCTGAGTAGCTGGGATTACAGGCACACGCCACCATGACTGGAATATATATATATTTGTATTTTTAGTAGAGACGGTGTTTCACCATGTCGGCCAGGCTGGGCTCAAACTCCTGATCTTAAGTGATTCACCTGCCTTAGCCTCCCAAAGTGCTGGAATTACAGGCATGAGCCACAACACCTGGCCTCCTGTTTGCTTTATGGTTTCTGTTTCCATGGAATATCATTTTTCCACCCTTTTACTTTCAGTCTATGTGTCTTTAAGAGTGAGTTTCTTGTAAGTAGCATATAGTTAACCCATTTTTTTATCCATTCTGCAATCTGTGTCATTTGAATGGAGCATTTAATCAATTTCTGTTAAAAGTTAATATTGATATATGAGGTTTTGTTCCTGTCACAATATTGTTATCTAGTTGCTTTGTAAATTCTTTGTTTCTTTTTTTCTCTGTCTTTTTGTGATTTGGTGGAGTTCTGTCATGTTGCCATTTTCTTTCTTTCTCATTCTTATTTGTGTTACTGTTTTATAAAATCTGTGAGTTTTATACTTTCATGGGATTTTAGGATGGTGAATATCGATCTTTTGTTTCCATGTTTAGAACTCCTTTGCCTATTTTTGTTAGGACTAGTCTAAAGGTGTCAAATTCTGTCAGTGTTTGCTTGACTGGGAAAGACTTTATTTTTCCTTAATTTATGAAGCTCTTCTCAGAGGATACAAAATTTGAGTTTGACATTTTCTTTTTTAATTTAACCACTCTTGATGATAGAATCCCACTCCATTCTGGCTCATAGAGTTTCTACTAAGAAGTCTGCTATTAGTCTGGTGGGGTATCACTTATAGATGACTAGACACTTTAGCTGATTTTAGGTTATTTTCCTTGACGATCTTAGTCTGATGCCTATGTGTCATGGTGAGGTCCTTCTTGCAATATATTTACTGAGCTTCTTGTATCAGGATATCTATATCTTTTGCTAGACTAGGAAGTTTTCCTCAGTTATTTCCTGAAATTAGTTTTCCAAACTTTTTGCTCTTGCTCTTTCTTCTTCTGTGTGAATATCTTTAATTCATAGGTTAAGTCATTTTGCATAATTCTATACTTCTCAAAAGCTTTGTTCATTTTTTTAAATTCTTTTTTCTTTTTGTCTGACTGGATTAATCTGAAAGACCTGTCTTCAAGTTCCAAGAGGATTTCTTCTGCTTTGTCAAGTGTATTGTTGAAACTTTCAACTATATGTTTAATTATTTCAATGAATTTTTCATTTCTAGAAGTTCTGTTGGCTTTAAAAAAAATCTATCTCTTTAATGTATTTCTCATTCATATCCTGAATTGATTTTCTTATATTTTTTTTTTGTATTGGTTTTCAGCTTTCTCTTGTATCTCATTGATCTTCTTACAATCTGTATTTTTAATTTGTTATCTGCCATTTTGAAGATTTCTCTTTGGTTAAGATCCATTGCTAGAGAATTACTGTGTTCCTTCAAGGGTGTCATTGGTTCTTGGCTCTTTTTTTAAAATGTCTAATATTATTGCAGTGATTCCTTTGCATCTGAGGTAACAATCATTTCTCATTTTTGAGTTTACTTTTATTAGGGTAGGACTTTTTTTCTTCAGGATGTGTTTATGATGTATGGTTTGTAGGATCATTTGTCTTTGATTATGGGTGCATTCAGTGGCATAGTCTCAGTATGATTTCCTGGGTCATAAATAGCCTAAATGTGGTGGCTTTCTCAAATGCCAGCTGTAGTAGTAATGCATTGGGCAAGTGAATGGACTCAGGGCCTTCTGAGTAGCTAGGGTGGTGTGCACAATGGTGGTAGCAGCAGTTACACAAATTTGTCTCCTTCCTGAGCACTGTGCAATTGTATCAGCAGATGTTGTAATCGTTTGTGCAGGTTGACCTCCCAGCCAGTAGGTGGTACTTTCATGTGAGTGCCAGCCACAGTGGTGACAGTAGAGTTTATACTTCAACATTTTTTTTATTATTGTACTTTAAGTTATATGGTACATGTGCACAGCACGAAGGTTTGTTACATATGTATACATGTGCCATGGTGGTGTGCTGCACCTGTTAACTCGTCATTTACATTAGGTATATCTCCAAATGCTATCCCTCCACCCTTCCCCCCACCTCATGACAGACCATGACAGACCCTGGTGTGTGATGTTCCCCACCCTGTGTCCAAGTGTTATCATTGTTCAATTCCCACCTGTGAGTGAGAACATGTGGTTTTTGGTTTTCTGTCCTTGCGATAGTTTGCTGAAATTGGTGGATTCCAGCTCATCCATGTCCCTGCAAAGGACATGAACTCATCCTTTTTTATGGCTGCATAGTATTCCATGTATGCTTCAACTTTTTTAACCAGGAGATGTCAGATGTCTTAGGCAATGAATTTGACTGTGGAACTCCCAGACGTCCTTGTCCCATGCTCTGCTTCTGAGGCAGGTGTAGGGGGCAAGCCAAGCAGGGCTGAGTCAGGAAAGCCCATGTTTGGGATCCCTGAGAGCTAACACAAGGGCTTACCCTGATGGGGGTCAGAAGACAGTTCTCAGGTCACTAGGGCAATGCTCCAGGGGAGATTGGAGGAACCACTGCCACACCAAAGAGCCAGCATGAGGAAAGGGGGTGGCTAAGGCTCCACAGACTAGCAGGTTGCAGTGGGACCCACCTCACTCCTATGATCTTGGCCCACTGAGACTCCCTCCTGTGGCCCACAGCTGGCCACAGCAAGCCAAAACAGCCAGCCACATCACAGGCAGTCTGTCCTCAGATTGCAAACCTACCCCAGGTTAAGTAACTCCATGCCTAGGTGAAAAACCATGGCTTCCAGGCCATACCCCTCCCAATCTGGTCTTGCAAAGTGAGGGGGTTCCCAACTCCCAGGCCAGTGGCTGGAACCCATGCCACACTCACTACTCCACTTGAGAGTAGATTGCCAACCACAGTCAGGAAACTGTGTCTCTGGCCACTCTGGTGACATCATGGACAGCAGTCACTCTTTAAAACAGTGACTGCTGCTCCCTCTATTGTTGCCAGGGACCGGGAGCATGCATGGAGCAATTCCTGCTGACACTTTTTCCCAGGGTCTCCCTACTGCTCCCCACATCAGATCCGGTGTTTGGTGGGGTCAGGGAACCCCCAGGTAGCCTTGATTACTTGACTCCCCAGTGGGAATCAAGCCTTCTCTACCTCTCTCATGAACTGAGGCTTTACTCACAGTGTTCTGCTGGCCCCACCATGCAGTCTGCCATCTGTCATATTTTTCAGAGGATCCAAAGTTTCTTTTGCTTTTATCCTGAGCTCCCATGTTCCTTCTTGGATAGAAGTTCACAATGTAAATCTCTACATACTATTTTGATATTTCCAAGGGCATGATTTTTCTATCTCTTCAATGCCTCTTTCAATGACACAGAGTTAAAACCAGGTACAATGAGGGCTCACCTGATTTTTGGTTCTTATGAAGGTTTTGGTTTGTTTGTTTGTTTGTTTCATGTAGATAGTTGTTAAATTGGTGCCCTTTTTGGGGGTGGATGATCAGTTAAGCCTTCTATTCTGCCATCTTGCTCCACCTCCAGGAAGTCCTTTTCCTCGCATAAATACTTTTTTTTATAATATTTAACAAACAGCACAATGACTTCTAGATGCTCTGTTGGGTACATTTCTCTACCTTTTTAATCCCTTCCTTTCTCTCTCAGGTGGACGCATTGAAAAATTTCCTTATAGGCCTCCAACTACAATAAGTGTAATTCACCAAGGGCCTCAAGTACAGTACTCCAAAATTCACTGTTGTATTTGGACTAAAATCTTGCCTCCCATGGACTGTTCCTGCCATATGATTGAGCATGGCAGGCAAATTAAGGCAGGCACATCCCTGAGAGACATAGAACTCCTTTGGACAAATGTCATGGGTTTGAGCACTCCACCACAGTCTTGACAAACCTTCCTGAAATCACAAGGTAGTCTAGAACACTTCTACCCAACTTTCTTTCCCTCACTCTTTCACTTTAGGTCTGATGACTTTTCCAGTCTTTCCCAGCTCCCTTCCCATTTTCCGTCACTGGTGTTTCCCCCAATAAAAATTTTGTACATTTAACTGCATCTTAGGGTTTACTCCTCAGTGGTTCCAGACTAGCACCCTTTCCCCTTCCTCTTCCCCTTCCCCTTCTCTTCCCTTCCTTTTCTCTCTCTTCTCTTTTATTCTATTCCTGAACCATTCAGTTCTAAAGATATTGAGTCCAAGCCTTAGCAAAGTAAGGATGGCATATCTACAGAGGGATGGCCTGGCTCAGGAAGTCATAGCTTAAGTAGCATGAGGAGGGCATTCATGTGGGCTGAGGGATATGTTTGGCTCAGAATGGGAACTCAGAGTGGTAACAGAGATAAGATAGTATCTGTAAGGGGGAGGGTTGTGGATGCATAAATGGGAGATTGGTTTCTTAATCAAAGAAGTAAGTATATTAAGTATAATTAAAGCCAGATTTCTCACTGCCAGAGAAGGACATTACAAATTTGGAAAAGGAGAAAATGAGAATCACACTGTGGTTTTTGTTTAACTATGAACCCTAAAAGCCACCACACCCCTATAATATTGAACACTTAATACCTAGATTTAGGCCTCTAAATACCAATCTCCACTAAAAGGAATGATGGTTCTTTGGAGAAATGGTGATTCCTGGGCTGGTACAGGAAAAATACTAGATGAAGCTGGGACATCTTGTGCCATAGAGCCAGGAAGTACAAAAGAACAATGGTGACATGTTGAAAGGATAAGAAGTCAGGTCTTAAGGAGATCCTACTGACTAAGTGGAGGATATGTGGGGCATAAAAATAATATTAATAGTAGATTATAAATCATTGAATAAATCAGAAACTAGTGTGTCCTTGCAGACATAAATAAATGAATGACAAATTAAAAGTTTGATGGAGATCAGAATAGCTAAATAAGACAAATTGAAATTGTGTGCCATCCAATAGGACACAGTAAGATCACAACATCCTGTCATATTCCTGCTGAAGATACATAACCTGAATCTAGTGATGATGAAGCATGAGACAAACCCAATTCATAAACATTCTAAACAAACAAACACACACAAACTTACTAGCTTGTAATCCTCAAAAAAAGTCCAGGTCATGAAACTTAAGGAGAGACTGAGGGACTGCTCCAGGTTGAAGAAGACTAAAGAATCATGCATCTAAATACGACATGTGATACTGAACTGGATTCTTCGGGGCGGAGCAAGATGGCCGAATAGGAACAGCTCCAGTCTCCAACTCCCAGCGCGAAGGACACAGAAGACCGGTTATTTCTGCATTTTCAACTGAGGTACTGGGGTCATCTCACTAGTGAGTGCCGGACAATCGGTGCTGGTCAGCTGTTGCAGCCCGACCAGTGAGAGCTGAAGCAGGGCGAGGCATCGCCTCACCTGGGAAGCGCAAGGGGGAAGGGAATCCCTTTTCCTAACCAGGGGAACTGAGACACACAACACCTGGAAAATTGGGTAACTCCCACCCCAATACTGCGCTGTAAGCTAACGGGCACACCAGGAGAATATACCCTACGCCTGGCCGGGAGGGTCCCACGCCCCCGGAGCCTTCCTCATTGCTAGCACAGCAGTCTGCGGGGATCTAACCGCAGGGCAGCAGCGAGGCTGGGGGAGGGGCGCCCCCCATTGCTGAGGCTTAAGTAGGTAAACAAAGCTGCTGGGAAGCTCCAACTGGGTGGAGCTCACAGCAGCTCAAGGAAACCTGCCTGTCTCTGTAGACTCCGCCTCTGGGGACAGGGCTCAGCTAAAAAAAATAACAGGGGAAGCAGCAGAGGCCTGTGCAGACGCGAACGACTCTGTCTGACAACTTTGAAGAGAGCAGTGGATCTCCCAACACGGAGGTTGAGATCTGAGAAGGGACAGACTGCCTGCTCAAGTGGGTCCCTGACCCCTGAGTAGCCTAACTGGGAGACATCCCCCACTAGGGGCAGTCTGACACCCCACACCTCACAGGGTGGAGTACACCCCTGAGAGGAAGCTTCCAAAGTAAGAATCAGACAGGTACACTCGCTGTTCAGCAATATTCTATCTTCTGCAACCTCTGCTGCTGATACCCAGGCAAACAGGGTCTGGAGTGGACCTCAAGCAATCTCCAACAGACCTATAGCTGAGGGTTCTGACTGGCAGAAGGAAAACTATCAAACAGGAAGGACACCTATACCAAAACCCCATCAGTGCGTCACCATCATCAAAGACCAGAGACAGATAAAACCACAAAGATGGGGAAAAAGCAGGGCAGAAAAGCTGGGAATTCAAAAAATAAGAGCGCATCTCCCCCTGCAAAGGAGCACAGCCCATCGCCAGCAATGGATCAAAGCTGGTCAGAGAATGACTTTGACGAGATGAGAGAAGAAGGCTTCAGTCCATCAAATTTCTCAGAGCTAAAGGAGGAATTACGTACCCAGCGCAAAGAAACTAAAAATCTTGAAAAAAGAGTGGAAGAATTGACAGCTAGACTAATTAATGCAGAGAAGGTCATAAACGACATGACAGAGATGAACTGGATTCTTTTGCCATATTGTACATTATTGAGACTCTTGGTAAAATTCCAATAGGGTCTGTTAATTGTCTTGTTTTGATGATTGTATTGTGGTTACATAAGTGGTGTCCTTGCTTGTAGGAAATACACGCTAAATTATTTGAGGGCGAAGGTGCATCAGGTGAGCAAGTTAGTCTGAAATGGTCCGGAAATAAAAATGTTTTCTACTGCACTTATACTTTTATTCCAAGTATGCAATTGTTTCAAAATAAAAATAAAAATATAGGTTCCTATGTCCTAGCTTCAAAGACTCTTGTTTAGTATTAAGGTCTGTCTTCAAAATTTGTCTTTCTAACTACTTCTCCAAGACATTTCGATACACATCAAATCTGCATCATTGCATTGGAGAAAACTTATCAACAACATAAACAGGAGCAACAATTGTGAGTTGATTTCTTTGCTATTGTTGGGTTGAGTTATTATAGGATTTCATGCCTAAGACTGCTGATTTTTAGAGAGAGAATACTCTTCTGGAATTCTTATAGGATACGACTCAATATTTGTCCAAGGCTATTTTATGTTATAAAAACGTGGTAAGGACTGAAGCAGACCTTTTTGTCTGTGTGAATTATTTGTAGCTGGTTTTAAGAGTTATTTCCTATAAAAATGAAGTGAAAGTAATTACCAGTTGTTGCCAAAGTGGCCTTTTATGACCACTCTATTTACTCTGTATCCCTAATGAGCTTGTATGTTTCCAGAGTGTATGTATGAATGAGGTTGTTTTTTCCACCATTATATTCCCTAGTGCCTAGCTCAGTACAGGTTAGAGGTTGGTGCTCAAGTAATGGATGCCATAGCTCTCTCTTCTCAAGTTTTCTGCAGTAATTCACTTCTCAGTGAAACACTGTTATTAGCATACCGATGTTCATTCATTCATTGGTTAGAATATTTTATCCTACATAAAATGTTCAGTTTTTTTTTGTTTGTTTGTTTTTGTTTTTTTTTTTCAGATAGAGTCTCGCTCTGTCACCCAGGCTGGAGTGCATTGGCATGATCTCAGCTCACTGCAACCTTCGCCTCGCAGATTCAAGTGATTCTCCTGCCTCAGCCTCCTGAGTAGCTGGGATTACAGGCACACTCCACAACGCCCAGATGATTTTTGTAATTTTAGCAGAGACAGGGTTTCGCCATATTGGACAGGCTGGTCTCAAACTCCTGGCCTCAGGTGATCCACTCGCCTCAGCCTCCCAAAGTGCTGGGATTACAGGCATGAGCCACTGTGCCTGGCCTCAGCTTTTTAAGTTATAAAAATAGCCAGAAATTAAAATTGTGACCAGGTAATAAAGAAAAATAGCTGATTTGGTTTGGCCTTATTCATTATCTTTGTCTCATCAATGTAATGTAGTTAGAATAAACTCTAATATGTGCAATACATATTAGCATATACATATATAAATGAATATATATACTCATTAAACATATCAATATTTTCTCAACATCAATCTAATGGAAAGGAGTAAATAGTGCTCTTCTGAAGTTATGTTCAGCATGTTCGGACCTCTGAAATGCTTGAAGTTCCCCAAAATGGAAAGTCACCCCATCTACACCTGAGGCACATCAGTAACGTTATTAAGAGATTGGTGACTTGGGAAGAGAAGCCTTTAGCAGAGTTCTAGCTGGAGACCCATGTGTGTCAGAATCCTGGGATGTGATGGAAGCTTGTGTTTCTCACAAATTCTAACGTTGCTTAATAGGTTTTGTTTACACACAACTGGATTCAACTATAAATCACTCAAGATTTAAAGTAGCACCATCAAATGCTTTTTAAATTACTGGACTATTTTATGGGATATGGCTTGAGGTTTCAAGCATTCAAATAATTAGCTCTATTATTATTTGATTGAGATTCAACATATCTGACTTAGGGATGTTTGTACAGTTGGTCCTCCATATCCACAGATTCCACATCCATGGATTAAATTATCTGTGGATCAAAAATATTTGGGGAAAAAATGGGTGATTGTGTCTGTATTAAACATGCACAGATTTTTTTGTCACTATTCCCTAAACAATACAGTATAACAACTATCTACGTAGCATTTACATTGTATTAGGTATTATAAGTAATCTAGAGATGAGTTAAAGTATATGAGAGGATGTGTGTAGGTTATATACAAATACTACACCATTTTGTATAAAAATCTTGAGTATCTGTGGATTTTGTTATCTGAAGGGGTCCTGGAACTAAGCCTGCACAAATACCAAGGGATGACTGTAACACTAAGCAAACTGTATCTGAAAGAAATAAAAAGAGAAAATACAATACTTGAGAGCAGGTGATACCATTTATTGAAATCTAAATTTTTAAATGAAGTTTTTAAGCGAAAGATAAATTTGAATTTAGGGTACAGAAATGTCTTCTTTTGAGAAGTGTCTGTTTATATCCTTCACCCACTTTTTGATGGGATTTTTTTTTTCTTAAAAAAAACTCATCACCACTGGTCATTAGAGAAATGCAAATCAAAACCACAATGAGATACCATCTCACACCAGTTAAAATGGCAATCATTAAAAAGTCTGGAAACAACAGATGCTGACAAGGCTGTGGAGAAATAGAAACGCTTTCACACTATTGGTGGGAGTGTAAATTAGTTCAACCATTGTGGAGTGGCAATTCCTCAAGGATCTAGAATCAGAAATACCATTTGACCTAGCAATCCCATTACTGGGTATATAACCAAAGGATTATAAATAATTCTACTATAAAGACACATGCACACATATGTTTTTTGCAGCACTGTTTACAAAAGCAAAGACTTGGAACCAACCCAAATGCCCATCAATGATAGATTGGATAAATAAAATGTGGTACATATACACCATGGAATACTATTCAAAGATAAAAAGGAATGAGATCATGTCCTTTGCAGGGACATAGATGAAACTGGAAACCATCATCCTCAGCAAACTAACACAGGAACAGAAAATCAAACACTGCATGTTCTCACTCATAAGCTGGAGTTGAACAATGAGAACACATGGACACAGAGAGGGAAACATCACACACCGGGGACTGTCGGGGGATCAGGGAAAGGAAAAGGGAGAGCATTAGGACAAATATCTAATGCATGCGGGGCTTAAAACCTAGATGACAGGTTGATAGGTGTAGCAAACCACCATGGCACATGTATACCTATGTAACAAACCTGCACGTTCAGCACGTGTATCCCAGAACTTAAATTAAAAATAAAAACTAAATAGAAAATAAAAGTGGGAAAAAATTGAATTTAGGAAGAAATATCTTCCCTTCACTATTGTGCCAAATGTATATTATTTGCAACAGGTCAATATATAAGATAAAAGACCATTTTAAAACATGTTTGAAGTGGACCTTGCATATCATTGTAATGTACTGGAAAATATATGCCTAACAAGGACTGCACAGTAACATTCACCATCAACAAATTTTACCAGACACTAAATATCAACAAGGTATCTGGCAGAAATCTGATAGCAAAATGGCACCAATTACAATAAGTTTCATAATTTACTTGATGAGAAGAAGGAAAAAGAAACAACTAACATTATAGGTTACATAACTTAGAGTACAAGTCTCAACATGTTACAAATATAAAATTTAAAATATTTAGGAAAAACAACATTATCTACAAGTTGAAATTTAGTTTTAAGATATAAGATGAAAGTGAGTTAATTTTAATTTCTCTAACATCAAACATTTCTAGTGTTTTACTTCATATGTTTCTTAATCAAGTTTGCATTTCACAAAATAATTCACTTTCTGAATAAAGAAAAACTGAATTTTTAATGAGATTTTGTATATAAATGAAACATATGAAACAGAACAAACCAAGATTTTCAGTGTATAAGTTTGTAGGTTAGCTCTTCTTTCTATTACATAGAATTAATCGTAACATTTTTTCTACTTTTGTATGATATTTAATTACTAATTTAGGACACAAAAGTTAACATTTAAAATATCTATTTCTCTGCTTGCCAGCTTAGCAAGGCAAAGCATAAGATCCACAGGTTTATATTACCAATACAAATGAAATGATACTGGAATCTTTCTACGGTAAAATATAAAATAATCTTAAGGTGCTTAAGGAAGTAACTATGTTAAAACTGTCAATGATTAAACATAAGTGCGAATGATGGTGTATATATTTATTTCCAAGTCTCCTTTCTCTGTGTTTCACATATATGTGCATTCATGCACATACACACTCACAAAGATCCAAAAATGATAGTGCCTACATCATAGCATGACACTTGGACAAAAGACCATGGTAACAGCTGCATCAGTAGGTATAGAAGTGATTTTGATTTTATTATTATTTTTTGAGACAGAGTCTCACTCTGTCATCCTGGCTGGCGTGCAGTAGCATGATCATGGCTTACTGTAACCTCGAACTCCTGGACTCAAGTGATCCTCCTGTCTCAGCTTCCCTGTAGCAGGGACTGCAAGCGTGCCCAGCTAATTTTTTTATTTTTTTGCAGAGACGGTGGGGGGTGAGGTGGTCTCACTTTGTTGCCTAGGCTGGTCTTAAACTCCTGGGCTTCAAGCAATCCTCCCACCTCGGCCTCCCAAAGTGCTGGGATTACAGATGTGAGCCACCTCACCCGGCCTAATTTTGTTTATTTTTGCAAACAGTCCTAATAAATTATTGGTAAATTTTGCTGCAGAAATAAGATTAATCTTGTAAAAATTTTGCATTTAAATGGTTGTAACCCCTCTGCAATTTTCTTTATTAGAATTTTAACTTAGTAAGATATTAAAATACCTGTTGTGAACTTTGCAAGATTAGGATAATTGTACAGATTGAGCACCAACAGTTTAATATCCTAGTGTTGTGATAATTCAACCCCAGAATTAAAAAAAAAAAAACCTGTCACATCAATCTATACCACATTTTATTTAAAGATACAATAGAGGCCAAGGTATACATGCCACCTATATATTAAAATATCACCTTGAATGGTACACTGTTTAAACCTATCCAAGTAGACACTTCATAAATAAGACAGAAGTCAACAATGGCCAGCAGTTAATGGCAATACACATTTTAAAAAATTGAATACAGAATCAGTGTAAAAATGGAAGGTTTTTCATAATACCAGTGTACTTTACTCACTGTCCTTTTCTTTGAAAATAAATTCAAGTTGTATCTTTCATTTCCGAAAGATAAAAAGTTTAAATTCATAACGAATAGTAAAATTTTAAGCACTGCATCAGCTCTTGCTGATTTTCTTGAATCAAGAAAGGGTTTTTTTTTTGTTGTTTTTTTTTTAAGTTAAGGCAGATTTGTTCTCTAGTCACTGGTGATAAATGTAGAAAAAGATAAATATAGAGTCACTTACGTGAAACATACTGCACACAGATACAACAAACTGAAACACTTGGTTTGAGAACTTGACAGGCTTAAAGGTTTGAGCAGGCGTAATGTGTAGAGGTGTTATTACCTAATATTGACAATAATGGGTATTTCCAAGTCAATACTACGTCTTCGTGATCTTTTCTTCTTCACAGACTTTTGAATCCATCTGAGTACTGCACATGTGTCGCCATTAGCACTTATTACATAGTGATGAAATGTTAAGTTTCAGGAATGAACTTTGTCCATTATTATTCTGCAACTTTAAAATTCTGAAATGTATGTGTATTTGTTTTTGAATGACTCAATACACTTATGGAGGAATTATGAAAATTACTATTTTCATGATGATCTTCAGTATTGGGCTTTGGTGAAAATCAGCATTATTAACTGATAATAATTCTAACACGATTTAATATTGTGTTAGCTATAATTTTGAATGTCACTGCATTTCTGAAGTTTTATTTTGAAGATGATCTCTTATTTTATTCTAGTATATGTGTAAGAATAGAGAACTTAGTTTGTAGATAAATACTAGTTGCATAAGATAATCAGATCTACTGGAGGTAAGTCAGCTTTAAAATAAACTCTTAAATATTACTTTTCAATAGCAAAAATATGCTCTAGGCAAATTCATAAATTGATGATGTACATCATAAGAATTAGGAAATCGGGGATAGTATAAACTTTTTTTTTTTTTTTGAGATGGAGTCTCGCTCTGGCACCCAGGCTGGAGTACAGTGGTGTGATCTCGTCTCACTGCAACCTCCGCCTCCCAGATTCAAGCGATTCTCCTGCCTCAGCCTCCTGAGTAGCTGGGACTACAGGTGCACACCACCACGCCTGGCTAATTTTTGTATTTTTAGTAGAGACAGGGTTTCACCATGTTGGCCAGGATGATCTCCATCTCCTGACCTCGTGATCCAGCCATCTCAGCCTCCCAAAGTGCTGGAATTATAGGCATGAGCCTCTGCACCCAGCCAGGGTTAGCATAAACTTTAGGGATGTTAGTGCTAAAGTTTAATTATTTTAAGGCTTATTTGTTCATATTAATAAAAAGTAAAATGACAAGTTCAAACCTGCAAAAAAAATTTTTAAAGTCTTCAAAATATATCATTTTATTTTTTTCCTTTCTTAAAACTAATGTATCGATCTATTTTGCATACCAGCAAAGGATACAAAAAAAAAAAAAAAAATGAAATGCTGCCCAAATGAAAAGTGGGAAGACAGTGAGACAAACAATATAATGAAGTCTATTATTATGCAACTAATTCCTTTTCTAATGGCAAATGAGACATTTGTTTCATAATCATTCCATTCACTTGGCAAAAGAATGCTAAAATATGATCTGGGACTGCTCACAATATTTTATCAATCATTAATTTCTAAGTTTCTTTTTTGATTTTCAACTTTTAAGTTCAGGGGTACATATTCAGGATGTGTAGGTTTGTTACATAGGTAAACGTGTGCCATGGTGGTTTGCTACAGTTTTATTCTAATTTCTGTTTTGCTCTTCTTTTATCCCCTCACTTTCTACAAGATTATCACACATCAATGAGGCTCTTTGCTCTTAAAAGATTTGCTGAACAGGCATATGTACTTTATACCCTATGATCTACTAAAAGCAATTTGCTGTATTTTAAGTTTCCACTTCTAAAACATACTTAAAGTTTAATTATTAGATGGAAACGCCATATGCAATAAATGAAGCTTTCTTGCTAGTTAATGGATTTTAATATAAATTATGCACACTGTCTATACTGTTTCATTATTAAAAAGAAGTACTGTTGTACATTCAATTACCATGAGATTAATGTTCAAAATTAATGCCCTTGCTTGATTTTTTGGATAAAATTTCTTCTATAGTTATGTGTTGTAATTTTATAACGATTCTTGATATTGTGGTTTTCTGAAATAAATTAAGATTTCACCACATGTGTAAAGCCTCAATTCTTCATTTTACCTTCTAATTATAGACAAACAGACCATTTGAAATATATATTTTTTAACGTTACAAACAGTTGAAGTCCCTTTGTTCTAATATACAGGTCGTGGTTATGTATAAATTATTTCCCTATTCAGAATGCTTTAAAAATATTTTGAATTGAATTAAATGCTTTGAGAAATATTTTTCTAACACTGTGTTTATTGAAATTAAAGTAGAAGTTATGATATTTGAATACTACATTTTGTTGGTTCTTAGATAAGTGTTTTTGTATCAAATATTTTTCCCCTTAGTTCCATCATATTAACCTTTGAGGAAAACATTCTTTCATTTGCTTAATTTTTGAACACTTAAACAGACATAAAAGAAATATTATTTAGTAAAGAAAACTCATTCTTCTGCTTAGTTAAAAATTCTTTCAACTTGTTTGAATGCACATTGTACAATTTAATTTACAATTTAAAATTATTTTAGTATAATTAGGGGAATGTATGTAAAACATCTGTAAAATTAGAAAAATTTGTCTCTTACTCACACTGAGCAGTGCACACTTTACATTTTTCTATAGCCTTAGAAGGAAACAATGTGGCTAATTATGGTGGTTAACTAATAACTATTTATTGTTGTTTTCTGATTAAATGTTCCTTCTTGCATAGTAAAATATGCAGGAAACATTCAGAGTTCTTTCTCCCATCCTATGCTATCATCAATTTTAGCAACTAATTTTCTTCTTATATTATAGGAACATATTAAAATGTAAATATATTACATGTAGGTAATTTTAATCTGTCATTTATTTGGAAAAAGCAAGAGAATTGGAAATGGCTCATCATTTTCTTTCTTCAATCCTATGCCTTTAGATTTTCAATTTTAACATTTTTTTCCATGAAAGCCTCAGGTTCAATTTATGCGAAATTTGTGATGAAAATTTCTTATTCAGTATATTCCATGTTCTTTACTCTCTCTTTCCTCTAGAATTATGATGATTATTGAATGACTTTAGATAATTTACTTGACATAGAGAGCCCTAAGAAGACATGGGACAATCTTGGAAGATAAATAATGATGTGTCATTGAAACTTTGGCATTGCTCTGGTCTGAACTAACAATATTTGGAAGTAATTTTCTTTACAAGGTTGAGAATTATCTTCTTAGACCATCTTCACATTTGATTCTTTACCTTAGTTTCATTCAATTTCTTAAAATTTTGCAAAGAAACACCTGGCCACTTTACATTTTTTTTTATATTTAAAGTCACTAAATACAATACCCCCAAAATATATTGATCATAAAGGATGAGAAATAACACTGACATAGCAGGGTTTTGCTGCTGTTGTTGATGATGGTGGTGTTTTAGTGACCTTTTTCAATTATATGTCAGTATTATATATAGTTGAGAACAATTTTGTTTGTCTTTTTTTTTTACTTGCTTTGTACTAAATGTTAGTTCTTAGTAAGCCATTTCTCAGTTTCCATCTTATTTTACTGTTTTTGCACCCACAAGGTGGTTCCCTTTGAAGGTTAAAAATGTAATAGTTCTGTTTCACAAAGTCAGTGTGACAAGATCGTGTATATATAGACTCTCTTTTAAACAGGGTGAATTGTCAGTTTGTTTTTTTCTGAGTCACGCATTGGCAGTAACTGAAGTATGGCAGCCTGTATCCTTGCATTACTTATGTGATTTTGCTACCATATACAAAATTCAGGTTGCTCAAGTCTGAAATGGTATCTTATCTTCTGGGCTGGTAAGAAATAGGGGAAAGAAATCACACTACTTGTCCTTTTCTTCTGACGCCAAAGCCATGGTTCAGTAAGCACATACTGAGCCAGGGGGTAGTGAAGAGAGGGCTATCCTCTTTACCTTCTTCCTCAAAGATCAAATGGATCCTGTGAGTGGGCAGGAGTTTGCCATTAGACTACAGATCACCACCCCTTGCACCATGTGGTAAGACACATAATTAGGAGTTAGGTGGTAACCTAGAAATTAAATTGCCCTTGGTTTTGTAAAAACAACTGCTACCATTATTCAGGATAGTTGAAAATTTAAATGTACAATTTGAATAATGGCCCATATGCCCCAAAACTTTGGAAGAAAATATATTATGCATGAATATAATGAGATTATTTTCCACCTGTAGTTTATGAGCTAGTCTCATTACCTTCTAGTCATATCTTACCTATCTTAAAGGTTTTTGTCAAATATTTTTTTTTTGCTTTTTTGTTTTGTTTTGTTTTGTTTTTGTTTTGAGATGGAGTTTTGTTCTTTTTGCCCAGGCTGGAGCACAATGGCACAATCTTGGCTCACCGCAACGTCCGCCTCCCGGGTTCAAGCGATTCTCCTGCCTCAACCTCCCGAGTAGCTGGGTTTACAGGTATGTGCCACGACGACCGGCTAATTTTTTGTATTTTTATTAGAGACAGGGTTTCTCCATGTTGGTTAGGCTGGTATAGAACTCCCAACCTCAGGTAGTCCACCCGCCTTGGCCTCCCAAAGTGCTGGGATTACAGGCGTAAGCCACCACGCCTGGCCGAAATAAATGTTTTTTAAAACCAAATTTTATAGGTAACTATGGTTGTGTAATTTGAATACCATGCTGATCATCTGGCCATTAAAATGTGGTCCTCTTCTCTCTGAGAAGGGCATTCTACTCAGTGATTTAGTAAAATATTTCAATAATTTCCCCCTTATGCCCTGTGTCTTTTTATGCCAAACTAATTTGGTAGTTTAGAGGAATAAACTAAATTAATTTTCAAAACAAAAATAATGTTTTAACATGCAATATTTTAGGCCATCCTGTGGTGTCGTTAGTGTTGTCTTATATTTATTATTTACATTAACACTACATATAATATTTACAGTTCTAGAGTTGTTTTTCTCCTAATATTTTTAAGAATTCCAGTAAATGGGCTGGACATGGGTGGCTCATGCCTGGACTCCCAGCACTTTGGGAGGCCGAGGCAGACAGATCACGAGGCCAGGAGTTCGAGACCAGCCTGACCAACATGGTGAAACCCTGTCTCTACTAAAAATACAAAAATTAGCCGAGCATGGTGGCAGGTGCCTGTAATCCCAGCTACTCAGGAGGCTGAGGCAGGAAAATCGCTTGAATCCGGGAGGCGGAGGTTGAAGTGAGCCAAGTTCTCGCCATTGCACTCCAGCCTGGGTGACAGAGTGAGACTCCATCACAGAAAAAAAAAAAAAAAAAAAGAAGAGAAAGAATTCCAGTAAATGTTTATACTTTTGTCAGATATGTTTCACAAAAATAAATACATATTTTAAATACTCTTGTTAATGAGCTTTCTTTAGAGGTTCTATCTGGACATTTCAGAGAAGCACTGTATTCAATCATCTTTTGCCAAATTTCCTGTTTCCTTAGCTTTCAGTCAATAAATTTCTTGGATATTAAGCTAGACTCATATAGATAACTGTTAATAACTATAAGATTGCTTTCATTTGCCCATCAAAATATCCAAGAAGACCTGTCATTGTTGGGAATATGAGATATACAATATTATTTGAAGGTTAGTTGCTATTTTGTTTAGTGATATAGACACTGTATCTCTTTAGCAACTAGAAATCTAGGCTTTAGGAAGTAGCCATCTTACTCCTTCACAACTCAACCCTTACCAAATTATCTCATAGATAATTGATGGTTCCCATTCAGAATAAACTAGCAAGTAAACCCAACCTAACGCCAAAAAAGACAATCATAATCAGTGTATTTATATATTTATTTATTCATTTTGAATTTAAATATTTAATATTTAAATTAAATATTACTATTTTGGGTTGTAAGACAGTATATCTCTGTTTAGATGTTAAGTGTTGTGATGTGTTTATTTAACTATTAGGACTACTTTGTAAGATGTCAGTTTTTATAATCTTACCTTCTGTGAACAAATTATAATCATTTGAGAAGAAGAAGCATTTATTTTCTGGATGTTAACTTTGGTGCCTTTAGTTTTCGGCTCCTGATATCACTGTATCCTGGCAGTCTGCGACTGTGCCACCAATGGAACTTAAGATGCTGAGTGCGTTACAATTTGGCATGATTTTGCAGTGACTGTTACTGGTTGATCCTTTCCATGTTTAGTGCTTCCTTCAGGAGCTCTTGTAAGGCAGGCCTGGTGGTGACAAAATCTCTCAGCATTTGCTTGTCTGTAAAGCGAATATTGCTGAACAGCAAATGTTGCTGCCTGATCGTTCTTGTGGAAGCTTCGTCTCAGAGGGGTACCCAGTGGTGGGACTGGAAACTAATTCAGCCATTGTGGAAGACAGTGTGGCAATTCCTCAAGGATCTAGAACTAGAAATACCATTTGACCCAGCCATCCCATAACTGGGTATACACCCAAAGGATTATAAATCATGCTGCTATAAAGACACATGCACATGTATGTTTATTGTGGCACTATTCACAATAGCAAAGACTTGGAACTAACCCAAATGTCCATCAATGATAGACTGGATTAAGAAAATGTGGCACATATACATCATGGAATACTATGCAGCCATAAGAAAGGATGAGTTCGTGTCCTTTGCAGGGACATGGATGAAGCTGGAAACCATCATTCTCAGCAAACTATTGCAAGGACGAAAAACCAAATACCGCATGTTCTCACTCATAGGTGGGAATTGAACAATGAGAACACTTGGACACAGGAAGGGGAACATCACACACCAGGGCCTGTCATGGGATGGAGGGAGGGGGGAGGGATAGCATTAGGAGATATACCTAATGTAAATGATGAGTTAATGGGTGCAGCACACCAACATGGCACATGTATGCATATGTAACAAACCTGCACATTGTGCACATGTACCCTAGAATTTAAAGTATAATTAAAAAAAAAAAAAAGATGCTGGGGCAGCAATGGAAAAGAGCCTTCCAATGTATGGAGATGGTCACCCTTGAGTATGGGAGTTGCTTGATTCTCCTCTTCTGGTGGTAGCTGGAGGTAGTCAATCTCTCTCTCCTCTTCTGTCAGAATAGTTTGGAGAATGTGGATCCCTTCACCAATCAGCAGTGCTTCCAGGAGCTCTGCCCAGGAATGCCAAAAGATGGTCTTTCTCTAAGAGAATACATGCTTCCACTGGGCGTGGTGGCTCACACCTGTAATCCCATCACTTTGGGAGGCTGAGGCGGGGGGATCACGAGGTCAGGAGATCGAGACCATTCTGACTAACATGGTGAAACCCATCTCTACTAAATATAAAAAAAAAAAAAAAAAAAAAAATCGGGTGTGGTGGTGGGTAGTCCCAGCTACTTGGGAGGCTGAGGCAGGACAATGTTATGAACCTGGGAGGTGGAACTTGCAGTGAGCTGAGATCGCACCACTGCACTCCAGCCTGGGTGACAGAGTGAGACTCTGTCTTAAAACAAAAAAAAAAAAAAAGGGAATACATGCTTCTTGCTATTTCCAGTTCATCACTTCCTGGGGACTCTGCATTTTCTGGAGATTCCAGATTTCTTGGAGTTTGTGGGTGATTGTATTCAGAGGATGCTGAACAATTATTTGTTAAAGCCTCCAGGTGTATAAGCCCAGTGAATTTCAACGTTGGAATTTCTGTGTTATCTAGCTCCTCCTTTCCAGGTACAACAGCAACAATATTGTGGCATCTTTTCCCCTTTGCTCTGGACTGTCAATTTCTGTAACATCTATGTGTTGAGATTCTGGGATCCTTGGAGATTTAACTGTCATTTTCTCTAGGTGGAGAAACCCTAAAATGCTTTTGGTTTTATAAGGACTATTCCTTCTAACTCCTTAGTTAGTGGGGAGGTGGTAACCATTACCACTGGACTGATAATCCCCAGGGCCCTCTAATGGATACATTTTCAAGTGTGTTGTCAGGGGGCCGTACTTGGTTTCTGTTTTTTTTCTCCTCTGGACTTATCCCGAACTTCCACATTGATAGGACAAAAATAGGTGAAATCCTCAGAAACATCTTGAGCACATTTGTATTGAAACTTTGGAGTTACAGAAACATTCTGAAAGAAAATTTAAGTTCAAAGATACTGTTCATCACATTACATCAACACACTTAATTCCCTTGCCTCGTGTTTGACACAGTCTATCTTAGATCTGTAGGTCTAGGATAGCACTAAAATAGACACTATAGACATATTCGGATTCCTCCAAATCATTGATAAATGTAAAGAATCCCCAGAAGAATTACTTTCTTTCTTCAAGGGGCAAATTATCCTAGTCTAGTGTTTCTCAAAGTGTATTTCCTAGAATCTTAGTCTCATGAAAGGTTTCACTCCCTCCTCACACACGATTCCATGGCCAATAATTTAGAAAATAATATATAATTATTACTTAGAGCTTCATAGTATAGGATACTATTAAAGGCTCTGAGAATTCTTTTTTATTGATGTATAATTAACTATATTATTAACTATTATTAATTATATAATTAAATATATTAACCATGTCTTTTATTTTCTGTATTCTAATATTTTGACATATGGGACCTTGCTAATCTTCGAGGCACTACCCCTCTTAGGGTTAAACAATTCCTTGAGATAGCAAACAACTTGCTTGTGAGTTCATCTTCCAAATGCAAATCAACCAATCCAGAGCCAATACTCAAACTACTTCCTTTATTTGACTCTGACACTTCAGACCACTGTCTGCCTGCCCTAATCACCATAGGACCAGGTCCCGGATAACTAGGTACAGCCCCTAAACCCTAGAGCCCATTGATATTATTCTGACTAACCAATCCAAAACTTGTTTGCCCTGCCTCATACGAAGACTTCAGTGCTTTCCATGTACCACACTCTGTCCTCCAGTAACATGACATGCCCATTCCTATTTGGATCTGTGAGTATAACAAATTTTTCTCAATAACAGTCATCTCCTGGTCTGTTAGCCTTAACATATATGATAATATGTAAATAGCAAATATAAATAATAAAACATATTAAAACATTCACATACCATAGTCATCCTTTTAAAATGCGTACTTCAGTATTTTTAAGCATATTTACAGAGTTTGACAACCATCACTACCATCTAACTCCAGAAAATCACCCCAAAAAGAAGCCCAAGGACACCAGCAAAAATAGCACAGTAAAGATCCATGAAAATTATGGATCCTTCATGGATGGAAGGGGGCAAAGATGGTCAATTAGAAGCAGCTGCGTTTGGAGGCTCCCACCAAAAGAAAAAAAAAAACCATAATAAGCATGTGAATCCTTCACTAGCAACCAAGGTATCCAGGTTCTCTTATCAATATTGACTACAAGACTGGTATGACCCACAGGGAGAAGGAAGAGTAGTGTGGTGCAGGGCCCACCTGAGAGCCACATGGGGAAGGGGAACCCCCACTTCCCAGCCAAGGGAGGTGGTGAGTGCACTACCCAGCCAGGGAAACTGTGCTTTTTCCACAGGACTGTGCAACCCATGGATCGGAAGATCCCATTCGTGAACCCACATCACCAGGGCCTAGCGTCCCAACCCCAGAACACACAGATGCTTACAGCCTCCCAGCAGGAATCTGCTTAAGCCTACAAAATTCCTGGTGGGAGGGATGACCAGCACCCACTATGGCAGCCTGCTGTCTAAGCCATTTGAGCTCCTTGGGGGAGGGTCAACAGCCAGCACTGGGAATCTCAATTACCTAACATGCTAAGCTCCCTGGGCAGGGGAAGGGTGGCACCAATTTCTATAGCTCTGAGCTGTGCTTTTGCCCTTCTGGAGCCAAGGAGGCTGGACGGCTTGGTCCCAAGACTTGTCCCCCCAGCCCAACACACCAGTTGTGGCAGTCTGCAGCCAGAGTGCCCCTTCAGACCTAACCCCACCCCATCCTTCCTCAGTGGGCAGGGCTTCCCTGCAGGATCTCCAATAACTCCAGACAGAGGCTCAGGGACAGAATTCAGATCTCCCTGGGCCTAAGCCCCTATGGGGAAGGGTGGCCATAGTCTCTGCAGACTAGCAGACTTAGCCTCTCCTCCTGGTAGTTCTGAGGAATCTAGGCAGCCTAGACCAGTGGGTTCCCCCCCAGTGAAACACACCCTCTCCACCAAGGGACAAAGTGCTTCATTAGACGGATCCTGCTCCCTGTGCCACCCAACTGGATGTGACCCTCTGAGAGGGGTTGTCAGACACCCTATCAAGAAGCAATATTGCTGGCAATGGGTTGGTGCCTCTTGAGGTCAGAGGTCCCAGAAAAAGGAGCAGGCACCCAGCTTTGCTGTTCCCTAGCCACCTTGAATAACATCTCCAGGCACAGGAGTGAATCAGATGAATAGGGCTTGAAGTGAACCCCCAGCAAACTGCAGCAGCCCTACAGAACAGGGACCAGATTATTGAAAGAAAAACAAACAAGGGGAGAGCAACAACAACAGCATCAACAACAACAACGAAAAATGCCCCCACAAAAACCCCATCCAAGGGTCAGCATCCTCAAAGACTGAAACTAAACAAACTCATAAAGATGAGAAAGAATCAGTGAAAAAATGACGAAAACCCAAAAGCCCAGAGTGCCTCTTGTCCTCCAAATGATCACAACATCTCTCCATCAAGGGTGCAGAACTGGACAGAGGATCAGATGGACGAATTGACAGAAGTAGACTTCAGAAGATGGGTAATAAAAAACTACGATGAGCTAAAGGAGCATTTTCTAACCAAATGCAAAGAAGCTAAGAACCTTGATGAAATGTTAGAGGAATTGCTAACTAGCATAACCAGTTTAGAGAGGAGCATAAACAACCTGATAGAGCTGAAAAACACAGAACAAGAACTTCGTGAAGTTCCACAGCTGAATTGACCAAGCAGAAGAAAGGATATTGGAGTTTGAAGACCACGTTACTGAAATAAGACATGCAGACAAGAATAGAGAAAAAAGAATTAAAAAGAATGAACAAAGCCTCCTAGAAATATGGGACTTCATAAAAAGACCGAACCTATGATTGACTGAAGTACCAGAAAGAGATGGGGAGAACGCAAATAAGCTGGAAAACACACTTCAGGATATTATTCAGGAGAACTTCTCCAACCTAGCAAGACAGGGCAACATACAAATTCAGGAAATACAGAGAACACAATTAAGATATTCCACAAGAAGATCAACCCCAAGACACATAATCCTCAGATTCTCCAAGGTTGAAATGAAGGAAAAACTGTTAAGGGCAGCCAGAGAGAAAGGCCAGGTAATGTACAAAGGGAAGCACATCACACTAACAGCAGACCTCTCAGCTGAAACTCTACAAGTCAGAAGAGATTGGAGGCAAATATTCAACATTCTTAAAGAAAATAATTTTCAATCCAGAATTTCATATCCATCCAAACTAAGCTTCATAAGTGAAGGAGAAATAAAATCCTTTCCAGACAAGCAAATGCTAAGCGATTTCATTACCAGCAGGCCTGCCCTGTGAGAGATCCTAAAAGAAGCACTAAATATGGAAAGGAAAAACTGGTACCAGCCCCTGCAAAAGACACCAAAATATAAAGACCAATGACACTACAAACAAACTCCATAAGCTAGTGTGCAAGATAACCAAATAGTGTCTTGATAACAGGATCAAATTCACACATAACAATACTAACACTAAATGTAAATGGGTTAAATGCCCCAATTAAAAGACAGAGATGAGAAAATTGGATAAGGAGTCAAGAACCATTGGTGTGCTGTATTCAGGAGACCCATCTTACCTGCAAAGACACACACAGGCTCAAAATAAAGGGATGGAGGAAAATGTACCAAGCAAATGGAAAGTGAAAAAAAGCAGGGGTTGCAATCCTAGTCTCTGATAAAACAGAGTTTAAACCAACAAAAGATGAAGAAGAGCATTACATAATGATAAAGGAAACAATTCAACAAGAAGAGCTAACTATTCTGAATATATATGAACCCAATTCAGGAGTACCCAGATTCATAAAACAAGTTCTTAGAGACCTACAAAGACACTTAGACTCCCACACAGTAATAGTGGGAGACTTTAACACCCCACTGTCAGTATTAGACAGATCAACAAACAGAAAATTAACAAGGATATTCAGGACTTGAACTCAGCTCTGGATCAAGTGGCCTAGGATATGTCTAAAGAGCTCTCTACCAGCCAGGTGCAGTGGCTCATGCCTGTAATCCCAGCTCCTTGGGAGTCTGAGGCAGGTGGATCATGAAGTCAGGAGTTCGAGACAAGCCTGACCAACACGGTGAAACTCTGTCTCTACTAAAAATACAAAAAGTAGTTGGGTGCATTGGTGCACGCCTGTAATCCCAGCTACTCTGGAGGCTGAGGCAGGAGAATCACTTGAACTCAGGAGGCAGAGTTTACAGTGAGCCGAGATCAAGCCTTCAGCCTGGGTGACAGAGTGAGACTCCATCTCAAAAAAAAAAAAAAAAAAGAAAGAAAGAAAAAAAAGACTCTCTACCCCAAATCAACAGAAAATACATTCTTCTCAGTGCCATATGGCACTTATTCTAAAATAGACCACATAATTGGAAGTAAAACATTCTTCAGCAAATGCAAAAGAACTGAATTATAACAGTCTCTCAGACCACTGTGCAATCACATTAGAACTCAGAATTAAGAAGCTAACTTAAAACTACACAATTTTATGAAATTGAACAACCTGCTCCTTAATGACTCATGGGTAAATAATGAAATTAAGGCAGAAAAAAAGAAGTTCTTTGAAAACCATGAGAACAGAGACAACATACCAGAATCTCTGAGACATGGCTAAAGCAGTGTTAAGAGGGAAATTTATAGCACTAAATGTCCACATCAGATAGCTACAATGATCTCAAATTAGCACCCTAACATCACAATTAAAAGAGCTAGAGAGAAAACTAATCCAAAAACTAGCAGAGGAAAAGAAATAACTAAGATCAGAGAAGAATTGAAGGAGATAGAGACATGAAAAACCCTTCAAAAAATCAACAAATCCAGGAGCTGTTTTTCTGAAAAAAATAACAAAATAGATAGACCGCTAGCTAGACTAATGAAGAGAGAGAAAAATCAAATAGATGCAATAAAAAATGATAAAAGGGATATCACTACTGACCCCAAAGAAATAAAAATTACCATCAGAGAATACTAGAAACAGCTCTACACAAATAAACTAGAAAATCTAGAAGACATGGATGAATTCCTGGATGCATAGACCCTACCAAGACTACACCAGGAGGAAGAATTCCTGAATAGACCAATAACAAGCTCTGAAATTGAGGTAGTAGTTAATAGCCTGCCCAAAAAAAAAGAAAACCAAAAGTCCAGGACAGACAAATTCACAGTCGAATTCTACCAGAAATACAAAGAAGAGCTGGTACCATTTCTTCCAAAACTGTTCCAAACAATTGAAAAGGAGTGACTCTTCCCAAACTCATTTTATGAAGCTAGCATCATCCTGACACCAAAACCTGGCAGAGATACAACAGAAAAAGAAAACTTCAGGTCAATATCCCTGATGAACATTGATGCAAAAATCCTCAATAAAATACTGGCACACCAAATCCAGCAACACAACGAAAAACTTATCCATCACGATCAAGTCGGCTTCATCCCTGTGATGCAAGGCTGGTTCAACATATGCCAATCAATAAACGTAATCCATCACATAAACAGAACCAAAGACAAAAACCACATGATTACCTCAATAGATGCAGAAATGGCCTTCAATAAAATTCAACCTCTCTTCATGTTAAAAACTCTCAATAAACTAGGTATTGATGGAAGGTATCTCAAAATAATAAGAGCTATTTATGACAAATCCACAGCCAATATCATACTGAATGGGCAAAAGCTGGAAGCATTCCCTTTGAAACCTGGTACAACACAGGATGCCCCCCCCATCACTCCTATTCAACATAGTATTGGCAGTTCTAGCCAGGGCGATGAGGCAAGGGAAACAAATAAAGGGTATTCCAATAGGAAGAGAGGAAGTTAAGTTATGTGTTTGCAGAGACATGATCTTATATTTAGAAAACCCCATCATCTCAGCCTCAAAACTCCTTGAACTGATGAGCAACTTCAGCAAGGTCTCAGTGCTGAGACCAGCTCAGTCGGGGAGACCCTAACCCAGCAGTGCTAGAGGAATTAAAGACACACACACAGAAATATAGAGGTGTGAAGTGGGAAATCAGGGGTCTCACAGCCTTCAGAGCTGAGAGCCCTGAACAGAGATTTACCCACATATTTATTAACAGCAAGCCAATCATTAGCATTGTTTCTATAGATATTAAATTACATAAAAGTATCCCTTATGGGAAACTAAGGGATGGGCTGAATTAAAGGAATAGGTTGGACTAGTTAACTGCAGCAGGAGCATGTCCTTAAGGCACAGAACGCTCACGCTATTGTTTGTGGCTTAAGAATGCCTTTAAGCAGTTTTCCGCCCTGGATGGGCCGGGTGTTCCTTGCCCTCATTCCCCTAAACCCACAACCTTTCAGCATGGGTGTTATGACAATCATGAGCATGTCACAGTGCTGCAGAATTTTGCTTATGGCCAGTTTTCGGGCCAGTTTATGGCCAGATTTTGGGGGACTTGTTCCCAACATCTCAGGATACAAAACCAATGTGCAAACACCACAACTGTTTCTTTACAGCACCAGTAGGCAAGCAGAGAGTCAAATCATGAAGGAACACCCATTTACAACTGCTACAAAGAAAATAAAATACCTAGGAATACAGCTAACAAAGAATGTGAGAGACCTCTTCAAGGAGAACTACAAACCACTCCTCAAAGAAATCAGAGAGGAAACAAACAAATGGAAAAAACATTCTATCCTCATGGATAGAAAGAATTAATATCATGAAAATGGCCATACTGCCCAAAATAATTTATAGATTCAATGCTATTCCCATCAAACTACCATTGACATTACTCACAGAAATAGAAAAAACTGTTTAAAATTTCATATAGAATCAAAGAAGATCCCGTATAGCCAAGATAATCCTAAGCAAAAACAACAAAACTGGAGGCACCATGCTACCTGACTTCAAACAATACCACAAGTCTACAGTAACCAAAACAGCATGATACTGCTACCAAAACAGACATATAGATCAATGGAGCAGAACAGAGACCTCAGAAATATCATGACACATCTACAACCATCTGATCTTCGACAAACCTGACAAAAACAAGCAATGGGGAAAGAATCTCCTATTCAGTTAATGGTGTTGGAAAAACTGGCCAGCCATATGCAGACAGCTGAAACTGGACCCCTTCCTTACACCTTATACAAAAATTAACTCAACATGGATTAAAGACTTAAATGTAAAACCCAACACCATAAAATCCCTGGAAGAAAACCTAGGCAATACCATTCAGGACATAGGCATGGCAAAGACTTCATGTTGAAAATGCCAAAAGCAATTGCAACAGAAACCAAAATTGACAAATGGGATCCAGTTAAACTAAAGAGCTTCTGCACAGAAACAAAACAAAACAAAACAAAACAAAATACACACAAAAAAACTATCATCAGAGTGAACAGACAACCTACAGAATGGGAGAAAATTTTTGCAATCTACCCACCTGACAAATGTCTAATATCCAGAATTTACAAGGAACTTAAACACATTTACAAGAAAAAGACAAACAACCCCATTAAAAAGTGGGCAAAGGGTATGAACAGACACTTCTCAAAAGAAGACATTTATATGGCCAACAAAAGTGAAAAAAAGCTCAACATCACTGATCATCAGAGAAATGCAAATCAAAACCACAATGAGATACCATCTCATGCCAGTCAGAAAGGTGATTATTAAAAAGTCAGGTTATAATAAATGCTGACGAGGCTATGGAGAAATGGGAATGCTTTCACACTGTTGGTGGGAACATAATTAGTTCAACCATTGTGGAAGACAATATGGTGATTCCTCGAGGATATAGAACCAGAAATACCATTTGACCCAGCAACCCCATTACTGGGTATATACCCAAAGGATTACAAATCATTCTACTATAAAGACACATGTACATGTATCTTTATTGCAGCACTATTTACAATAGCAAAGACATGGAACCAACTCAAATTCCCATCAGTGATATATTGGATAAAGAAAGCATTACATATACACCGTGGAATACCATACAGTCATAAAAAGGAATGAGATCATGTCCTTTGCAGGGACGTGGTTGAAGCTGGAAGCCATCATTCTCAGCAAACTAACACAGGAACAGAAAACGAAACACTTCATGTCCTCACTCATAAGTGGGAGTTGAACATTGAGAGCCCATAGACACAGAGAGGGAAACAACACACACCAGGGCCTGTTGAGAGGTGGGGGTGAGGGGAGGGAACTTAGCGGATGGGTAAATAGGTGCAGCAAACTACCACTGGACACGTATACCTATGTAACAAACCTGCACGTTTTGCACATGTATCCCGTTTTTTGTTTGTTAGAAGAAATAAAGAAAAAAAATTATTTCTTCCATAAAAGCAGTGAGAAAACTAGCAGTAAGTGTCAG
This sequence comes from Colobus angolensis palliatus, assembly GCF_000951035.1. NCBI lineage: Eukaryota > Metazoa > Chordata > Mammalia > Primates > Cercopithecidae > Colobus > Colobus angolensis. Next base: position 93,214 of record NW_012120766.1, on the reverse strand, counting down.
AATCAACTTTTTAAAAAACTCTAGGCTGGACACGGTGGTTTACACTTGTAATCCCAGCACTTTAGGAGGCCGAGGCAGGTGGATCACCTGAGGTCAGGAGTTTGAGACCAGCCTGGCCAATATAATGAAACCCCATCTCTACTAAAAATACAAAAAATTAGCTGGGTGTGGTGGTGGTCACCTGTAATCCCAGCCACTTTGGAGGTTGAGGCAGGAGAATTGCTTGAACTTGAGAAGCGGAGATTGCAGTGAGCCGTGACTGTGGCACTGAACTCCAGCCTGGGTGACAGGGTGGGACTCTGTCTCCAAAAAAAAAAAGACTCTAGCAATTAACCACATGATTGCAGCAATTTGTGGCCACTTATTCAAGAAAATCAAGTGAATATCGGAAAGAACAGTGAGCTTTGTTGCATTTTAATTTGCCCTATTTCCATTATCCCCCTGTGAACTTCCACAGTAGCCTTGAAAATCAACATCCTGCAATCATGGTGACAACCAAGGACCAGACAGACATCAGAGGAGGCAGAACAGGGTTGGAGATCCTTCAAAAACTCATTCTCACAGAATTGTCATTTAATTAACTTATCTGGTAAACCCTAATCTAATTTTTGTCTCAATAGATTTGCCTGTTCTGGACACTTCATGTAAATAAAATTGTACAATACGTTACCTGGTTTCTTTAACTTGGCATAATGTTTCAAAGATTCATCCATGTTACAGCATGCATTGCTACTTCATTCCTTCTTATGATCAAATAATATTCCAGTGTATGCATATGTCACATTTCGTTTATCCATTGATTGGTTGAGGACATTTAGGTTGTTTCCACTTTTTTGCTCTTAGCAATAGTGCCACTCTGAACATTCATGTCTAAGTCTTTGTATAGACATATGTTTTCTTTTTTAAATTTTTTATTTTAGGTTCAAGGGTACATGTGCAGGTTTGTTACAGGTAAACTGTGTGTCATGGGGGTTTGGTGTACAAATTATTTCCTCACCCAGGTAACAAGCATAGTACTTAATAGGAGGTTTTTTAATCCCCTCCCTCCTCCCACCATCCACCCTCAAGTAGGTCCTAGTGTCTTTTGTTGCCCTCCTTGTGTCTATGTGTATCCAATGCTTAGCTCCCATGTATAAGTGAGAATATGTGGTATATGATTTTCCGTTCTTGGTTTAGTTTGCTTAGGATAATGCCCCTTAGCTCCATCCATGTTCCCACAAAGCACATGATCTTGTTATTTTTTATGGCTGTGTCCTATTCCATGGCGTATAAGTACCAAATTTTCTTTATCCAGTCTACTGTTGATGAGTATTTAAGTTGATTCATGTGAACATATGTTTACATTTCTCTTGGGTATGTGCCTCAGAATGGAACTACTGGGTCATATTGTAAGTCTATAATGAACCATTTGAGGAATTGCCAGACAATTTCCCAAAGCGGTTGTACCATTTTACATTCCTGAGGAGTCTTTAAAAATTGTATTTAACTTCGTTTTTTTTAAATGTAGTTTAATATAGCGATTTTTATAAGACCACTTACGAACATTTTATGGGAACATTCTGTGGCAAAGTCTATTCTAATCAAATAAACAAGGACCTACTCCTCACATTCTCATTCTAAAAAAAAAAAAAAAAAAAAAAAAAGGGTACCACTAAATAGCACACTTTGTCTCCGAAAAATGTCCAACAGTAAAAGGCAAAAAACTTGGAAGATGGTTCTGCGAGGATCTAAACTCATCTTCCACTTGATAACACAGCAAATAATGGGTAAATATTAGCCTGAAGTTTTCAATGTGATGCTGTTGCTTTAGTAATGCTTTCTTTGGTTCTGGTTATATAAGGATAATATCATAAAAACTAGAGAAAAATATTAAAAACAGTAGTCTTTATGATTAAATGCTAGCAATACTTAGCAGATGTTTTGAATTTTACTATAGCTTTTTTAAAAACTCTATATTTTATGCCCTTTAAAAATTTAGAGGGAACTTAAAAAACCTACCTGAAGCTGTAAATAAGTTCCCGAGATGATTTTACAAATTAAAGTATATAAATAAGAATTTCATTTCTTGAAATTATATTTTTTAAGTCCAATTTATGTTGATATCGCCCTTTCAATGTTCAAAGAAAGAAAAATTTGCATGTGTTAAATGTCTACCTGTCATACTAGTCTTGATCACTTCTTCAACAGAGCAGCAAAAGGATGGGAAGGAAAATTACCATCCTCCTCCTTCTGTTACTTTTCTCTATGGATTCTACTGTTCTGTCTTCTGAAAATGGTAGCCATATTTTATACTAAGAATTTTCATACAGAAACTGCATTGTGACATGAATACACTTTCAAACAATGGAAAATTTGAGTTTTCTATCATATATTTGGCTGCTGCTAACCAATGTTGAAATTATGACAGTATTTATAATAGTCATTTCATGGCATTTGTTACACCAAATCACAGGAAACTGTCTCTTCAGGGTCAAAAGACAGTTGCATAAATCATTGAATCTATACATCTGTATTCTGTAAAAAAATATAGGGATCTATGTTTGAAGAGTCTACCCAAGGTTAACTTGTAGGTTGGAAAACGTCATGATAGCCTGAAATGTATTCTAAAGCTTGAACAAAGGGAAAATGAGAGAAACAAGGGAAACCGTTTTTAGCCCTTTCTTCCCTTCTAACACATAACAGTGATGACAGTAACCGCTATTTTCCATTAGTGTGGAAATATTGGTTATGTGGCTAGTGCTACTGCTGCATGTAGGATTTCACTAAACAAACATATATAGATATTGCTGCCAAAGAAATTTAATCCATTACCAATTTTAAGATAATCGAAATTGGGCTCAACTAAAGAAATAACGGCTAGTATAGTATGCAGAGACTATACTTTCCCACTCTTCATATTGTATATGTGTATGCCTCTGTGTGTTTGTGGAATATTTCAGTAAATAATTAGCTATCAGGAATAGCTCCTTTTAAGTAATTTTGTTTATTAATTTATTTATTCAAACCCAGTAACGTACTCCAACTCTGCAATAAAGTTGTACTGTTATAATTTCTAAGTAAATATTGGAGTTTGGTCATTATAAGTGTGCTTGCTTTTTGATGAATTTGCAAATTAGTAAAAATTTACATGTAATATTTCTGCATAAGCTTTTAAAATCTTTATTGTCTTTTTTTTTTTACCTTCTAGATCAGCTTACATGCAAGATTTTTATATTATTGATAATAACAATGAATCTGTGAGAATGTTCCTGACAAGTAAACTTTTGTTTACTTGGCTTCAAAATCGCTTTGTAAATGATACTCCTATCAGTGGAAGTTATCAACTGACATTTGTTGCTTTTTAAAGGTACCGAGTAATTCTACAGACTAAATTAGGCTAAGCTAATCCTGACTTTTACCCTTCAGGAATTTGCTACCTAGACAGAATAGATTTATTGTATGCAGAATTACAAAAGCGCAGATAGCTATATGATCTACTATATTCAGGATTGTGTAGTCTCTAATCAATAGGCCAGAAAATTGTCTGTGTTTTGAATTACCTGGTGAGAGAGTCAAGAAGTAAAGTAATAAGCATACAAAAGGGTACTCCATCTGTAAAATACATGCTTCCTCACGTAACAAATCAATAATCTCTCCAAAAGATTCCATAAAAATAGTTTACTTCTCTATCTGTTTCAACCCAATTAAACACTTTTGATGCAATTCAAGAATTCTGAAACGTATATTTGAAAAGTAATTATCTTGTATTTATTAGACATAAAAATTATTTATTATAGTAAAACTTCTGGTGCTCTTTAAATGATACCATCAATAGAAAGATGTGTTAATGATGAGCTTGTTTTTAAATCGTGTTTTTGGGTTTTTAAAACTGCACAAATCTTTGGAAGTTTGAAGTCCGTACCTGTATTAACAGCTGCATCTCCAAAGAAAAAAAGCATATCCTAATTGTGACATTTGCCCAAACCAACTGAAAAAAGCACCAAGGAGAAAAAGTGCAACAGTTAATAATAGCCAATAATCACTGACTTTCTCACTGTACTGACTTTCTCACTGAATACTCATGTCAACCATAAGAGGTACAAACTATTGTTATTCCTAATGAACAATGAGAAAATTAAGGTTCCAAGATGTTAAATAATATGCTTGAGTTCACACAGCTAGTAAGCAGTGCTGCTCTTAGTCCCACAATATTCACCTCTATAACATATGGCTTTCAGCTATCATTAGAGATATCTTAAAATTCAAAGGAATATAACCTTGATACCAAATGCAAAAGAGTTGCATAAACAATTTTATTTAGTGAGAAATTTTTAATTAACAATAGAGTAATAGGGCTGGGCTTGGTGGCTCACATCTGTAATCCCAGCACTTTGGGAGGCCGAGGTGGGAGGATCACAAGGTCAGGAAATTGAGACCATCCTGGCTAACACGGTGAAACCCCGTCTCTACTAAAAAAA